>NC_091285.1:88183015-88548499 GCF_032444005.1 Ranitomeya imitator
AGGCACCTAAGCCAAAGGCTCTGCCTGGAACCAGCTCACGATACTGGAGCCAGGGGGACCTATTCAAGCTTGTCTTCTTAAGAACCAGCTAATGGTGCTGGAACTCAGATAGGCAGCAGAAGGTCCACAGGAAAAAAAATTGCTAGGCCGCGAGCCGCCCGTAGTTACCGAAAAAGTCCTATTGGCACTACGGAAACAGCCTTGATTGCCAGTTCCCGCGGCCCACAAAGGAAGCACCGAAACTGCAGACACCATAGAGTCAGCTAACCCGACCGCAACACGACAGGACAACGTATTGGAGGCAAAGTGACCTTGACACTACCCGGAAACAGCTGGCATGCTGGAACCAGGCTGGGCAGGAGGGAGTACCCATGCCAAATACACTTCTGAGCAGCAACTGGCAGTGTGGAAGCCCAGGGATTACATGAGAAGCAGAGTGTAGGCTGAGGCCTAATTGGATCAAGTTGACAAGGAACCTTTAACCCCCCAGGCGTTTGCAACTTAAAGAGCCACCTTGTGCAGAACTAATGCTGCACAAAGAAAAGGTGGCTCTTTTAATTATGCTCTTTGCAGATGCTGAAGTTAACACTTATAAAATGTGTCCCCTCATACCTTGAAACCGTCCCAGAGGCATGACTTTCCTTCTTAATGAGATGCAGCACAGCCTTCATTCATACCCCCTTGGCGCCGGGAGCCGCCTCCTCAGCGATGTTTGAGTCTGTCCCGGAGCCTGCGCTGTTATGTTATCTCTTGGCCATGCGTAGTTAGTGCTTCCCGTCTTCTGACTTGATTTGTTGTAAGAAGATGAGTGAGAGGCAAAGATATGAACTGCGCATGCCCATGAATCCCAGCCCCGCAGTGTGAATAAATCAGAAGACACTGCGGGGTGGGATCTCAGGCAGGGCGGCCGTACAGGCGCAGCAAGCCTGACAACAAATGAATCAGAAGACGGGCAGTGCTAACTGCGCTTGGCCAAGGGATAACATAACAGCGCAGGCTCCGGGACAGATTCAAACAAAGGTGAGGAGGCGGCGCCCGGCGCCAAGGGGGTATGAATGACGGCTGGGCTGCGTCTCATTACGAAGGAAAGTCCCGCCTCTGGGATGGTTTCATGGTTTGAGGGGCCACATTTTATAAGTGTTAAGTTCAGCGTGTGCAAGGAGAATAACTAAAAGATCCACCTTGTCCAAATGCAGCATTAGTGCTGCAGAAGGTGGCTCTTTCAGTTACAAACGCCTGAGGGAGGACAGGTTCCCTTTCATTTCTGTAATAGTGTGAGTGTGGAGGGAGCAGGAGAAATTGCCGGATACACAGCTGGGGATCAGCTGACGTTACTGACACCCAATAACACGGCAGCAAGTGTTGTATGTGCAGACAGCACTTCCGGGCAGCAACTGGCAGTGTTGGAGCCCAGGGTCAATGCAAGAAACTGAGTGGAGAACTTGCCGCACACACAGCATGGGAGCAGCTGGCATTACTGAACCCCAATAATAGAGGAGCAACTGTTGACTGCGCAGACAGCACTTCTGGGCAGCAACTGGCGGTGTTGAAGCCCAGGGTCAATGCTAGAAACTGAGTTGAGAACTTGCCGCACACACAGCAGGGGAGCAGCTGGCGTTACTGAACCCCAATAACACAAGAGCGAGTGTTGACTGTGCAGACAGCACTTCCGGGCAGCAACTGGCAGTGTTGGAGCCAAGGGTCAATGCAATAAACTGAGTGGAGAACTTGCCGCACACACAACATGGGAGCAGCTGGCGTCACTGAACCCCAAAAACAGAGGAGCAACTGTTGACTGTGCAGAACAACAAAAAAAATGGAGTTCTATACAAAATTATTAGAATACCAATATATTTTTATTACATGAAAAAGTTTAACAATAACTTAAAAATCAATGCAAAAGAAGCAAGGAGACCCTAGTATAAGACATCCTAATCCCAGGCACGGGAATGTGTGATGTCACCATGGTATTAGTAAAAAGCACCAATGCTGATACAAAAAGGTATGGTGTACAGCCGTGTGTAACTGGCTGGCATTAGCATATAATATGAAACACCATACAGCAATGAGTGGCGATAGTTTCCATATAAACAAGTGTCACCCACACAGGGAGGAAACAAAGCAGTTAAAGTGCATACAAGGTGCAAAGTATCTTACCAATGGTGTAAATAACCAGCACCTGGGACCCTGGATAGACCCCAGGTGCAGTGTTGGCATAGGTATATTGATGACATCTTTTTTATTTGGCAAGATAGCGAGAGCAGTATCGTTGAATTTGTGGGTCAGCTCAACTGCAATCCATACAACATCAGGTTAACATACAAGGCACATAGACAGAAAATTGATTTTTTAGATATCTGTATAGAGGTGGATGAGATGGAGACGCTGCATACAGATGTATTTAGGAAGGCTACTTCAGTCAATTCCCTGCTCCAAGCGTCCTCTTCTCATACCACACATACTATTAAAGCAATCCCAGTTGGCCAGTTCCTCAGGATGAAGCGGATTTGTTCAACTGAACAAAAATTTGAGGCCCAATCTGAAGATCTTAAGAATAGATTCAAAGCCCGCGGCTACAGCAATCGCTGTATTAAGCAAGGATATAGTAGAGCCAAAAAGACAGATAGATACCAGCTGTTGTATAAAAAAGAGAGGAAAACCACATCTGACAACAACAATAGATTTAGCTCCACATACAATTGCTACTGGAAACGTATGCAGGAGATAATAAATGCCCATTGGCCAGTACTTCTCACTGATTCTGTTTTGGCGTCAAGCATCCCTCAAAGACCGTGTTTTACAGCAAAACAGGGTAAAAGTCTTAGAGACTTATTGGTAAAAAGTCACTATGTGGCAAAGACTATTAATCCCCTTAATCCAACTAATAGAGGTCCAGCTTGGGGATGCCATCCTTGCGGCGATTGCCTGGCCTGCAAGGAAAAGAATCCGATAAGGGGCACTCACTTCACGTCGTCATGTGCAAAGAAAAAATTCCAGATTCGACATCATATCTGCTGTAGCAGTACTTTTGTTATATATCTGGCCACATGTCCTTGCTCCAAAATATATGTTGGGCTCACGTCGCGTCAGCTTCGTGTTCGTATGAGAGAGCACGTAAGGGACATCAAAAATGCATGTAAAGCTGAGGACGTTAGTGCCTTCAAAACCATCCCTAAACATTTTCATATGTTTCATGGATGCGATCCCACGGGTCTACGGATCATTGGGATCGATCAGGTACATGGTGGTAATAAAGGAGGGAACATCAAACGTTTATTGGCACAGGTAGAATGTAAATGGATCGTGATTTTGGATTCCATGTCTCCTGTGGGACTAAACGAGAAAATTAGTTTCGCCCTTTTTCTATGAGAGTCCTGTTCTCCTATGTCCTCTTCATGTGCAGAAGGTGACAAACAATTCTTGTCTGTTTTTATATATTTTAAAAATATTTTTTTCAGTATTTTTACGTATTTTTTCTGTTTGTTTATATTTTCTTACTTTCTACATCCCTAGAATTGGTTTTCCAAACTCGGTGCGGTGTGGCTACCTTTAGTGATATATAAAATATCTGAAAATAAGTACAATAACATCATTGAACTGTATCAGCGGATATGATGATATATCAAAATATTAAACTTTTTCATGTAATAAAAATATATTGGTATTATAATAATTTTGTATAGAACTCCATTTTTTTGTTGTTTTGATTATCAGGAGTATACTTTACTATCCCAAAATACCTACATGGATAGAATCAGATATTCATTTGAATCTCTATATGTTTCATGTGGGATCCATGTTATCTCTGCAAGTGTGTTTATGTTGACTGTGCAGACAGCACTTCCGGGCAGCAACTGGTGGTGTTGGAGCCCAGGGTCAATGCTAGAAACTGAGTGGAGAACTTGCCGCACACACAGCAGGGGAGCAGCTGGCGTTACTGAACCCCACTAACAGAGGTGCAACTGTTGACTGTTCAGACAGCACTTCCAGGCAGCAACTGGCGGTATTGGAGCCCAGGGTCAATGCTAGAAACTGAGTGGAGAAATTGCCGCACACACAGCAGGGGAGCAGCTGGCGTTATTGAACCCACACTAATACAGGAGCGAGAGTTGATTGTGCAGACAGCACTTCCGGGCAGCAAATGGCGGTGTTGGAGCCAAGGGTCAGTGCAGGAAACTGAGTGGAGAACTTGCCGCACACACAACAGTGAAACAGCTGGCGTTACTGAACCCCAAAAACAGAGGAGCAACTGTTGACTGTGCATACAGCACTTCCGGGCAGCAACTGGTGGTGTTGGAGCCCAGGGTCAATGCTAGAAGCTGAGTAAGGAACTTGCTGCACACACAGCAGGGGAGCAGCTGGCATTACTGAACCCCAATAACAGAGGAGCAACTGTTGACTGCAGACAGCACTTCCATGCAGCAACTGGCAGTGTTGGGGCCCAGGGTCAATGCTAGAAACTGAGTGGAGAAATTGCAGCACACAAAGCAGGGGAGCAGCTGCCATTACTGAACCCCAAAAACAGAGGAGCAAATCTTAACTGTGCAGACAGCACTTCCGGGCAGCAACTAGTGGTGTTGGAGCCCAAGGTCAATGCTAGAAACTGAGTGGAGAACTTGCCGCATACACACAGCAGGGAAGCAGCAGGCATTACTGAACCCCAATAACAGAGGAGCAACTGTTGACTGTGCAGACAGCACTTCTGGGCAGCAACTGGCAGTGTTGCAGCCAAGGGTCAATGTTAGAAACTGAGTTGAGAAATTGCCGCACACAAAGCAGGGGAGCAGCTGGCGTTACTGAACCCCAATAACAGAGGAGCAACCTTTGACTGTGCAGACAGCACTTGCTGGCAGCAACTGGCGGTGTTGGAGCCCAGGGTCAATGCTAGAAACTGAGTGGAGAACTTGCCGCACACACAGCAGGGGAGCAGCTGGCATTACTGAACCCCAATAACAGAGGAGCAACTGTTGACTGTGCAGATAGCACTTACGGGCAGCGACTGGCGGTGTTGGAGCCCAGTTTCAATGCTAGAAACTGAGTGGAGAACTTGCCGCACACACAGCAGGGGAGCAGCTGGCATTACTGAACCCCACTAACACAGGAGCGAGAGATGACTGTGCAGACAGAACTTCCGGGCGGCAACTGGCAGTGTTGGAGCCCAGGGTCAATGCTAGAAACTGAGTGGAGAACTTGCCACACACACAGCATGGGAGCAGCTGGCGTTACTGAACCCCAATAACAGAGGAGCAACTGTTGACTGTGCAGACAGCACTTCCGTGCAGCAACTGGGGGTGTTGGAGCCCAGAGTCAATGCTAGAAACTGAATGTAGGCCAAGGCCTAATTGGAGCTAGTTTAATATCGGTTGTAGTCTTAGTGTGTAGGGAGCTGGAGACATTGACTGCACAAACAGCACTTCCGGGCAGCAACTGACAGTGTTGGAGCCCAGGGTCAATGCTAGAAACTGAGTGGAGAACATGCCGCACACACAGCAGTGGAACAGCTGGCGTTACTGAACGCAACAAACAGAGGAACAACTGTTGACTGCAGACAGCACTTCTGGGCAGCAACTGGTGGTGTTGGAGCCCAGGGTCAATGCTAGACGCTGAGTGGAGAACTTGCCGCAAACACAGCAGGGGAGCAGCTGGCATTACTGAACCCCCATAACAGAGGAGCAACTGTTGACTGCAGACAGCACTTCCGGGCAGCAACTGGCGGTGTTGTAGCCCAGGGTTAATGCTAGAAACTGAGTGGAGAACTTGCCGCACACACAGCAGGGGAGCAGCTGGCGTGACTGAACCCAAGTAACACAGGAGCAAGAGTTGACTGTGCAGACAGCACTTCCATGCAGCAACTGGCAGTGTTGGGGCCCAGGGTCAATGCTAAAAACTGAGTGGAGAAATTGCAGCACACAAAGCAGGGGAGCAGCCGGTGTTACTGAACCCCAATATCAGAGGAGCAACTTTTGACTGTGCAGACAGCACTTCCGGCAGCAGCTGGCGGTGTTGGAAGCCAGGGTCAATGCTAGAATCTCAGTGGTGAACTTGCCGCACACACAGCAGGGGAGCAGCTGGCATTACTGAACACCAAAAACGGAGGAGCAAATCTTAACTGTGCAGACAGCACTTCTGGGCAGCAACTAGTTGTGTTGCAGCCCAAGGTCAATGCTAGAAACTGAGTGGAGAACTTGCCGCATACACACAGCAGGGAAGCAGCTGGCATTACTGAACCACAATAACAGAGGAGCAACTGTTGACTGTGCAGACGGCACTTCCGGGCAGCAACTGGTGGTGTTGGAGCCCAGTCTCAATGCTAGAATCTTAGTGGAGAATTTGCTGCACACATAGCAGGGGAGAAGCTGGTGTTACTGAACCCCACTAACAGAGGAGCAACTATTGACTGTGCAGACAGCACTTCCGGGCAGCAACTGGTGGTGTTGGAGCCCAGGGTCAATGCTAGAAACTGAGTAGAGAACTTGCCGCACACACAGCAGGGGAGCATCCGGCGTTACTGAACTCCACTAACACAGGTGCGAGTGTTGACTGTGCAGACAGCACATCCGGGCAGCAACTGGCGGTGTTGGAGCCCAGGGTCAATTCAAGAAACTGAGTTGAGAACTTGACGCACACACACCAGGGGAGCAGCTGACATTACTGAACCCCAACAACAGAGAAGCAACTGTTGACTATGCAGACAGCACTTCCGCGCAGCAACTGGTGGTGTTGGAGCCCAGGGTCAATGCTACAAACTGAGTGGATAACTTGCTGCACACACAGCAGGGGAGAAGCTGGCGTTACTGAACCCCACTAACAGAGGAGCGAGAGTTGACTGTGCAGACAGCACTTCCGGGCAGCAACTGGCAGCGTTGGAGCCCAGGGTCAATGCTACAAACTGAGTGGATAACTTGCCGCACACACAGCAGGGGAGCAGCTGGCGTTACTGAACCCCACTAAGACAGGAGCGAGAGATGACTGTGCAGACAGAACTTCCGGGCAGCAACTGGCGGTGTTGGAGCCCAGGGTCAATATTAGATACTGAGTGGAGAAATTGCCGCACACACAGCACGGGAGCAGCTGGCGTTACTGAACCCCAATAACAGAGGAGCAACTGTTGACTGTGCAGACAGCAATTCTGGACAGCAACTGGCGGTGTTGGAGCCCAGGGTCAATGCTAGAAACTGAATGTAGGCCGAGGCCTAATTGGAGCTAGTTTAATATTGGTTGTAGTCTTAGTGTGTAGGGAGCAGGAGACATTGACTGTGCAAACAGCACTTACGGGCAGCAACTGGCAGTGTTGGAGCCCAGTGTCAATGCTAGAAACTGAGTGGAGAATTTGCTGCACACACAGCAGGGGAGCAGCTGATGTTACTGAACCCCAATAACACGGCAGCAAGTGTTGACTGTGCAGACGGCACTTCCGAGCAGCAACTGGCGATTTTGGAGCCCAGGGAATAAAGGAGAAGCAGAGTGTAGGCTGAGACCTAATTGGAGCAAGTTGAAAGGGAACCTTTAAACCCCCAGGTGTTTATATCTGAAAGAGCCACCTTGTGCAGCACTAAACACTTATATAAAATGTGTCCTCTCATACCGTGAAACCGTCCCGGAGGAAAGACTTTTCTTCATAATGAGATGCAGCACAGCCATCATACATACCCCCTTGGTGCGGGGCGCCACCCCGTCAGCATTGTTTGAATCTATCCCGGAGCCTGGGCTGCTATGTTAAACCTTGGGCATGCGCAGTTAGCGCTGCCCATCTTCTGACATGATTATGTGTCAGGCTGACTGTGCCTGTGCAGCCACGCTTCCCGCAATCCCGCCCTGCAGTGTCTTCTGATTTATTTACACTGCGGGGCTGGGATTCATGGGCATGCGCAGTGCATATCTTCGCCTCTCACTCATCTTCTTCCAGCTTCTTCAGACTGTGCGGCGTCATGGCCGTGGCATGCGATTAGGGATCAGCTGACGTGGCACAGTCTGAAGAAGGCGGAAGGAGATGAGTGAGAGCCTGAGGCAAAGATATGCACTGCGCATGCCCATGAATCCCAGCCCCACAGTGTGAATAAATCAGAAGACACTGCAAGGCTGGATCTCGGTCAGCGCGGCCGCACAGGTGCAGTCAGCCTGACAACAAATGATCCTTGGCTAGATGAAGAGAATGGGGCATCAGACTGCGCTGCTCGCCTGTCAGGATAATGTACCAGAGAAGTCCAAATAGAAGTAATAGAGAATAGACTTTATTTCTACGCGTTTCGTGGTGATCACACCACTTCCTCAGGACAGTCTATACACATACACATACAGGGTCTTGTATTTATAGCAAAAGAAGGCACATGGAGACGTCTCCTTTCAAAGAAAAAAAAAAAAAAAACACAAACAAGAAACACCACACCCAGTGGGTGGGGAATCTGACCTAAACACATATTCAAACATATATGTACATCATAAAACACACGAAACAATCATAAAATATAATTCAGTAAAGCACTTAAAACCATTGCTCATACATGTAAAAATCTAAATACAAAAAAACACATTAAAAAGAGTAGTCAAGCAAATGAATAACTTTTACAAGCTAGGCAAGTGCTAGAACCTACAGTGTTAAAACATTTATTCTTTGTCAGGACCCTGCCACTGATGTTTTGAACCATTGAGCCATGGGTGGGGTGGTTTGGATTGGATTGTTTTGTTTGGTGGTAGTTTTACAAGAGTCTGTGAAATCAAAGAGATAACAGTGGAAAGAAAAAAAAAAAAAAAAGGAAAGAATCCCTGAGAATTATTTTTTATTTTAATTTTTTCCTTCAATTGAACAAATCAGTTGTTTCGTTGAGTCCATGGGGATATATGGTATTCAGCTTGTGAATCCAGAAGATCTCTTTTCTGTTGAGAGTCTGGACTCGATTGGGATTATCAAGGGGGACATGGTCAATAGGGATCACCCTGAAGGATATCCTTTTGTTGTGATACATTGCATAATGCCTGGAAAGGCCATGCTGTAAAAATCCTTCTTTTATATTATACCTGTGCGAGTTTATTCTTTTATGCAGCTGTTGCGTTGTCCTGCCCACATATAATTTCTTACATTCGCATATAATGACATAGATGACAAAACTGGATTGGCAAGTCAAATGGTATTTGATTTGAAACTCATCTGAATTTCCACTGTCTGATGAAAAAGTTTTTGCATCATGAATGATGCTTGAGCAACATAGGCATCTCGGGATGCCACATCTATAGGAGCCTTGTCTGGGCTTTTTTGTAGAGGGATTGAGATCCTCTTTTTTCTTTAGCCGGCTGGGGGCCAACATGTTTTTCAATGTTGGGGCCCTTCGAAACGTTATCAGGGGATTGCTAGGAAGAAGCTTCCCCAATATGGGATCATTGAGAAGTATGCCCCAATGTTTTTTCAAAACCAAGCGAATTCTCTTGTTCTGGGCTGAAAAAGTGGTAATAAAATTGAAGCTGAACTTAGTATCAGATGCAGATTTTTTTGTTTTTATATTATTAGAGATTAAGTCAATCTGTTCTATTTTTTTGCTTTCAGAGAAGGCTCTATGGATCAATATTTTGGGGGAACTTCTCTCAAGAAATCTATGTGATAAAACTTGATTGGTTAATGAAATCTATATCCATACTGCAGTTCCTCTTGATTCTTTTATATTGGTTGAGTGGAATATTCCTCAACCATTTGGTGTAGTGTCCACTTTGATAATGGACATAACTGTTCGAATCCACAGGTTTGAAGTAGGTTCTTGTATGAATTTTTATATGGTCATGAAAAAAAGTGAGGTCAAGGAAGTCAACTGTGTCAGGGTTTACTACAGGGGTGAAACCCAAACCCCAGGTGTTGTCTTCAATGCTCCTGAGGAATGACCCCACATCATCCTTTGAATTATCATAAATAAAGAATAAATCATCTATGTAACGTTTGTAAATGATGATGTTGGGTGCATGTATACTGCTGTATATGAAAATGGACTCGAAGATGGCCATAAACAAATTTGCATAAGTTGGCGCCACCTTCGAGCCCATTGCGGTCCCAAGTATCTGATGGTATAGAGTATCTTGAAAGGTAAAAAAATTATTATGGAGTATGAACTGCATGCTTTCATATAAAAAATCTTTTTGTCTAGATGTCAAAGGTGGATCAATGTCTATGAAGGTTTTAAAACACACCAGTCCCAAATCATGTGGGATGCTGGAATAGAGTGCGGATACATCCATGGAAATAAAAACAAAAGTGTTCTTCCATGGGATGTCCTTCGTAAGTCGGATTAGATGACTGGAGTCCCTCAAGTAACTGTGTAGTTGGTCTACATGTGTGTGCATCACTACATCCACATAATTTGCAAGGTTTGATGTCAGGGACCCTATCCCTGAAATTATGGGTCTCCCAGGGGGCCTTTTAGCATCCTTGTGGATTTTTGGAAGGTGATAGAAAAAAGCAATCGGGGGATTGACAACTCTTAAAAAAATTTTCTCTGATTTATTCAGAATGCTCTGTCTATCAGCTTTTGATATCAAAGCGTTATAAGCAATAACTGCATTATTATATTGAGTGTTATCAACCTTATTGTAAGTCTTGGGGTCAGATAATAGTCTAAATGCTTCTGCTAGATAATCCCCCCGATCCTGTACTACTATTCCTCCCCCCTTGTCTGCCATGCGGATGACAAGGTCTGGATTGCTCTTTATGGATTTTAATGCCTCTTTTTCTTTTGGGGTGAGATTGGATTCCCCCTTGCTATGTGTCAAAATTATTTTGTCCAGGTCGTTTGAAACAAGATCAGAGAAAGTTTTCAGATGGTGGCCCTGACTTTGGATGGGGTAAAAATTAGACGTTCCTTTTAATCCTGTATGATTAATAGGATCTTCCGTTATTTTTGTGCTCTGGAGTTGGTTTTCTTTGGAGAAATGTCGCTTAAGTGTTAGCTTTCTTATAAAGGACTGAAAGTCCATGAATAGATCTATGTCTCTAGTGTTATAGGTGGGGCAAAAAGAAAGACCTTCCTTTCTGTAGGAGAGAGGTTTCTGTAAAGGAAAGGTTATAACTGGATAGATTGAAAATATTGTTACTTTTTGTGATAGAACCATTGGTAGCTGTATCCATGTCATTTCCATTTGTTGTAATTTTTACCCCATCCAAAGTCAGGGACACCATCTGAAAACTTTCTCTGATCTTGTTTCAAACGACCTGGACAAAATAATTTTGACACATAGCAAGGGGGAATCCAATCTCACCCCAAAAGAAAAAGAGGCATTAAAATCCATAAAGAGCAATCCAGACCTTGTCATCCGCATGGCAGACAAGGGGGGAGGAATAGTAGTACAGGATCGGGGGGATTATCTAGCAGAAGCATTTAGACTATTATCTGACCCCAAGACTTAGGGTACCGTCACACAGTGCAATTTTCATCGCTACAACGGTACGATCCGTGACGCTCCAGCATCATAACAATATCGCTCCAGCGTCATAGACTGCTGTCACACTTTGCAATCTACGACGCTGGAGCGATAATTTCATGACGTATGTGCGATGTAGAAGACGTTGGTTACTATGCGCACATCGTATACGATATATGTTACACCATGTGATCATGCCGCCACAGCGGGACACTAGACGACGAAAGAAAGTTTCAAACGATCTGCTACGACGTACGATTCTCAGCGGGGTCCCTGATCGCAGGAGCGTGTCAGACACTGCGATATCGTAACTATATCGCTCGAACGTCACGAATCGTGCCGTTGTAGCGATCAAAATTGCACTGTGTGACGGTACCCTAACAATAAGGTTGATAACACTCAATATAATAATGCAGTTATTGCTTATAACGCTTTGATATCAAAAGCTGATAGACAGAGCATTCTGAATAAATCAGAGAAAAAATTTTTAAGAGTTGTCAATCCCCCGATTGCTTTTTTCTATCACCTTCCAAAAATCCACAAGGATGCTAAAAGGCCCCCTGGGAGACCCATAATTTCAGGGATAGGGTCCCTGACATCAAACCTTGCAAATTATGTGGATGTAGTGATGCACACACATGTAGACCAACTACACAGTTACTTGAGGGACTCCAGTCATCTAATCCGACTTACGAAGGACATCCCATGGAAGAACACTTTTGTTTTTATTTCCATGGATGTATCCGCACTCTATTCCAGCATCCCACATGATTTGGGACTGGTGTGTTTTAAAACCTTCATAGACATTGATCCACCTTTGACATCTAGACAAAAAGATTTTTTATATGAAAGCATGCAGTTCATACTCCATAATAATTTTTTTACCTTTCAAGATACTCTATACCATCAGATACTTGGGACCGCAATGGGCTCGAAGGTGGCGCCAACTTATGCAAATTTGTTTATGGCCATCTTCGAGTCCATTTTCATATACAGCAGTATACATGCACCCAACATCATCATTTACAAACGTTACATAGATGATTTATTCTTTATTTATGATAATTCAAAGGATGATGTGGGGTCATTCCTCAGGAGCATTGAAGACAACACCTGGGGTTTGGGTTTCACCCCTGTAGTAAACCCTGACACAGTTGACTTCCTTGACCTCACTTTTTTTCATGACCATATAAAAATTCATACAAGAACCTACTTCAAACCTGTGGATTCGAACAGTTATGTCCATTATCAAAGTGGACACTACACCAAATGGTTGAGGAATATTCCACTCAACCAATATAAAAGAATCAAGAGGAACTGCAGTATGGATATAGATTTCATTAACCAATCAAACGTTTTATCACATAGATTTCTTGAGAGAAGTTCCCCCAAAAATTTGATCCATAGAGCCTTCTCTGAAAGCAAAAAAATAGAACAGATTGACTTAATCTCTAATAATATAAAAACTAAAAAAATCTGCATCTGATACTAAGTTCAGCTTCAATCTTATTACCACTTTTTCAGCCCAGAACAAGAGAATTCGCCTGGTTTTGAAAAAACATTGGGGCATACTTCTCAATGATCCCATATTGGGGAAGCTTCTTCCTAGCAATCCCCTGATAACGTTTCGAAGGGCCCCAACATTGAAAAACATGTTGGCCCCCAGCCGGCTAAAGAAAAAAGAGGATCTCAATCCCTCTACAAAAAAGCCCAGACAAGGCTCCTATAGATGTGGCATCCCGAGATGCCTATGTTGCTCCAGCATCATTCATGATGCAAAAACTCTTTCATCAGACAGTGGAAATTCAGATGAGTTTCAAATCAAATACCATTTGACTTGCCAATCCAGTTTTGTCATCTATGTCATTATATGCGAATGTAAGAAATTATATGTGGGCAGGACAACGCAACAGCTGCATAAAAGAATAAACTCGCACAGGTATAATATAAAAGAAGGATTTTTACAGCATGGCCTTTCCAGGCATTATGCAATGTATCACAACAAAAGGATATCCTTCAGGGTGATCCCTATTGACCATGTCCCCCTTGATAATCCCAATCGAGTCCAGACTCTCAACAGAAAAGAGATCTTCTGGATTCACAAGCTGAATACCATATATCCCCATGGACTCAACGAAACAACTGATTTGTTCAATTGAAGGAAAAAATTAAAATAAAAAATAATTCTCAGGGATTCTTTCCTTTTTTTTTTTTTTTTTTTTTCTTTCCACTGTTATCTCTTTGATTTCACAGACTCTTGTGAAACTACCACCAAACAAAACAATCCAATCCAAACCACCCCACCCATGGCTCAATGGTTCAAAACATCAGTGGCAGGGTCCTGACAAAGAATAAATGTTTTAACACTGTAGGTTCTAGCACTTGCCTAGCTTGTAAAAGTTATTCATTTGCTTGACTACTCTTTTTAATGTGTTTTTTTGTATTTAGATTTTTACATGTATGAGCAATGGTTTTAAGTGCTTTACTGAATTATATTTTATGATTGTTTCGTGTGTTTTATGATGTACATATATGTTTGAATATGTGTTTAGGTCAGATTCCCCACCCACTGGGTGTGGTGTTTCTTGTTTGTGTTTTTTTTTTTCTTTGAAAGGAGGCGTCTCCATGTGCCTTCTTTTGCTATAAATACAAGACCCTGTATGTGTATGTGTATAGACTGTCCTGAGGAAGTGGTGTGATCACCACGAAACGCGTAGAAATAAAGTCTATTCTCTATTACTTCTATTTGGACTTCTCTGGTACATTATCCTGACAGGCGAGCAGCGCAGTCTGATGCCCCATTCTCTTCATCTAGCCAAGGATCATCACATCGGGGCTTGCAGCAGCCGCCAATGCTAAGTGCAGTGGTTGTGTCTTACACAACCATAATAGGTGAGTGAATTTATACTATCTCTCACGAATGTTCCCTTTATCTCGGATAAGACCCTATGTGTGCTCTATATTCCTTCTAGCTACCTTGACAACAAATGATGTCAGAAGACGGTCAGTGCTATCTGCGCATGCCCAAGGTTTAACATAACAGCGCAGGCTCCGGGACAGATTCAAACAACGCTGAGGAGGCAGCGCCAGGCACCAAGGAGGTATGAATGACGGCCGTGCTGCGTCTCATTACAAAGGAAAGTCCCACCTCCGGGATGGTTTCCCGGAATGAGGGGACACATTTTATAAGTGTTAAGTTCAGTGTGTGCAAGGAGCATAACTAAAAGAGCCACCTTTTCCTTGTGCAGCATTACTGCTGCACAGGGTAGCTCTTTCAGCTACAAAAGCCTGGGGGGAACAGGTTCCCTTTAATTTCTGTAGTAGTTTGAGTGTGGAGATAGCAGGAGCAATTGCCGGATACACAGCTGGGGATCAGCTGACATTACTGAAACCCAATAACACGGCAGCAAGTGTTGACTGTGCAGATGGAACTTCTGAGCAGCACCTGGGGGTGTTGGAGCCCAAGGAAACCAGGAGAAACAGAGATTAGGCTCAGGCCTACACTCGAGGCAGTTTAATATCTGTTGCAGTGTGGGTGTGGATGGAGCAGGAGAAATTGCCAGATGCACAGCAGGGGATCAGCTGACATTACTGAAACCCAATAACACTGGGTCATGTGTTTACTGTGCAGACGGCACTTCTGAGCAGCAACTGGCAGTGTTGGAGCCCAGGGATTACAGTTCAGGTGGTAGCAACATGAACACAACAGGAGACCTGGATACTGTTGCCAACCAATTATTTAATCTGGAAGAGGTGTGGCAAATTCCTGCAAGATCCAGGCCTTGTTCATTTTCAGAAAAGTAAGCCGGTCAACGTTATCGGAGGATAGTCGCATGCGACGGTCTGTTAGTATACCACCTGTGGCACTAAAGATGCGTTCCGATAATACACTAGCAGAAGGGTAAGCCATCACCTCCAATGCATACTGGCTAAGCTCTGTCCATGTATCCAGCTTAGAGACCCAAAACTTGAAGGGGAAGAGCCGTCTGAGAGTACACTGAGAAGGAAAGACATGTAGTCTGTCACCATCTGACGGAAACGTTGCCTCCTGCTGACTGGAGCTGTCTGTGATGGTGTAGACATTTGTGGCAGGCACACAAAACTTTGCCACAGTTGGGCGATACTGGTCTTCCCTTGTGCTGAGGCACTGTTTCTGCTCCCTCTTTGTGCAGAGCTTCCTCCACTGCCTTGACGCACTGAGCTGCTTTGTAAAGCACTAGCAGCACTGCTCTCAATTGGACTGGAGAAGGTGATGGACTGCACCAGTGTGTCTTGGTACTCCCGCATTTTACGCTCCCGGTTCAACGGTGTTATGAGGCTTTGAAAGTTGTCCCGGTAGCGAGGATCTAGGAGGGTGTACACCCAATTATCAGCCGTGTTGAGAATGTGGGCAATGTGGCGGTCGTTTCTCAGGCAATGCAGCATGAAATCAACCATGTTCTGCAGACTGCCAAGTGGCCAAGAAACGCTGTCCCCTGCTTAAGGCATGATCTCTGCCTGCTCTGCATCACCCCACCCTCGCTCTACATACTGACTATTGGAGAATTGTGTAACTCCCTCCTCTGGACAGATGTCTTCCTTCTCCATTGACTCCTCATCATCCTCACAAAGTGTCCCCTGCCTAGGCCTTTGTGAGGAACCACGTCGCGCAGACTGTCCAGAAGCAGATGGCATTTGTGACTCCTCATCCTCCACCTCTTCCACAACCTCATCCCTTAGGGCTTGCAGTGTTTTTTCAAGCAGGCAGAATAAGGGGGATAGTCATGCTGACTAGTGCATCATCTGCATTCGCCATCCGTGTGGAATCATTAAAGGCACACAAAACCTGGCAGATGTCCTTCATAGTGGCCCACTCTGTGGTTGTGAAGTCTGAACGGCGCAGTGCGACTTCTTTGCGCCTGATGCAGCTGGTACTCCATTACTGCTGGCTGCTGCTCACACAACCGCTCCAACATATGTAACTATGAATTCCACCTGGTGGGTAGGTCACATATGATACGATGTTCTGGAAGGCGGAATTGGCGCTCCAGAGCTGCAATGCACGATCTTGCCATGCTGGAACGCCGTAAGTGAGCACACTCTAGGCAGACCTTGTGCAGCAGTGCATCAAGATCTGGATAGTCCCTCAAAAAACTCTGCACGACCAAGTTGAGCACATATGCCAGACATGGGATGTGAGTGAGGTTGCCTAGGCCCAGAGCTGCCACCAGATTTCGGCCATTGTCACGTACTACCATGCCTGGCTGGAGATTTGCTGGCACAAACCACACGTCGCTCTCCTGCTTGATGGCATTCCAGAGCTCCTGCGCTTCGATTCCCCAAAGAAATTAATTTCAATACGGCCTGTTGAAGTTTGGCCATGGCTGTGCTCATATCGGTCGTAACAGGTCACGGGTCCATGTGGAGGTGGACTGTGACGGCTCATGCAGTGCTGATTCAGAGGAACTGGAGAATGAGGAGGAGTCAATGTGTGCAGACTGGATTCCTGCAATCCTTGGAGTTGGCAGAACACGTACAGCGGCACTCTCACGATCTGTACCCGGCTCCACAACATTTACCCAGTGAGGGAAAGGTATCATCCCTGTCCATGGTGACTGGTCCACGCATCGGTGGTGAGGTGGACCTTGCTACTGATAATGTTTAGTAGCGCATGTTTACTGTTTCCCTCCACGTGCTTTTGCAGGGCAGGGATGGCTTGCCTGCTGATATAAAAGCGGCTGGGCACGTTGAATTGTGGGACTGTCAATGCCATCAAGTTACGGAAGATGTCAGTCTCCACCAGCCTGAATAACAGCATTTCAAGGGACAGTAGTTTTGCAATGCCAGCATTCAGAGCCTGTGCTCGGGGGTGGTTTGCTGAGAATGGCCGCCTTTTCTCCCATGCCTGTGCTACCAATGGCTGTAGACTGGGCTGGGAGTGTGAGGATGACTGGGAACGTGGTGCTGTGGGTGGAATTACACTGGCTCTCTGGATAACAGTGCCAGAGGATCTTCCACGGCGATCCTGTGAGGAAGCCGGACCAGCTGTGTGTGAGCTGGAGGAAGAGGCTACAACACGAGCTGAAGAGGTGGTAGGTGCCGCTGTTGGTTGCCCTAGGTCTTCAGTGTGTTTTTGTAACTCCACCGCGTGCTTGGTCCGCACATGTTTCCACATATTTGTGGTATTGAGGTTGCTGACACTTTTCCCTCTTTTTACTTTTTTTACAGGCAAAGCAGTCTTCCCCTTCCCTCTACGTCTTTGGGCCGATCAGGGAATCTCTTCCTCAGAGCTGCTCCCACCACCTTCCTGTCCCTCACGCCATGATGGGTCAAGGACCTTATCATCTACACTATCCTCTTCCAACAACTGCTTCTCCTGGGTAGTCTCGGCAGCACAGTACGCACCAGAAAGTGGCACCTGAGTCTTATCATCAGATGCGTACTGAGGTGTGGTGACCGTAGGCACTGGCCCACCCGCCTCTTCAGATTCAGAGAGACAAAGCTGTTGGGCATCACTGCATACTGCCTCTTCTTCTGATTCTAGAATGCTGATTGGCTGGCCCCCTCTTTCCAAGCCAAGAGATTCAGAGAACAGAAGTAGAGATGAAACCTGTCCTGGGCTCTCTGACTGCCTGGTCAATTTGGCAGGTGGTGAAGAGACAGATGGGTGCTCTTCAGTGCTCTGTGCCTGAGAGGATGTGGCGCTAATTGAAGTGGATGCGTTAGCTGCTATCCATCCGACAACGGCTTCAATGTGTTTGTCCCGCAGAAGCGGGGTACGGCGAGCCCCTACAAAGCTGCGCATGAAGGACTGTTTCCTGCTAAAACTGGGGGATGATGAGTCACCGGTGCCAGCAGCAGGCACAGAATCACCACGCCCTCTCCCTGCTCCACCTCCACTCTCACGACCATGTGCCTTACTCCCTGCCTTCTTCATCTTGGTAGACTGATAAAGATAGGTAGAAAAGTATTAAGGCCTTAGTGTGCTTATTCCTGAACAGCTGCTAACAGGTATAAGAAACACTAATTTTATAAATTGTGGACTAGACTTTAATATGAGCTAATGTGACCTACACATCTGTAAAGTAGAGTGTTTGGTGAACTTTATTAACTTTTTGTTTTTTCACAGAACAGACTACAGATTGAGCTTCACTCACACAGAGACTGTGTAGACAGCCGTGAACGGCGCTGCAAGGCCCCAAAAAGCTCCTCTATGTACTCCTATATAGTGTTTTTCCACAATCTAGCAGGATACGGATGGAAACCCACTAATAGGATTAATTTGAAAAAATGTGTAGCAGGCAGCACTGATTGAAAAAAGGACAATGGAACAGTATGAGGCAGTGACGCACCCTGAGCTGACTAACACCCGCTCGGGCAGCAGAACAGACTACTGAGTGAGCTGCACTCACACAGACACCTTGCAGACAGACGTGAACAGTGCTGCAAGGCAGAAACAAGGTTCTCACACAGCAGTTGCTAAATTAGCCTGGGTAAAGCACAATGAAGCAAATCGCTATCTCTAAACTGGCCCTCAGTCAGAACACAGTGTCCTGTCCCTAACTGAATTCACAGCAGAGTGAACCCAAAATGGTGGCGGCGACTTTTATAGTGCATCATGACATCATTTCAGCAGCCAATCACAGGCATGTCAGTAGTTACATGCCTAACATGCAGAACAGGATGTGCCCACACTTCGAATGATTCCTCATTGGCTGAATTAAATGAAACTGGCTCTTTGCATTATGGGAACATCCGATTCCGGTATCCGATATTGCAAAAGTATCGGAACTCGGTATCGGAATTCCGATACCGCAAATATCGGCCGATACTCGATATTTGCCGTATCGGAATGCTCAACACTAGTAACAAGTGTATTGTGAGTCAATGGGAAATGTGAGCATTTTTCAAGCAGACCCTATAAGGAGGTCTGGGGGCAGTGAAAGTTTTGAAAAGGATGGAAAAAGTGCTTAATGGAAGGAGAACAGCATAGGGAAGATCCCTGCGTGCATCTCTGTCTCCCAGATCGCTGCTGAGGACAATGGTGTCAACTTCTACTCCACTTTAATGACTGACAATAAAACATTCAAAATCGATGGGAAATTGCAGTATACATGAAAAAAATGTTTAAAAAACTTTCTTTCCTATATAATGACTAGAGATGAGCGAATATGTTCAGAAAACAATTGTCAAACATAAATTCGAAACGAATATTGCACATTTGGATTCGTGATTGGAAAAACAAGAACATTTTCTTAAAATCGAGAAAAATTGGTAACATGTGGTAAAAATGTGGAAAAATATTTGCGTTGCCACTAAACTATTTTTAACACTTTGGCTTTGATAGCAGTGGTGTATAATGAGTGGGGGCATGTGTTTGATTAGAGGAGGGGTGGGGAGATATCAGAGGAGCGGCATTCTTGTAAAATTTATTTTTTTCTTTCTAACTTTATGTATGCACATTGCTGCAGCTAGCCAATCAGGGCACTGGAAACATCCACAATGTCCAGACGCAATGACTAGTGCCATTGGCTGCTGAAATCACAAGCCCCTCTCTATATAAAGAGTGGACATCTTGTTTTAGTGCTATTTTGTCAGTATAAAGCCGGCGTCACACTCGGCGTAGGACAATACGGTCCGTAAATTATGGCCATAATACCCAAAAAAGTCCCCAAAATAGTGGTCCATATCTCCTCCGTAGGCAGGGTGTGTCAGCGTATTTTGCGCATGGCATCCTCCGTATGTAATCCGTATGGCATCCGTACTGCGAGGTTTTCTCACAGGCTTGCAATACGGACATACAATGGATCCATGTTTGCAAAAAATCGTAACAACATATATACTGTCTATATATATATATATATATATATATATATCTCAATCACCAATATCCGAAAATTATATACACCTCAACAACAACATATAATAAAGACTTTCTCCATCTGACTTTGTTACAGGTCGAGGGTCTTCAGGTGGATTGAGAGTGGAATAAAATATTACAACAACCTGTGTGTTTATTTAATTAAAATACTTTGCAATATTGTGTGTGTGTTTTTTTAACCATTTCATGCAATTGGATTAATAATGGATAGGTGTCATAATTGACACCTCTCCATTATTAATCTGGCTTAATGTCACCTTACAATAGCAAGGTGACATTAACCCTTCATTACCCCATATCCCACCGCTACACGGGAATGGGAAAAGAGTGGCCAAGTGCCAGAATAGGTGCATCTTCCAGATGTGCCTTTTCTGGGGTGGCTGGGGGTAGATGTTTTTAGCCAGGGGGGGGGGCAATAACCATGGACCCTCTCCAGGCTATTAATATCTGCCCTCAGTCACTGGCTTTACTACTCTGGCGGAGAAAATTGTGCGGGAGCCCACGCCAATTTTTTCCGCCATTTAACCCTTTAATTTAATAGCTAGAGAGCCCAAATTTTGCACATACACACTACTAACATTAGTAGTGTGAATTATGCAAAAAAAAAATGGTGATATGAGATGGTTTACTGTATGTAAACCATGTCTCATATCATGTCGGGTTTAGGAAGGAGATCACAAAAGCCGGCAATTGAATTACCGGCTTTAAAGCTATCTCGCGCTGTATGAAATATTAAAATATATATACAGTGGGGCAAAAAAGTATTTAGTCAGTCAGCAATAGTGCAAGTTCCACCACTTAAAAAGATGAGAGGCGTCTGTAATTTACATCATAGGTAGACCTCAACTATGGGAGACAAACTGAGAAAAAAAATCCAGAAAATCACATTGTCTGTTTTTTTTAACATTTTATTTGCATATTATGGTGGAAAATAAGTATTTGGTCAGAAACAAACAATCTAGATTTCTGGCTCTCACAGACCTGTAACTTCTTCTTTAAGAGTCTCCTCTTTCCTCCACTCATTACCTGTAGTAATGGCACCTGTTTAAACTTGTTATCAGTATAAAAAGACACCTGTGCACACCCTCAAACAGTCTGACTCCAAACTCCACTATGGTGAAGACCAAAGAGCTGTCAAAGGACACCAGAAACAAAATTGTAGCCCTGTACCAGGCTGGGAAGACTGAATCTGCAATAGCCAACCAGCTTGGAGTGAAGAAATCAACAGTGGGAGCAATAATTAGAAAATGGAAGACATACAAAACCACTGATAATCTCCCTCGATCTGGGGCTCCACGCAAAATCCCACCCCGTGGGGTCAGAATGATCACAAGAACGGTGAGCAAAAATCCCAGAACCACGCGGGGGACCTAGTGAATGAACTGCAGAAAGCTGGGACCAATGTAACAAGGCCTACCATAAGTAACACACTATGCCACCATGGACTCAGATCCTGCAGTGCCAGACGTGTCCCACTGCTTAAGCCAGTACATGTCTGGGCCCGTCTGAAGTTTGCTAGAGAGCATTTGGATGATCCAGAGGAGTTTTGGGAGAAAGTCCTATGGTCTGATGAAACCAAACTGGAACTGTTTGGTAGAAACACAACTTGTCGTGTTTGGAGGAAAAAGAATACTGAGTTGCATCCATCAAACACCATACCTACTGTAAAGCATGGTGGTGGAAACATCATGCTTTGGGGCTGTTTCTCTGCAAAGGGGCCAGGACGACTGATCCGGGTACATGAAAGAATGAATGGGGCCATGTATCATGAGATTTTGAGTGCAAACCTCCTTCCATCAGCAAGGGCATTGAAGATGAAACGTGGCTGGGTCTTTCAACATGACAATGATCCAAAGCACACCGCCAGGGCAACGAAGGAGTGGCTTCGTAAGAAGCATTTCAAGGTTCTGGAGTGGCCTAGCCAGTCTCCAGATCTCAACGATATAGAGAACCTTTGGAGGGAGTTGAAAGTCCATGTTGCCAAGTGAAAAGCCAAAATCATCACTGCTCTAGAGGAGATCTGCATGGAGGAATGGGCAAACATACCAACAACAGTGTGTGGCAACCTTGTGAAGACTTACAGAAAACATTTGACCTCTGTCATTGCCAACAAAGGATATATTACAAAGTATTGAGATGAAATTTTGTTTCTGACCAAATACTTATTTTCCACCATAATATGCAAATAAAATGTTAAAAAAACAGACAATGTGATTTTCTGGATTTTTTTTTCTCAGTTTGTCTCCCATAGTTGAGGTCTACCTATGATGTAAATTACAGACGCCTCTCATCTTTTTAAGTGGTGGAACTTGCACTATTGCTGACTGACTAAATACTTTTTTGCCCCACTGTATATGTCTCAATTACATATATATATATATATATATATATATATATATACATATTCTATGTGTACACATTTATTCTACCTATTCTATTGTAATTCAATCAGATGGGTAACCAATTGTATGTAAAATAAATTCTGTCTAGCACTGTTTACCAAAACAAATCCTCCCAAGAAATTTGTGCAAAATGACAATATGCTATAAAATAAATATTTTATTGAAGAAATAATAATATTAAAATATATGTCAAATAATTAATATAACAGCTGATAGAAGCACATATAATAATCAATATATAGGTATAGGAACATACAAACAATACATAAATATAAACTGCCAGGCGATGCAAAAAAAATATTAAAATATAAATAGCAGACACAGAGAACCCCTAAAAAATATATAGTGACAATATAGAATATCTACAAAATTAATATATATATATATATATATATATATATATCTGTGCAGCAGCACCAATTCATAGAATATTTTTACCACACAATGTATACAAACCAAAGTGCACTAGTGCTGAACAAATATAATACATATGTGTCCTATTAGGAATAAATACGGTCAAAAAAGTCTAATAAGGTGCCAATAAATAGATTAATAAATAAATAATAAATATATAAATAAAAAATATATATAGATAAAAATTCCACTAAAGTGCAATAATATGTGCAATATTGCAAAACCTATATTAAACACAAGGTGTGGAAAAAACCTCAGAAAAAGTGCTGTAGTGCGAAAGTGCTGACAAAAAGTGTATTCTATTTAGGGGCAACCTATATAAGACACTCTGGGAGCCTGAACAATGTCATGGTGCTACAAACACTGTGAATATATCCTATAAGGGAACCATCTATATAAGACACTGTTGGAGACCTACAAAGTGTCATAGTGCTAAGTAAAGTAAAACTGCAAACACCTAGCAGAGAATATAATCAAAAATATGCAGCGTTCCTCATACCTAAATGCTCCTTGATCCCTACGTACGTTTCGGCGTTTAGCCTTCTTCCGGGGGCGTATACAATCTAGCCCAGGGCGTGCATATTTATACTAATGTGTTGTGAATTCTGTTTTGGAACTCCCTCCTGTGGTCGTGAATGGTACTTCGGCGGGTTCTGTCCATGGACTCCCTCTGGTGGCTGTGAGTGGAGCTGCTGTTTCTGAGGTTCCTTACACAGGTGACCTGGTTTATTCTTCGGCTGGCTGCTCTATTTAACTCCACCCAGATTGTTACTCCATGCCACCTTCAATGTTCCAGTACTGGTTCAGTTCGCTCTTGGATCTTTCTGGTGACCTGTCTATGCCAGCAGAAGCTAAGTCCCTGCTAGTTTATTTTGTTGTTCTTGTTTTCTTGTCCAGCTTGCTAATATGATTCCGTCTGGCTAGCTGGAAGCTCTGGGATGCAGAGAGGCACCTCCGCACCGTGAGTCGGTGCGGGGGTCTTTTTGCACACTCTGCGTGGTCTTTTGTAGTTTTTTGTGCTGACCGCAAAGCTACCTTTTCTATCCTCTGTCTGTTTAGGTAGTCTGGCCTCCCTTTGCTGAAACCTCTTTCATTCCTGTGTTTGTGTATTTCATCTTACTCACAGTTAATATTTGTGGGGGGCTGCCTTTTCCTTTGGGGAATTTCTCTGAGGCAAGGTAGGCTTTACTTTCTATCTCTAGGGGTAGCTAGTTCTTAGGCTGTGCCGAGGCATCTAGGCCTGTTAGGTACGCTCCACGGCTATTTCTAGTGTGTGTGATAGGATTAGGGATTGCGGTCAGCAAAGTTCCCACTTCCCAGAGCTTGTCCTGTGAGTTTAACCATCAGGTCATTCTGGGTGCTCCTAACCACCAGGTCCATAACAGTACAGGTGGCCCAAAGTATTAATGCATCTCAATAGAGGGATAAGAGAAGTTCTGAGACCTTTTTGTTTTCTCTGCAGTGTGTTTTGTCTTTCTTTTCCCCTTTACCTCTGGGTGGTTCAGGACGCAGGTGTAGATATGGACATTAAAGGCCTGTCCTCATGTGTGGATCATCTCACTACAAGGGTACAAAGCATTCAAGATTTTGTAGTTCAGAATCCGATGTTAGAGCCTAAAATTCCAATTCCTGATTTGTTTTCTGGGGATAGATCTAGGTTCCTGAGTTTCAAAAATAATTGTAAACTGTTTCTTGCTTTGAAACCCCGCTCCTCTGGTGACCCCGTTCAACAAGTAAGAATCATTATTTCTTTGTTGCGTGGTGATCCTCAAGACGGGGCATTTTCCCTTGCGCCAGGAGATCCTGCATTGCGTGATGCAGATGCGTTTTTTTCTGGCGCTTGGATTGCTTTATGATGAACCAAATTTAGTGGATCAGGCAGGGAAAAACTTGCTGGCTTTGTGTCAGGGTCAGGATGAAGCGGAGGTATATTGTCAGAAGTTTAGAAAGTGGTCTGTGCTTACTCAGTGGAATGAGTGTGCCCTGGCGGCAATTTTCAGAAAGGGTCTTTCTGAAGCCCTTAAGGATGCTATGGTGGGGTTTCCCACGCCTGCTGGTCTGGATGAGTCTATGTCCTTGTCCATTCAGATCGATCGGCGCTTGTGTGAGCGCAAAGCTGTGCACCATTTGGCGGTGTTCTCTGAGCATAGGTCTGAGCCTATGCAATGTGATAGGACTTTGACCAGAGCTGAACGGCAAGAACACAGACGTCAGAATGGGTTGTGCTTTTACTGTGGTGACTCCACTCATGCCATCTCCGATTGTCCTAAGCGCACTAAGCGGTTCGCTAGGTCCGCCACCATTGGTATGGTACAACCTAAACTTCTTTTGTCCATTACTCTGATTTGTTCTTTGTCGTCCTATTCTGTTATGGCGTTTGTGGATTCGGGCGCTGCCCTGAATTTGATGGACTTGGAGTTTGCCAGGCGCTGTGGCTTTTTCTTGGAGCCCTTGCAGTGTCCTATTCCATTGAGAGGAATTGATGCTACGCCTTTGGCCAAGAATAAGCCTCAGTACTGGACTCAATTGACCATGTGCATGGCTCCTGCACATCAGGAGGAAATTCGCTTTTTGGTGTTGCATAATCTGCATGATGTGGTCGTTTTGGGGTTGCCATGGCTACAGGTCCATAATCCAGTATTGGATTGGAAATCTATGTCTGTGTCCAGCTGGGGTTGTCAAGGGGTGCATGGTGATGTTCCATTGCTTTCAATTTCGTCTTCCACTCCTTCTGAAGTTCCTGAGTTTTTGTCGGATTACCGGGATGTATTTGATGAGCCCAAGTCCGGTGCCCTACCTCCTCATAGGAATTGTGATTGTGCTATTAATTTGATTCCTGGTAGTAAGTTTCCTAAGGGCCGACTGTTCAATTTATCTGTGCCAGAACACGCCGCTATGCGGAGTTATATAAAGGAGTCCTTGGAGAAAGGGCATATTCGCCCGTCGTCATCACCGTTGGGAGCAGGCTTCTTTTTTGTGGCCAAGAAGGATGGTTCTTTGAGATCTTGTATTGATTACCGCCTTCTTAATAAGATCACGGTCAAATTTCAGTACCCTTTGCCGCTGCTGTCTGATTTGTTTGCTCGGATTAAGGGGGCTAGTTGGTTCACCAAGATAGATCTTCGAGGGGCGTATAATCTTGTGCGTATTAAACAGGGCGATGAATGGAAAACAGCATTTAATACGCCCGAGGGCCATTTTGAGTACCTGGTGATGCCATTCAGGCTTTCTAATGCTCCATCTGTGTTTCAGTCCTTTATGAATGACATCTTCCGAGAGTATCTGGATAGATTCATGATTGTATATTGGGATGATATTTTGGTCTTTTCGGATGATTGGTAGTCTCATGTGAAGCAGGTCAGAATGGTGTTCCAGGTCCTTCGTGCTAATTCCTTGTTTGTGAAGGGGTCTAAATGTCTCTTTGCAGTTCAGAAGGTTTCATTTTTGGGTTTCATTTTTTCCCCTTCTACTATCGAGATGGACCCTGTTAAAGTTCAGGTCATTTATGATTGGACTCAGCCTACATCTGTGAAGAGTCTGCAGAAGTTCCTGGGCTTTGCTAATTTTTACCGTCGCTTCATCGCTAATTTTTCTAGTGTTGTTAAACCGTTGACTGATTTGACCAAGAAAGGTGCTGATGTGGTCAATTGGTCTTCTGCAGCCGTTGAGGCGTTTCAGGAGTTGAAGCGTCGTTTTTCTTCTGCCCCTGTGTTGTGCCAGGCATATGTTTCTCTCCCGTTTCAGGTCGAGGTTGATGCTTCTGAGATTGGAGCAGGGGCTGTTTTGTCTCAGAGAAGTTCTGATGGCTCGGTGATGAAACCATGTGCTTTCTTTTCTAGAAAGTTTTCGCCTGCCGAGCGTAATTATGATGTTGGCAACCGAGAGTTGTTGGCTATGAAGTGGGCATTCGAGGAGTGGCGACACTGGCTTGAAGGAGCCAAGCATCGTGTGGTGGTCTTAACGGATCACAAAAATTTGACTTATCTCAAGTCTGCCAAACGGTTGAATTCTAGACAGGCTCGATGGTCGCTGTTTTTCTCCCGTTTCGATTTTGTGGTTTCTTACCTTCCGGGCTCTAAGAATGTGAAGGTTGATGCCCTTTCAAGGAGTTTTGTGCCTGAGTTTCCGGATGTTCCTGAGCCGGCTGGTATTCTCAAGGAGGGGGTAATTTTGTCTGCCATCTCCCCTGATTTGTGGTGGGTGCTGCAGAAGTTTCAGGCTGATAGACCTGACCGTTGTCCAGCGGAGAAGCTGTTTGTCCCTGATAGATGGACTAGTAGAGTTCTCTCTGAAGTTCATTGTTCGGTGTTAGCTGGTCATCCCGGAATCTTTGGTACCAGAGATTTGGTGGCTAGATCCTTTTGGTGGCCTTCCTTGTCACGGGATGTGCGTTTTTTTGTGCAGTCCTGTGGGACTTGTGCCCGGGCTAAGCCCTGCTGTTCTCGTGCCAGTGGGTTGCTTTTGCCCTTGCCGGTCCCGAAGAGGCCCTGGACGCATATTTCCATGGATTTTATTTCAGACCTCCCTATCTCTCAAAGGATGTTGGTCATTTGGGTGGTTTGTGATCGCTTCTCTAAGATGGTCCATTTGGTACCCTTGTATGAGTTGCCTTCCTCCTCTGATTTGGTGCCATTGTTTTTCCAGCATGTGGTTCGTTTGCATGGCATTCCGGAGAACATCGTCTCGGACAGAGGTTCCCAGTTTGTTTCGAGGTTTTGGCGGTCCTATTGTGCGAAGATGGGCATTGATTTGTCTTTTTCCTCGGCTTTCCATCCTCAGACAAATGGCTAAACCGAACGAACCAATCAGACTTTGGAAACATATCTGAGATGCTTTGTTTCTGCTGATCAGGATGATTGGGTGTCTTTCTTGCCTTTGGCTGAGTTCGCCCTTAATAATCGGGCCAGCTCGGCTACTTTGGTTTCGCCGTTTTTCTGTAATTCTGGTTTCCATCCTCGTTTTTCTTCAGGGCAGGTTGAGCCTTAGGACTGTCCTGGTGTGGATTCTGTGGTCGACAGGTTGCAGCAAATTTGGACTCACGTAGTGGACAATTTGACATTGTCCCAGGAGAAGGCTCAATATTTAGCTAACCGCCGTCGCTGTGTTGGTCCCCGACTTCGTGTTGGGGATTTGGTTTGGTTGTCATCTCGTTATGTTCCTATGAAGGTTTCCTCTCCTAAGTTTAAGCCTCGTTTCATTGGTCCTTATAAGATTTCTGAAGTTCTTAATCCTGTGTCATTTCGTTTGACCCTTCCAGCTTCTTTTGCCATCCATAATGTGTTCCATAGGTCGTTGTTGCGGAGATACGTGGCGCCTATGGTTCCCTCTGTTGACCCTCCTGCCCCGGTGTTGGTCGAGGGGGAGTTGGAGTATGTGGTGGAGAAGATTTTAGATTCTCGTATTTTGAGACGGAAACTCCAGTACCTGGTCAAGTGGAAGGGTTATGGTCAGGAAGCTAATTCCTGGGTTGTTGCCTCTGATGTTCATGCTGCTGATCTGGTTCGTGCCTTTCATTTGGCTCGTCCTGATCGGCCTGGGGGTTCTGGTGAGGGTTCGGTGACCCCTCCTCAAGGAAGGGGTACTGTTGTGAATTCTGTTTTGGAACTCCCTTCTGTGGTCTTGAATGGTACTTCGGTGAGTTCTGTCCATGGACTCCCTCTGGTGGCTGTGAGTGGAGCTGCTGTTTCTGAGGTTCCTTACACAGGTGACCTGGTTTATTCTTCGGCTGTCCATAACACTAATGGTAGCCAATCAAATGCTGGACATTGTATGCCAGGTGATGTGATGCGGCGCATGCACAGACGCCCAGCCGCCGAACACATCCGCCCAGCGTCACCAAGACAACGCGCACCAAGCCAATCACACCGTCCACATGACGTGACGGGGGATCACCAGGAGCGCGCTGCCAAGGAAACAGACGCCGGAATGAATGCCGCCTGCTGCAGGGAAGACCGCGCAAGCGCACAATCTCCCGCACGCAAGTCTGGCATAAAGAGGGGTAGGAAAGAACTATCCTGGGTTTGTGCATACCACTATCACTATGGATACTCACAATAGGTGGCGCACACTAATAGAGCCTATGAAACAAATGAACTAAATATGTAAACAAAAAAAGGGATATATAAATATAAATCTATAAAGAGAAAATCTATTGAACTACAAAATAATATTAAACAATTATTATATAAAAGAATGAAAATTTATTGGAATAAAGCTTTTTTGGAGAATTACATTAGACTCAAATTGATACCCAGAGGGTTACGGATCAATGTTTTTCCATCCTTTCCGGTTGAGGATACAGTGTTTATAACTGACTGGGAGGATGTTTGTTCCCAAAGTTCTACTAAATTTATGGAATTGTTGATTGGGCTTAATACTAAATCATTGGCAACACTAGATTCTCAGATTGATATGGCCCAGACCAATTTGAAATCAATATGCTCCAGTGAAGACCTTAGTGCATTTTCACTGAAAATGAATAAACATTTTGACGAGTGGGAAGCACAGATTCGTGATACTCATTCAAAAAAATTATCAAGAGATATGAATGATTATAAACAGAAGAAAGTCTATAGATGGAAACGGTCGAATATGCCCCCTCATAGTGAAAGATCAACTTCGGTCTCATCGATTTCTTCTTCTGGTGAATTCTCTGATTCCTCAACCAACATGATGTCCACTCGGTTTGGTAAACAAAAAAGGAAGTGGGATAGGAAAACTGGTTTTAACAAGCGGAAGGCCACAGCGGATGATGAATACACCTAAGGTGATTAATTTATCGAGTGAACCTTTATCTGAAACTGAGACATCTTTATTAGTAAAAGGATTGTCATTTTCACCTGCTTCTCGATTTTATCATTTTACAGCTATAAAAGATCCCAATATTTTTGCAAGATTATTAATCTTTAAAAAGTGGTTTCATAATAAAGAAAAACAACAAAGTCTTCCTACATTGGATGAACAGGAAGTGCTTGAAATTCTTGAACAACTACAGGAAGAACATGAAGCTATATACCACTAGGTAAGGTTCCTCAATCCTTAAAGCAGAAATCCCAGAGATTTCCGTCGCTATCGGTTTGTCCTAGTGTAGATATCTTTGTACGCATAGTATCTGAGGAATTTGGGAAAATTCCATCAAATATATATTCTGATAATCTAACAACGGAAGAACGTGCTACTCTTAATTCTCTTAAGAAAAGGAAAGATGTGGTGTTTAAAGTCGCTGATAAAGGGGGCAATATTGTGGTCTGGCCTTGTTCAATGTATGAACAAGAAATGAATCGTTTGTTAAAAGACCGTCAATGCTACAAGAAACTAACATTTAATCCCCTTATCTCATATAGGGTCCAACTGGGGGGACTATTACAGACTGCTCGTGATTCTAACATTATTACTAAAGAAATACAGGAGTTACTTAATATCAAAGAACCGTCAATACCTACGATATATTTATTACCGAAGATTCATAAAGATTCTACATGTCCCCCAGGTAGGCTCATCATTTCAGGTGTTGGAGGTCTAACAGAAAATGTTTGCCGTTATATTGACTCCCATCTAAAACCTCTTGTTGAGACGTTACCATCATATCTATGTGATACTGCTGATTTACTCCGTAAAATAGAGTCAATGGTCATTGATGATGACATGATATTGGTGACTTGTGACGTAGAAGCATTGTATACAAGTATTAAACATGAGGATGGTCTTAAAGCCTCAAGATATTTTTTAAGTATGTTAAATTTTAATATTGAGGAAATTGACTTTCTTATTTTACTTTTAAAATTTATTTTAACTCACAATTTTTTTACTTTTAATGGCTCCTTCTTCCTGCAGCTCCAGGGAACAGCCATGGGTGCAGCTTGTGCACCATCCTATGCGAATCTGTTCCTGGGGCTGTGGGAGAGGGAGCTTTTTTCTATGGATACCACGGAACGAGTTGTCTTTTGGACTCGTTTTATTGATGATATTTTTTTTATTTGGCGTGGTACTCCTGAGGATCTTTTAAATTTTATTAATGTTTTAAATTGTAATCAACTCAATATTAAATTGACATGCAACTTTGATTTTAATTACGTTGACTTTTTAGATGTCACAATCCGACATGATAATTTTGATACTTTACAAACTGACATTTTTTGCAAAAAAACAGCAGTTAATTCAGTGTTACATGCTTCCTCGGCACATCCTAAACATGTTATCAATGCCATTCCAACTGGGAAGTTCTTGAGACTTCGGCGTTTGTGAACATCATTTGATGATTTTAAGTTGCGAGCTGATGACATGAAGAAGAGATTTATTGATCGGGGATATAGCCACAGAAGTATCAAGAAGGCTTACTATCGTGCTATGAAGACAGAACGTGAGAGCCTAATTTTTCCAAAACATAAACCACAGAAGGATACTAAAGTTAGGTTAATTACGGAGTATCATTCACAATGGGATGTGATGCATGATATTTTATCTAAGCATTGGACCATACTTACTAGTGACCCTATTTTGAAGGAATATTTACCAGAACGACCCTGTATAACAGCACGTCGGGCCCGAAATTTAAAAGATCATTTGACTAAGAGTTTTTATCCAATCAATACCCAATCTACATTGTTTCCCTCTTTATTTCCGAAAACTATTAAAAAATGGGGATGTGCCCCATTTGGCAATTGTATTGCCTGTTCCAACATTGATCATGCCTCCACGTTCGTTGGATCCAATAATAAATCCTATAAGATAACACAGGCTATTATGTGCAATACGAAAGCTGTAATATACCATGCCACGTGCCCTTGTTCAAAAATTTATGTTGGGCTTATAACCAGATCTTTGAAATTACGTGTACGGGAACATGTGAGAGAAATTATCGCTGCGGAAAAAGAAACAACAATAGAATATCTGAAAACATTACCAAGGCATTTTAAGACTTATCACAATTGTGATCCAACTGGCCTTCAAGTAATTGGTATTGACAGAATTATATCAGATTTACGTGGCGGTAATATTAGTCGTAGTCTCGCTCAGAAAGAAAACAAGGGGGATCTGGACCCTCCTTACCCTTCAACCTCTGGATCTTAATGAGAATCTAAGTTATTCATCATTTCTCTGATCATCTTTTGTTTTTATTTAAACTCTATAATTGCATATTTTATCTGTATGTGTGTATACATTATATTATTTTAATTGATTTTTTTCTTATATATTTTTTAGCATTACTTATCTACTATTTTTATTCTGGGATTAGTTTCCAGCCTATGAGCAGTGAGAAGATTGTATGAACCTGCTGCTTCTATCAAATAAATCAGAAGACCTTTTAATATTTAATATTTGAATGTATTTATTTATATAAAAAATTTTGTTGTACATTTATAGATAGGGGTTATATATGTATTTATTATATTATTCCTTTTTCACTTGTACACAATTTTTGGTATTTTTATGATCAATACATAGTAACATAGTAACATAGTTAGTAAGGCCGAAAAAAGACATTTGTCCATCCAGTTCAGCCTATATTCCATCATAATAAATCCCCAGATCTACGTCCTTCTACAGAACCTAATAATTGTATGATGCAATATTGTTCTGCTCCAGGAAGACATCCAGGCCTCTCTTGAACCCCTCGACTGAGTTCGCCATCACCACCTCCTCAGGCAAGCAATTCCAGATTCTCACTGCCCTAACAGTAAAGAATCCTCTTCTATGTTGGTGGAAAAACCTTCTCTCCTCCAGACGCAAAGAATGCCCCCTTGTGCCCGTCACCTTCCTTGGTATAAACAGATCCTCAGCGAGATATTTGTATTGTCCCCTTATATACTTATACATGGTTATTAGATCGCCCCTCAGTCGTCTTTTTTCTAGACTAAATAATCCTAATTTCGCTAATCTATCTGGGTATTGTAGTTCTCCCATATTATTTATATTTTTATTATCTTTATTATATTTATATATATGATATATTTTTTATTTAATTTTTCATATCATTATTCACTTGTATATCTATCATTTTTTATATAGTCTTTATTATTCAATTATTAATTTTGGTGTATTTATTATTGTACAATATTAATTATCGGCCTTAATATTTAATATTAAGCCACATTTTGTTATGTGTACATGGGTGCACGATATATGTGTATATATATATGTATTTTCCACTCTATTCCATATTATTTATTGTTATTTATCTTTTGCTTTATTATATAATTATTTATCGTGACACCTCACATATTATATGTATTATTTAATATTCATATATTTCCCCATTTATATTTATATATGTCCTTTTTTGTTTACATATTTAGTTCATTTGTTTCATAGGCTCTATTAGTGTGCGCCACCTATTGTGAGTATCCATAGTGATAGTGGTATGCACAAACCCAGGATAGTTCTTTCCTACCCCTCTTTATGCCAGACTTGCGTGCAGGAGATTGTGCGCTTGCGCGGTCTTCCCTGCCGCTGGCCGCATTCGTTCCGGCGTCTGTTTCCTTGGCAGCGCGCTTCTGGTGATCCCCCTGTCACGTCATGTGGGCGGGGTGATTGGCCTGGTGCGTGTTGTCTTGGTGACGCTGGGCGGATGTGTTCGGCGGCTGGGCGTCCGCGCATGCGCCACATCACATCACCCGGCATACAATGTCCAGCATTTGATTGGCTACCATTAGTATAAATATACAAAAATGTCCATAAACATAGTAATGCTCATCAACGGGTTCCTCCACCAAAGAAGGAAATCCCACAAGAAGCATAGAAGGGGTGTGAAAAGCTAACACTCACCCAAAAGATACCAAGTATCATAAAACACCACTCAAAGGGCAATATAAAAGAGTAACAAACTTTATTAAGTATACAAAATGCTAAAAAGCGTAACATCAAATAGTAAGCAGTAAGAGGAAGGATATAAAGTACCCGAGTACAATGCACAAAAAAAGAGAATGAGGTAACCAAGGCTCTGGGATACGGTAGGTGTATACGACATAGTATGATAGCTTAGTAGTAGCATGCATGAAGAGTTAACCATCCTTTATAAAAGTGCTGGTGCATAGAGGGTTAACACAGAAACCGACACATACCCATGAAGTCCGCCTGTCCTCAGCCTCAGAAAACGCCCCGACGTGCGTTTCGCGTATATGCTTTATCAAGGGGAAAAGAAAGTGAGCATTAGTATAAATATGCACGCCCTGGGCTAGATTGTATACGCCCCCCGGAAGAAGGCTAAATGCCGAAACGTACGTAAGGATCAAGGAGCATTTAGGTATGAGGAACTCTGCATATTTTTGATTATATTCTCTGCTAGGTGTTTGCAGTTTTACTTTACTTAGCACTACGACACTTTATAGGTCTCCAGCAGTGTCTGATATAGATGGTTCCTTTATAGGATACATTCACAGTGTTTGTAGCACCATGACATTGTTCAGGCTCCCAGAGTGTCTTATATAGGTTGCCCCTAAATAGAATACACTTTTTGTCAGCACTTTCGCACTACAGCACTTTTTCTGAGGTTTTTTCCACACCTTGTGTTCAATATAGGTTTTGCAATATTGCACATATTATTGCACTTTCGTGGAATTTTTATCTATATATGTTTTTTATTTATATATTTATTATTTATTTATTAATCTATTTTTTGGCACCTTATTAGACCTTTTTGGCCGTATTTATTCCTAATAGGACACATATGTATTATATTTGTTCAGCACTAGTGCACTTTGGTTTGTATACATTGTGTGGTAAAAATATTCTATGAATTGGTGCTGCTGCACAGATATATATATATATATATATATATATATATATATATATATATATATATATATATATTAATTTTGTAGATATTCTATATTGTCACTATATATTTTTTAGGGGTTCTCTGTGTCTGCTATTTATATTTTAATATTTTTTTTGCATCGCCTGGCAGTTTATATTTATGTATTGTTTGTATGTTCCTATACCTATATATTGATTATTATATGTGCTTCTATCAGCTGTTATATTAATTATTTTACATATATTTTAATATTATTATTTCTTCAATAAAATATTTATTTTATAGCATATTGTCTTTTTGCACAAATTTCTTGGGAGGATTTGTCTATTCTATTGTAAGCTGTCAGTGTGATTTTACTGTACACCGCACTGAATTACCGGCTTTTCTCTCTAACACCACTGCGTATTTGTCGCAAGTCACACTGCTGGTCCGTGTGTAATCCGTATTTTTCTGGCTTCCATAGACTTTCATTGGCGTATTTTTTGCGCAATACGGTGACAAACGCAGCATGCTGCGAATTTGTACGGCCATAGAAAGTCGTACAATACGGATGCGTAATATACGGCTGATAGGACCTGACCCATTGAGAATCATTGGGCCGTGTGTAATGCATGTTTTACAGACGTATTTTATGCGCTCATACGTCCATAAAACTCGCTAGTGTGACGCCGGCCTAACAGTGCAGAGAGGCTGCTCCTGATGATGGTTATGGGTGCTGATAGATATTAGCTAGTTAGCTAGGCAGTTGTTTCTAAGTCAGATTGCTTAGATAGCTAGTGTCCCGTGTGACTGTGCAATTGACCTTCCAGCAGATTTTTTTTTCTCAGTGAGGTCCACAGACAAAGACCGAGGGGCCCATTTCATAGAACTGTGTTGTGCAATGCTTTTGTTGTGCTCCATGCACAAGAAGACCTTTCAAAATCATTTTTTTTCTGTTGCTAGCGTGATTCAGCAAGGCATATGTCACCTTGCCATTTAGTGCTGCTGAACTTCATTTGTGTGCAGACTGCAGAGCTGTTGCAGAGGAAAAAAACTTTTTTTTTCTGTTAAAAACATGATGCAGCATGCCATATCCATCATTGACATTTTGTGGTGGTGAAATTCATGTGTGTGCAGAGCTGTTGCAGAGTTAAAAAAAAAAACTTTATTCTGCTAGAAACTTGATATAGCATGCCATATCCCACTTTCTCATTTTGCCGCCGTGAAATTCATCTGTATGCAGAGCAGAAAATCAATTTTTTCTGTTTTCAGTGTGACTCTGCTAGGCATACTGTATGACAGCTTGTAATTTAGTGCCGCTGAACTTTATCTTAGTGCTGAGGTGTTGCAGAGTAAAAAAAAATATTTTTTGCAGTTACTAACATAATTCAGCATGCCATATCTCTCTCACCTTATTATTATGTGGTGGTGAAATTCATCTGTGCAGAGCTATTGCAGAGTAAAAAACACCTATTACAAATGTAATACAGAACGCCATATCTCACCTTCTCATTTTGTGGCGGTGAAATTCAGCTATGTGCAGAGCTCATGCAGGGTAAAATATAATTTTTTTTTCTGTTAGTGACATCATACAGCAGGTTAGATGCCAGTTTGAAGTTGTTTGGAAACATCTTCTATGTTATACAGGCCACATCCACACAAAAATTTTTACTTTTTTCTGTTACTAACGTGATACAATAGGGGTGATCTCAGTTTGATATTGTTTGGAGCATATCTTCTAAGTTATACAGGCCTCATGTACACTAAAAAAAATTCTTCTGTTACTAACTAGCGATGAGTGAATAGTGAAATGTTTGGGAAAATCGGCAAGAATTATTTCTAATATCCGTGTATTTGTACCGAATAGTGAATGCAATGCAAGTCAATGGGAAAGACAAATTTTTTTTGCTGGAGCCAACAAACAGGTCTGGGGGCATGGGAAAAAAGCTGAAATTCATGGGAAAGAGTTAAAACTAAATGGTGGTTTGCAAGTTTATGTCCAGGCCAATTTTTACAATTCTGACCACTGTCCCTTTATGAGGTTATAACTCTGGAACACTTCAACGGATCCCGGTGATTCTAACATTATTTTCTTCTGACATATTGTACTTCATAATATTGGTAAAATTTCTTTGATATTACCTGCGTTTATTTGAGAAAAAAATGGAAATTTGGTGAAAATTTAGAAAATTTAGCAATTTTCCAAATTTGAAATTTTATGCCCTTAAATCACAGAGATATGTCACACAAAATACTTAATAAGTAACATTTCCCACATGTCTACTTGACATCAGAACAATTTTGGAGCCAATTTTTTTTCGTTAGGGAGTTATAAGGGTTAAAAGTTGACCAGCAATTTCTCATTTTTACAACACCGTTTTTTTTTGGGGACCACATCACATTTGAAGTCATTTTGAGGGGTCTATATGATGGAAAATAACCAAGTGTGACACCATTCTAAAAACTGCACCCTCAAGGTGCTCAAAACCACATTCAATAAGTTTATTAACCCTTCAGGTGTTTCACAGTAATTTTTGGAATGTTTAAAAAAATGAAGATTTAACTTTTTTTCACAAAAAAATTAATTCAGCTCCAATTTGTTTAATTTTACCAAAGGTAACAGGAGAAATTGGACCCCAAAAGTTGTTCTACAATTTGTCCTGAGTACGCCAATTCCCCATATGTGGGGGTAAACCACTGTTTGGGCGCATGGTAGAGCTCGGAAGGGAAGGAGCACCGCTTGACTTTTCAATGCAAAATTGACTGAAATTGAGATGGGACACCATGTTGCATTTGGAGAGCCCCTGATGTGCCTAAACAGTGGAACCCCCCAATTCTAACTGATACCCTAACCCAAACACACCCCTAACCCTAATCCCAAACACACCCCTTACCCCAACCACACCCATAACCCCAACACACCCCCAACCCTAATCTCAACCCTAACCACAACCCTAACCCTAATCCCAACCATAACCCTAACCACACCCTTAACTCTGACACACCAATAACCCTAATCCCAACCGTAAATGTAATCCAAACCCTAGCCCCAAACCCTAAACCTAGCCCTAACCCTAGCCCTAGCCATTACCCTAGCCCTAGCCAAAACCCTAGCCTTAACCCTAGCGCTAACCATAACCCTAACTCTAGCCCTAACCCTAACCATAAACTTAGCCCTAACCCTAGCCCTAACCCTAACCCTAGCCATAACCCTAACTCTAGCCCTAACCCTAACCCTAGCCCTAACACTAACCCTAACCATAGCCTTAACGCTAACCTCTGCCCTAGCCCTAACCCTAAGCCTAATAGGAAAATGGAAATAAATACATTTTTTTAATTTTTTAATTTTTCCCTAACTAAAGAGGTGATGAAGGGGGGTTTCATTTACTTGTATAGCGGGCTTTCTAGCGGATTTTTATGATTAGCAGCCGTCACACACTAAAAGACGCTTTTTATTGCAAAAAATATTTTTTGCGTTACCACATTTTGAGAGCTATAATTTTTCCATATTTTGGTCCACAGAGTCATGTGGGGTCTTGTTTTTTGCAGGACAAGTTCACGATTTTATTGGTAACATTTTTGGGCACGAGACTTTTTTTATCGCTTTTTATTCCGATTTTTGTGAGGCAGAATGACCAAAAACCAGCAATTCATGAATTTCTTTTGGTGGGGCATTTATACCGTTCCGCGTTTGGTAAAATGGATAAAGCAGTTTTATTCCTCTGGTCAGTATGATTACAGCGATACCTCATTTACATCTTTTTTTTATGTTTTGGCGCTTTTATATGATAAAAACTATTTTATAGAAAAAATAATTATGCATCGCTTTATTCTGAGGACTATAACTTTTTTATTTTTTTCACTGATGATGCTGTATGGTGGCTCATTTTTTGCAGGACAAGATGGCATTTTCAACGGTACCATGGTTATTTTCATCCGTCTTTTTAATCGTGTGTTATTCCACTTTTTGTTCGGCGGTATGATAATAAAGTGTTGTTTTTTGAATAGGTTTCTTTTAACGGTGTTTACTGAAGGGGTTAACTAGTGGGACAGTTTTATAGGTAGGGTCGTTACGGACACGGCAATACTAAATATGTGTACTTTTACTGTTTTTTTTATTTGGATAAAGAAATGTATTTATGGGAACAATATATATATATATATACTGTATATATAATTTTTTAGGAATTTTTTTTAAATTTTTTATACACATCTGAATATTTTTTTTTTACACTATAACATTTCCCCTTGGGGAAGGGGGGGGCATCATGTTATAGTGTAAGATCGCTGATCTGACACTTTGCTGTGCACTGTGGCAGATCAGCGATCTGACGTGTACTGCAGAGAGGCTTCCCGGCGCCGGCGCCGGTAAGCCACCTCCCTGCAGAACCCGCATGCAGCCCGCTGCCATTTTGGATCCGGGGCCTGCAAGGAGAAGGTAGGAGACCCTCGGAGCAACGCGATCACATCGCATTGTTCCGAGAGTTTCAGGGAAGCCCGCAGGGAGCCCCCTCCCTGCGCGATCCTTCCCTATGCCGCCGGAACACTGCACATGTTTGATCGCAGTGTGCCCGGGTTAATGTGCCGGGGATGGTCTGTGCCTGCTTCTGGCACATAGTGCCAGATGTCAGCTGCGATAATCAGCTGACACCCAGTCGCGATCGGCCGCTCTTCCCCTGTGAGCGCAGCCGATCGCTATGACGTACTATCGCGTTGGTGGGCATACGGGCCCACCCCACCTTGACGGGATAGTACGTCTAATGTCAGAAAGGGGTTAAAGGGAAAAATGCTAAGAAACATTATTTTCCTTTATAGTTACTTTTATCCTAGGCATACTGATGGAGAGATCAGTGCAAATAGGGTCTTAGCCAACGCAAAGTGAACAGATATAATCAAATTCTACTCACCAGATAAAGCTTATAAAGTTTTCTGCTGCGGCAGATCCATAGGTTACCAAGTGACCATGCTGTAGACAAATGAACGGGTTAATGTGGATATAACCTGCGCTGCTGTATGATCATATGTTCAGATGTATTTCACATAAAAAAGGTGGCTTATTCAACACGTTTCAAAGTCTAAGTGATTTCCTCAGGAAATACCACAGGAATACATATTCCCTATCCCTTTACAATGCAATTTCAAATATGCCCATCTGAATTTTGGGCATCGCCTGCCACCACCACCATATCCATCGCTATGTCATTATGCGGCCCTCGCTGACAATTTGCAGAGGGCCAGCAGGTGCTGTGAAACCTGCATTTTCTAAGCTCTACATTTTTTTTTTGCCATTGGATCCCAATCTGTCATACAACAACTGTCATAGCACGTGAAGCCGCTGTAAGATAAATATAATACAGGAGTTGGGGGAGCTGTACGATCAATGTCAGTAAATTTGATTCTACCAGACACCAAAAGAATTATAATTAGTGATGAGCGAGCACTAAAATGCTCGGGTGCTCGTTGCTATGGTCGAGCAAATTGGAGTAATCGGTTACTCGACCTGAGCAAATAGCCCAATGTAAGTCTATCGGAGACCCGAATATTTTTACCGCAATTCCCCCCGACATCCTTTTAAGGTCTAAAAACTTCTGAAAATGATGGAAACACTGCTGAAATGACACAGGGACCTCATGGGGATCGACGCTAGAAGCATTCCTGACTCCTAGTCCACATCTTTAAACAATTTTTTCCAAGATTCATGCCACAAAAGACACACTAAAACAAAAACAAAACAGATTTTGCTGGGAAATATGTTAAGATACAGCCTTTGCAGGTTAATGATTTGCCTGTAAGGCCAAATAATTAACCTCTGACTAAAAATTTCCTCCTCCACTTGTGCCTAGTACAGACGCAGCCTTTTTGAAGCGTTTTTCAACTTTAACATTGCTTTCAACCACTACAAATGCATTCACTGGGAAATGTCATTGTAACATCTGACAAGCCTGGCTGGCCATGTGGTGTGTGACACAAAAGCAGACCCATCTTGTTTCATTCATGAAGGAGGAACTCTTAAAGTCACAGAGCCTATTTTACTGGTGCATCAGGCAACATTAATCTTCTTAAAGGGCTATTATTAGACAGTGGGTATCCTAAACTGTTGTAGCCTACGCTGTGAGTGGATGGGCTGCCAAGAATTACAACGCACCACTATACCCCTTTCATAAGATGTCCAGGAGGGCCTCCTGAAAAAATGTTGCATTGAATGCAAGGTCTGCCCTGCTACCAATTCATATGCACCCCAATAAGCCTTTGAACCCACATACTGGATGGGCCCATGAAAATCCACTTCACAATATTCATTTTATACTCCCGTACTCCTTTGTTTTACACATTGGCAGCAAGGCCAGCCCTGCTGCAGAGTCAGTCATATGCACCCCATTACACCTTGGAACCCACATACTAGATGGGCCCATGAAAATCTACTTCACAATATGCATTTTGTACTCCCATACTCCTTTGTTTTACACATTGGCAGCAAAGCCAGCCCTGCTGCATAGTCATATGCACCACATTACGCCTTTGAACCCACACACTGGAAGGGTCAATGAAAATCCACTTATTTTTAATGGTATGATGGTTCCCTCTTTGCACAATTATTTACAGAAGATTTTGGTAATGTTATTTGCCATGTTTTTAACACTAAGAATCACATACAGCATTAAAGAAGGCTAATACTTGCAATGCAACGCAATTTTACTGCAAAGTACAAAATTCAAGGAATAGTATGATTGAATAGTATGAGTGTGTACACTTTTGTGTATGTACTTAACATACAATGGTTAATAAGTGCATATAAGGATTAAATACACATAATGATTATATATATAAAGATTAACTACATACAGTATACTTACATCATCAACAAGAGGCTTTAAAACATCATCCATCTGGAATATCAGAGAAGCAACACCAAGACAGTGAACCCCTGTGAGATTACCTACACTGCATGGGCGTCCCCAATTATGCAGGTATGAGCACACTGTACATGTACATGTACCCCAGTTTTGGCATCTGTTTTATTCATGTTTCTCTGGTCTTATATAGTGATTTACAATATGTAGTAACTCTAGTTTCACCCAGCCCTTCAAGTGGCCAGCTTCCAAGGTTGTATGAAACTGAGATATCATAGAGTCATCAGACGAGGGCCATAAACCCCTAGAATAAAAAAGCCACATCGATTTAGATCAAACCAACCCATGCAGAGTTTCAGTAAACCTTAATGTTTTACAATGATAAACAGCAAACATATAGAGGCTTAGAATAGGGTTGAGCGACTTTTACTTTTTAAGGATCGAGTCGGGTTTCGCGAAACCCGACTATCTCAAAAGTCGAGTCGAGTGAAATCGGCCAATTATCGTGAAAAGTTGGGGATCGACCGAAACACGAAACCCAATGCAAGTCAATGGGGAAGCATAGTCGGCAGTGAGTGGAGGCCAGGAAAACACCTACAGTGCCCATTTTAATGGCAAACACATCCATTCTTGTTACTGAAGCTTGTCAATCTTATTTTACCTTATAATAATAGTTAGGCATGGGAAATTAGGGGTCATTTGGCTAAAGTTGTGGGGGGTATGGCTGGTTCAAGTATTTAGTGGGCCCAGGAAACGTGGACCACGTCACGGCAGTGGAGCAGGGAGAGGTAAGTATTTCAACTTTGCAAGTGCTGTGATCCTGAGCAAGCAAGGGGGCCCACTCGTTCGCATTGGCACTGGCACAGGGCCCCTCAAAGTATGGCGGTGTGTTTGCACGGAAGGGGGCGCCTCCCTCCGGCAGCGACACTTTTGCGTACTATGAGGAGCCCTGTGCCAGTGATGTCGCCAACAAGTATTCCCCCCCACCTGATGAAGGAACCTGCACTTTCATCTGCACCTTCCTCTTTGTCCCCGTGTAAGGTGGTATAGTATGCGGGAAGGGGAACCTGACTTTCAGCAGGGTCAGATTATAGCTGTGTAGCGTGCAAGGGGAATGTAGTGGTCTGGGTCAATGTACCAGCAGACTCATCTATCACTGGCTGGGCAATGGGCAGGATGAGGAGGAAACACAGATATAGGCCCAAATAATAAAGTGGGCTAAATGCATTTCAAAATTGGTAACAGGACTAACCAGGCGGCATTGCTTTGTTCAGTGGAGGACACCTGTAATGAGAGGCTGACACAGTGAGTAGGCCCAAATCAGTAAGTAGGCTAAATGCAGTTCAAAATTGGTAACAGTAGTAAACAGGCGGCACTGCTTTGTTCAGTGGAGGAGAACAGCAAGGAGCGGCAGACACCGTTAGTAGGCTCCAACCAAACTAGTAGGCCAAATGCAGTGTAATATTAAAACTACTTAATGAAAGCCTGAAGATAAAAGCTCAGGAAAGGAAACCAGGAGAAAACCTTGGAGCGGCAGACACCGATAGTAGGCCCCAACCAAACTAGTAGGCCAAATGCAGTGTAATCTAAAAACTACTTAATCAAAGCCTGAAGATAGAAGCTCTGGAAAGGAAACCAGGAGAACACCTTAGAGCGGCAGACACCGTTAGTAGGCCCCAACCAAACTAGTAGGCCAAATGCAGTGTAATATTAAAACTACTTAATGAAAGCCTGAAGATAGAAGCTCAGGAAAGGAAACCAGGAGAACACCTTGGAGCAGCAGACACCGTTAGTAGGCCCCAACCAAACTCGTAGGCCAAATGCAGTGTAATACTAAAACTACTTAATGAAAGCCTGAAGATTGAAGCTCTGGAAAGGAAACCAGGAGAAAACCTTGGAGCGGCAGACACCGTTAGTAGGCCCCAACCAATCTAGTAGGCCACATGCTTTATATTATTAAAACTACTTAATCAAAGCCTGAAGATAGAAGCTCAGTAAAGGAAACCAGGAGAACACCTAGGAGTGGCAGACACTGTTAGTAGGCCCCAACGAAACTAGTAGGGCAAATGCAGTGTAATATTAAAACTACTTAATGAAAGCCTGAAGATTGAAGCTAAGGCAAGTAAACCAGGAGAACACCTTGGAGCGGCAGACACCGTTAGTAGGCCCCAACCAAACTAGTAGGCCAAATGCAGTGTAATATTAAAACTACTTAATGAAAGCCTGAAGATAGAAGCTCTGGAAAGGAAACCAGGAGAACACCTAGGAGCGGCAGACACCGTTAGTAGGCCCCAACAAAACTAGTAGGGCAAATGCAGTGTAATATTAAAACTACTTAATGAAAGCCTGAAGATTGAAGCTAAGGCAAGTAAACCAGGAGAACACCTTGGAGTGGCAGACACCGTTAGTAGGCCCCAACCAAACTAGTAGGCCAAATGCAGTGTAATCTAAAAACTACTTAATCAAAGCCTGAAGATAGAAGCTCTGGAAAGGAAACCAGGAGAACACCTTGGAGCGGCAGACACCGTTAGTAGGGCCCAGCCAAACTAGTAGGCCAAATGCAGTGTAATATTTAAACTACTTAATGAAAGCCTGAAGATAGAAGCTCAGGAAAGGAAACCAGGAGAAAACCTTGAAGCGGCAGACACCTGTTGTGAATTCTGTGGCTGAATTCACTCCTGTGGTCACAAGTGGTACTGCAGCTTCTGAGCTTCCTCCCTCAGGTGTTCTGGTGAGCTCGTTAACTGCTTCATTACTTAACTCCGCCTGATGCTGCTATCCTTGCTCCTTGTCAATGTTTCAGTGTTTGATCTGAGCTTCTCCTGATTGTTCCTGTGACCTGCTGCTCTGTATAGCTAAGTGCTTTTTGCTTTTTTGTTGCTTTTTTTCTGTCCAGCTTGTCTTTTGTTTTGCTGGAAGCTCTGAGACGCAAAGGGTGTACCGCCGTGCCGTTAGTTCGGCACGGTGGGGTTTTTTTTGCCCCCTTTGCGTGGTTTTGCTTTAGGGTTTTTTGTAGACTGCAAAGTTCGCTTTACTGTCCTCGCTCTGTCCTAGAATATCGGGCCCCACTTTGCTGAATCTATTTCATCCCTACGTTTTGTCTTTTCATCTTACTCACAGTCATTATATGTGGGGGGCTGCCTTTTCCTTTGGGGAATTTCTCTGGGGCAAGTCAGGCCTATTTTTCTATCTTCAGGCTAGCTAGTTTCTTAGGCTGTGCCGAGTTGCCTAGGTAGTTGTTAGGCGCAATCCACAGCCGCTTTTAGTTGTGTTTAGGATAGGATCAGGTGTGCAGTCTACAGAGTTTCCACGTCTCAGAGCTCGTGCTTGTATTTTTGGGTATTTGTCAGATCACTGTGTGCGCTCTGATCGCTAAGCACACTGTGTTTCTGGATTGCCTTCATAACACCTGTCATTAGCAAACATTACAGTACAAGGAGCCCAACTAATGATTCTCAATAGAGGGAAAGAAAAAGTTCTGACATCATTTTTTTTTTTTTTTTCTGCTCTGTGTTCACTTTTTTTTTTTTCCCCTAGACATTTGGGTGATTCTGGACACAGGTGTGGACATGGATATTCAGGGTCTGTGCTCTTCAATGGATAATCTCGTTATAAATGTACAAAAAATTCAAGATACTATTGATCAGAAATCTATGTTAGAACCAAGAATTCCTATTCCTGATTTGTTTTTTGGAGATAGAACTAAGTTTCTAAGTTTCAAAAATAATTGTAAGCTATTTCTGGCCTTGAAACCTCATTCATCTGGTAATCCTATTCAACAGGTTTTGATTATTATTTCTTTTTTGCGCGGCGACCCTCAAGACTGGGCATTTTCTCTTGCGCCAGGAGACCCTGCATTGAGTAGTGTCGATGCGTTTTTCCTGGCGCTCGGATTGCTGTACGATGAGCCTAATTCAGTGGATCAGGCTGAGAAAAATTTGCTGGCTTTGTGCCAGGGTCAGGATGATATAGAAGTATATTGTCAGAAATTTAGGAAGTGGTCAGTACTCACTCAGTGGAATGAACCTGCGCTGGCAGCTTTGTTCAGAAAGGGTCTCTCTGAGGCTCTTAAGGATGTCATGGTGGGATTTCCTATGCCTGCTGGTTTGAATGAGTCTTTGTCTTTGGCCATTCAGATCGGTCGACCCTTGCGCGAGCGTAAATCTGTGCACCATTTGGCGGTACTGCCTGAGGTTAAACCTGAGCCTATGCAGTGCGATAGGACTATGACTAGAGTTGAACGGCAGGAATACAGACGTCTGAATGGTCTGTGTTTCTACTGTGGTGATTCCACTCATGCTATTTCTGATTGTCCTAAGCGCACTAAGCGGTCCGCTAGGTCTGCCGTCATTGGTACTGTACAGTCCAAATTCCTTCTGTCCATTACCTTGATATGCTCTTTGTCGTCGTTTTCTGTCATGGCGTTTGTGGATTCGGGCGCTGCCCTGAATCTGATGGATTTGGATTATGCTAAACGTTGTGGGTTTTTCTTGGAGCCTTTGCGGTGTCCTATTCCATTGAGAGGAATTGATGCTACACCTTTGGCCAAGAATAAACCTCAATACTGGGCCCAGCTGACCATGTGCATGGCTCCTGCACATCAGGAAGTTATTCGCTTTCTGGTGTTGCATAATCTGCATGATGTGGTCGTGTTGGGGTTGCCATGGCTACAAACCCATAATCCAGTATTGGATTGGAATTCCATGTCGGTATCCAGCTGGGGTTGTCAGGGGGTACATGGTGATGTTCCATTTTTGTCGATTTCGTCATCCACCCCTTCTGAGGTCCCAGAGTTCTTGTCTGATTATCAGGATGTATTTGAAGAGCCCAAGTCCGATGCTCTACCTCCGCATAGGGATTGTGATTGTGCTATCAATTTGATTCCTGGTAGTAAATTCCCTAAAGGTCGATTATTTAATTTATCCGTGCCCGAACACGCCGCTATGCGCAGTTATGTGAAGGAATCCCTGGAGAAGGGACATATTCGCCCATCGTCATCACCACTGGGAGCAGGGTTCTTCTTTGTAGCCAAGAAGGATGGTTCGCTGAGACCGTGTATTGATTACCGCCTTCTTAATAAGATCACTGTTAAGTTTCAGTATCCCTTGCCATTGTTATCTGACTTGTTTGCTCGGATTAAGGGGGCTAGTTGGTTCACTAAGATAGATCTTCGTGGTGCGTATAATCTGGTGAGAATCAGGCAAGGAGATGAATGGAAAACTGCATTCAATACGCCCGAGGGTCATTTTGAGTATCTAGTGATGCCGTTCGGACTTGCCAATGCTCCATCTGTGTTTCAGTCTTTTATGCATGACATCTTCCGTGAGTATCTGGATAAATTCCTGATTGTTTACTTGGATGACATTTTGATCTTCTCAGATGATTGGGAGTCTCATGTGAAGCAGGTCAGAATGGTTTTTCAGGTCCTGCGTGCTAACTCTTTGTTTGTGAAGGGATCAAAGTGTCTCTTCGGTGTGCAGAAAGTTTCATTTTTGGGGTTCATCTTTACCCCTTCTACTATCGAGATGGATCCAGTTAAGGTCCAAGCCATCCAGGATTGGATTCAGCCGACATCTCTGAAAAGTCTGCAAAAGTTCCTGGGCTTTGCTAATTTTTATCGTCGCTTCATCTGTAATTTTTCTAGCATTGCCAAACCATTGACCGATTTGACCAAGAAGGGTGCTGATTTGGTTAATTGGTCTTCTGCTGCTGTGGAAGCTTTTCAGGAGTTGAAGCGTCGTTTTTGTTCTGCCCCTGTGTTGTGTCAGCCAGATGTTTCTCTTCCGTTCCAGGTCGAGGTTGATGCTTCTGAGATTGGAGCAGGGGCGGTTTTGTCACGGAGAGGTTCTGATTGCTCAGTGATGAAACCATGTGCTTTCTTTACCAGGAAGTTTTCGCCCGCTGAGCGTAATTATGATGTGGGCAATCGAGAGTTGCTGGCCATGAAGTGGGCATTCGAGGAGTGGCGTCATTGGCTTGAAGGAGCTAAGCATCGCGTGGTGGTATTGACTGATCATAAGAACTTGACTTATCTCGAGTCTGCCAAGCGCTTGAATCCTAGACAGGCCCGTTGGTCATTATTTTTTGCCCGCTTCGACTTTGTGATTTCGTACCTTCCGGGCTCTAAAAATGTGAAGGCGGATGCTCTGTCTAGGAGTTTTGTGCCCGACTCTCCGGGTTTATCTGAGCCAGCGGGTATCCTCAAGGAAGGAGTCATTGTGTCTGCCATCTCCCCTGATTTGCGGCGGGTGCTGCAAAAATTTCAGGCGAATAAACCTGATCGTTGTCCAGCAGAGAAACTGTTCGTCCCTGATAGGTGGACTAATAAACTTATCTCTGAACTTCATTGTTCGGTGTTGGCTGGTCATCCTGGAATCTTTGGTACCAGAGAGTTAATGGCTAGATCCTTCTGGTGGCCATCTCTGTCACGGGATGTACGTACTTTTGTGCAGTCCTGTGGGATTTGTGCTAGGGCTAAGCCCTGCTGTTCTCGTGCCAGTGGGTTGCTTTTGCCCTTGCCGGTCCCAAAGAGGCCTTGGACACATATTTCGATGGATTTCATTTCTGACCTTCCCGTTTCTCAAAAGATGTCAGTCATTTGGGTGGTCTGTGATCGCTTTTCTAAAATGGTCCATCTGGTGCCCTTGGCTAAATTGCCTTCCTCCTCTGATTTGGTACCTTTGTTCTTTCAGCATGTGGTTCGGTTGCATGGCATTCCTGAGAATATTGTTTCTGACAGAGGTTCCCAGTTTGTTTCAAGGTTTTGGCGAGCCTTTTGTGGTAGGATGGGCATTGACCTATCCTTTTCCTCGGCTTTCCATCCTCAGACTAATGGCCAGACCGAACGAACCAATCAGACCTTGGAAACATATCTGAGATGTTTTGTTTCTGCAGACCAGGATGATTGGGTGTCCTTTTTGCCGTTGGCTGAGTTCGCCCTTAATAATCGGGCCAGCTCGGCTACCTTGGTTTCTCCATTTTTTTGCAATTCTGGGTTCCATCCTCGTTTCTCTTCAGGACAGGTTGAGTCTTCGGACTGTCCTGGTGTGGATTCTGTGGTGGATAGGTTGCAGCAGATCTGGACTCAGGTAGTGGACAATTTGATCTTGTCCCAGGAGAAAGCTCAACTTTTCGCTAATCGCAGACGCCGTGTGGGTCCCCGACTTCGTGTTGGGGATCTGGTTTGGTTATCTTCTCGTCATATTCCTATGAAGGTTTCCTCTCCTAAATTTAAACCTCGTTTTATTGGTCCGTATAGGATTTCTGAGGTTCTCAATCCTGTGTCTTTTCGTTTGACCCTCCCAGACTCCTTTTCCATACATAATGTATTCCATAGGTCGTTGTTGCGGAGATACGTGGCACCTATGGTTCCATCTGTTGAGCCTCCTGCCCCGGTTTTGGTGGAGGGGGAATTGGAGTATATTGTGGAGAAGATTTTGGATTCTCGTGTTTCTAGACGGAAACTCCAGTATCTGGTTAAATGGAAGGGTTATGCTCAGGAAGATAATTCCTGGGTTTTTGCCTCTGATGTTCATGCTTCCGATCTTGTTCGTGCCTTTCATGCGGCTCATCCTGGTCGGCCTGGGGGCTCTGGTGAGGGTTCGGTGACCCCTCCTCAAGGGGGGGGTACTGTTGTGAATTCTGTGGCTGAATTCACTCCTGTGGTCACAAGTGGTACTGCAGCTTCTGAGCTTCCTCCCTCAGGTGTTCTGGTGAGCTCGTTAACTGCTTCATTACTTAACTCCGCCTGATGCTGCTATCCTTGCTCCTTGTCAATGTTTCAGTGTTTGATCTGAGCTTCTCCTGATTGTTCCTGTGACCTGCTGCTCTGTATAGCTAAGTGCTTTTTGCTTTTTTGTTGCTTTTTTTCTGTCCAGCTTGTCTTTTGTTTTGCTGGAAGCTCTGAGACGCAAAGGGTGTACTGCCGTGCCGTTAGTTCGGCACGGTGGGTTTTTTTTTGCCCCCTTTGCGTGGTTTTGCTTTAGGGTTTTTTGTAGACTGCAAAGTTCGCTTTACTGTCCTCGCTCTGTCCTAGAATATCGGGCCCCACTTTGCTGAATCTATTTCATCCCTACGTTTTGTCTTTTCATCTTACTCACAGTCATTATATGTGGGGGGCTGCCTTTTCCTTTGGGGAATTTCTCTGGGGCAAGTCAGGCCTATTTTTCTATCTTCAGGCTAGCTAGTTTCTTAGGCTGTGCCGAGTTGCCTAGGTAGTTGTTAGGCGCAATCCACAGCCGCTTTTAGTTGTGTTTAGGATAGGATCAGGTGTGCAGTCTACAGAGTTTCCACGTCTCAGAGCTCGTTCTTGTATTTTTGGGTATTTGTCAGATCACTGTGTGCGCTCTGATTGCTAAGCACACTGTGTTTCTGGATTGCCTTCATAACACCTGTCATTAGCAAACATTACAGACACCGTTAGTAGGCCCCAACCAAACTAGTAGGCCACATGCTTTATATTATTAAAACTACTTAATGAAAGCCTGAAGATTGAAGCTCGGGAAAGTAAACCAGGAGAACACCTAGGAGCTGCAGACACCGTTAGTAGGCCCCAACCAAAGTAGTAGGCCAAATTCAATTCAATATTAAAACTACTTAACGAAAGCTTGAAGATTGAAGCTTGGGAAAGTAAATCAGGAGAACACCTAGGAGTGGCAGACACTGTTAGTAGGCCCCAACCAAAGTAGTAGGCCAAATGCAGTTCAATATTAAAACTACTTAACGAAAGCCTGAAGATTGAAGCTCGGGAAAGTAAACCAGGAGAACACCTAGGAGCGGCAGACACCGTTAGTAGGCCCCAACCAAACTTCTAGGCCAAATGCAGTTTTCAAATTCCGATAGGCTGAAAACCTGACAATTGAAGCTCAGCTTTTTTAAGAGGAGGACAGCTGCATTGAGTGGCGCAGACAGACATAGGTAGTAGGCCTTAAACCAAAAAGTTGACTCAAAGCAGTTTAAAAAAGGCTACAGAGGTACACGGGCAGCATTGGTGTGGTCAGCGGAGGACAATTGGAAGGAGGGACCGCAGACAGACTTACTAGGTCTAAAATAAAAAAAGTAGGCTCTATGCACTTTTAAATAGGTTCCAGGGGTACACAGGCAGCATTGGTGTGGTCAGCAGAGGACAATTGGAAGGAGTGTCTTACACAGTTAGTAGGCCAAAATAATAAATTGAGGTTAATGTCTGGCAAAAATTTTTTTTAACAAATAAACAGGTGACATACCTAGGTACAGGGGTGGGCTCCTCTGCTGACTTCCAGACAGTGGTATTTGGCGCAAAGTATTAACTGGTGTAAATGTAGGGCAGGGCCCCTGAATATTTTTACTAGCATCATACATGTCAACAAATTGGTATTGGCAGTGCCATTGAAGGATTTAACCGCATAGACTAAACAGTGTTGGAGCAGTGAGAGATAATTTTGCAAGTGGTAGAGCACTGTTTGAGCTTGGGGGGAACACTCTCTCGTGGCCAGCGGTACTGGCCCAGGGCCCCTCATGTTACAACGGTGTGTCTGACGTTGGGTGCGCACCACCACCGCCAGAGACACTTCATTGTACTATGAGGGACCCTATGCCAGTGCCGTCGCCCAAAAGTGGGCACACCCACCTCTTCAGACAAACGGCACTCTCACGGGTGCTTGCGCCAAGTGGTGACCACGGCCCCGTGGGGGGAGTCAGCCCATTTAGGGAGGTGTAAAAATGTTGTATGCTGGACATACAGCAGCTGCAAATGGAGAAATTGGAACAGTCAGTAAGACCAGTCCAAAAGCAAGACCTTTTTACAGGAAAGCTAGGTGTCAGCCGGGAAAGGTGGGGCAAAATAATTAGAAATCCATGATTGGTTCATTTTAATGAAGGCTAGATCATTAACATTTTGGGTAGCCAGACGACTCCTTTTTTCGGTCACTATTGAACCAGCAGCACTGAATACTCTTTCTGATAGCACACTAGCTGCTGGGCAAGCAAGCTCTTACAATGCATATTCTGCAAATTCAGGCCAGATGTCTATTTTGAATGCCCAGTAATCAAATGGGAATGATGGGTGAAGGAGAACATCGATAAAGGAGGAAAAATAGTTAGTAACCATACTGGACAAATGTTGTCTCCTGTCACTTTGAATTGATGCTGCAGTACCTGTCCTGTCTGCGGTCATTGCGAAATCACTCCACAACCTGGTCAGAAAACCCCTCTGTCCAATGCCACTTCTGATTTGTGCACCTCTAACACCTCTGCCATGTTGCCCCCTGCAGCTCGTGTGAGAACCATCACCGCCGCTGTGTGCTGGGAATGCCTGAATCAAATGGTCTACAAGAGTTGCTTGTTTGGTTGGGAATATTTGCTCAAGGTTCTCATGTGGCATGATATTTAGCAATTTCCCTTTATAGCGTGGATCCAGGAGGCAGGCCAACCGGTAATCGTCATCGCGGTCATCATTTTTATAATGCGGGGGTCCTTTTTTAAGATACGCAAGGCATAATCCACCATGTGGGCCAATGTTCCAGGTGTGAATTCACTGCTTGTGCTGGGTTGAGGAGCACTTTCTGGCAAATCAACGTCACTTGTCTCCCTCAAAAACCCTGAACCTGACTTTGCAACGCCACCAGTTTCTATTGCCCCCTGAGAAGCTTCCTCATTCAAAAAATATTCATCCCCATCATCCTCCTCGTCCTCCTCCTCTTTGCCCGCCACCTCGTCCAGTAGACTTCCCTGACCAGACAATGGCTGTCTGTCATCAAGGCTTCCCTCGTCCTCAGCTGCAGACGCCTGCTCCTTTATGTGCGTCAAACTTTGCATCAGCAGACGCATTAGGGGGATGCTCATGCTTATTATGGCGTCATCTGCACTAACCAGGCGTGTGCATTCCTCAAAACACTGAAGGACTTGACACAGGTCTTGTAGCTTTGACCACTGCAGACCTGACAACTCCATGTCTGCCATCCAACTGCCTGCCCGTGTATGTGTATCCTCCCACAAATACATAACAGCACGCCTCTGTTCGCACAGTCTCTGAAGCATGTGCAGTGTGGAGTTCCACCTTGTTGCAATGTCGATTATTAGGCGGTGCTGGGGAAGCTTCAAAGATCGCTGATGGTTCTGCATACGGCTGGAGTGTACGGGCGAATGGCGAATGTGCTAGCAAAGTCTGCGCACCTTCAGGAGCAGGTCAGGTAACCCCGGATAACTTTTCAGGAGCACCAGGTTCAAGGTGTGAGCCATGCAAGGAATGTGTTTCAGTTGTGAAAGGGCTATGGCAGCCATAAAATTCCTTCCGTTATCACTGACTACCTTGCCTGTCTCAAGATGTACACTGCCCAGCCATGACTGAGTTTCTTGCTGCAAGAACTCGGACAGAACTTCCGCGGTGTGTCTGTTGTCGCCCAAACACTTCATTTACAAAACACAGCCTGCTGACGCTTGCCACTAGCTGTCCCATAATGGGACACCTCGTGTGCAACAGTGGCAGCTGCGAATGGAGTGGTCGTGCAACTGCGGTCTGTGGACGAGCTCTCGCTTCTGCTAGAGGACGAGGAGGAGGAGGGGGGGCGAACGCCTACAGCCAACTGTTTTCTAGACCGTGGGCTAGGCAGAACTGTCCCAATATGGCTGTCCCCTGTGGACCCTGCATCCACCACATTAACCCAGTGTGCCGTGATGGACACGTAACGTCCCTGGCCATGCCAACTTGTCCATGCATCTGTTGTGAGGTGCACCTTTCCACTGACAGATTGCCTGAGTGCATGGACAATGCGGTCTTTTACATGCTGGTGGAGGGCCGGGATGGCTTTTCTCGCAAAGAAGTGTCGACTGGGTAGGTCGTAGTGTGGTACTGCGTAGTCCATCAGGGCTTTGAAAGCTTCGCTTTCAACTAACCGGTAGGGCATCATCTCTGACGAGATTAGTCTAGCAATGTGGGCGTTCAAACACTGTGTACGCGGATGAGTGGATGAGTATTTCCTTTTCCTAACGAGAGTCTCTTGTAGGGTGAGCTGGACTGGAGGGCTGCATATGGTGGAACTAGCGGGGGTGATGGTGGACATGGCAGACTGAGAGACGGTTGGTGATGGTATTCTTGCAGTTGGCCTACATACAGTGTTTCCTACCATGAACCTGGTGATTTCCTGACTGCTTTGGCCTTGCGACGAAATCGCCACATTTGCTGCAGGTAGTGTCGTAAACGGTGGGCTTACAGTGAGGGAAGGAATGTAGCGTTGCTGACTAGCTTCATTGTGAGAGGGTGCAACAATGTTACAGGATGTTTGGTGTTATGATACGGTGGTCTAGGAGCAACATGGAACGAGCTCTGAAGGAAGTGGTAACTGTACTGACCGCAGTCCCTAAGCTCAACACAACACTAGAAGTAGCCGTGGAATGCTTCTAACTCTCCCTAGGCATCTCGTCACAGCCTGAGAACTAACTACCCCTAAAGAAAGAAGCAGGAAAGCTATCTTGCCTCAGAGAAAATCCCCAAAGGATAGATTAGCCCCCCACAAATAATGACTGTGAGTGGAGAGGGAAAAGACATACACAGAATGAAATCAGGATGAGCACAGGAGGCCAGTCTAGCTAAATAGATAGGACAGGATGGAATACTGTGCGGTCAGTATAAAACACTACAAAAATCCACGCAGAGTTTACAAAAAAAATCTCCACATCTGACTAAAGGTGTGGAGGGCAAATCTGCCTCCCAGAGCTTCCAGCAAGACAGAATTAATTCACACTGATAAGCTGGACAAACATAGAAAGCACTGAATGGATAAGTCCACAATCTATGGACAGAAAAGAGCAAGCAAAAACTTAGCTTTGCTGAACTGGTCAGGATAACAGGGAACTCCAAAGAGATGTGAATCCAACCAGGAACCATTTACAAGTGGCACTGGCTGAAGAAAGAGCCAGGCCTAAATAGCAGAGCAGAAGAGACGATAAGTGGAGGCAGCTGATGACAGCTAACTCCAAGGAGCAGCCATACCACTAGAAACCACAAGAGGGAGCCCAAGAGCAGAGCTCACAAAAGTGCCACTTACAACCACCGGAGGGAGCCCAAGAGCGGAATTCACAACAGTACCCCCCCCTTGAGGAGGGGTCACCGAACCCTCACCAGAGCCCCCAAGCCAGTCAGGACGAGCCAAGTGAAAAGCACGAACCAAATCGGCGGCATGGACATCGGAGTCAACAACCCAAGAATTATCCTCCTGGCCATAACCCTTCCACTTGACAAGATACTGAACCCTCCGCCTCGAAAAACGAGAATCCAAAATCTTCTCAACCTCATATTCCAACTCTCCCTCAACCAACACCGGGGCAGGAGGGTCAACCGAGGGAACAACGGGCACCACATATCTCCGCAACAAAGATCTATGGAAAACATTATGAATGGCAAAAGAGGCTGGAAGAGCCAAATGAAAAGACACCGGATTAATAATTTCAGAAATTTTATAAGGACCAATAAACCGAGGCTTAAACTTAGGAGAAGAAACCTTCATAGAAACATGACGAGAAGACAACCAAACCAAATCCCGCACACGAAGCCGGGGACCAACACACCGACGGTGGTTAGCAAAACGTTGAGCCCTTTCCTGAGACAATATCAAATTGTCCACCACATGAGTCCAAATCTGCTGCAGCCTGTCCACCACAGAATCAACACCAGGACAATCAGAAGGCTCAACCTGCCCAGAAGAAAAACGAGGAGGAAAACCAAAATTACAAAAGAAAGGTGAAACCAAAGTAGCCGAACTAGCCCGATTATTAAGGGCAAACTCGGCCAACGGCAAGAAAGACACCCAATCATCCTGATCAGCAGACACAAAGCATCTCAAATAGGTCTCCAAGGTCTGATTAGTTCGCTCAGTTTGGCCATTAGTCTGAGGATGAAACGCCGAAGAAAAAGACAAATCAATGCCCATCCTAGCTCAAAAGGCCCGCCAAAATCTAGAGACAAACTGAGAACCTCTGTCAGACACAATATTCTCCGGAATGCCATGCAAACGAACCACATGCTGAAAAAATAATGGAACCAGATCTGAGGAGGAAGGCAACTTAGGCAAAGGTACCAGATGGACCATTTTAGAGAACCGGTCACAAACAACCCAGATAACAGACATCTTCTGGGAAACAGGAAGATCCAAAATAAAATCCATGGAAATATGCGTCCAGGGCCTCCCAGGGACCGGCAAAGGCAAAAGCAACCCACTAGCGCGGGAACAGCAAGGCTTGGCCCGGGCGCAAGTCCCACAGGACTGCACAAAAGCACGCACATCGCGCGACAAGGAAGGCCACCAAAAGGACCTAGCAACCAAATCTCTGGTACCAAAAATCCCAGGATGACCAGCCAACACTGAACAATGAACCTCAGAAATTACCTTACTTGTCCATCTATCAGGAACAAACAGCTTCCCCACTGGACAGCGGTCAGGCCTATCAGCCTGAAATTCCTGAAGTACCCGCCGCAAATCAGGGGAGATAGCAGAAAGAATCACCCCCTCCTTAATTATGCCAACCGGCTCAAGGACTCCAGGAGAATCAGTTGAAAAACTCCTAGAGAGGGCATCAGCCTTAACATTCTTAGATCCCGGAAGATACGAGACCACAAAATCAAAACGGGAGAAAAACAGGGACCATCGAGCCTGTCTAGGATTCAGCCGCTTGGCCGACTCGAGGTAAATCAGATTCTTATGATCGGTCAGGACCACAACACGGTGTTTAGCTCCCTCAAGCCAATGTCGCCACTCCTCAAACGCCCACTTCATAGCCAACAACTCCCGATTGCCGACATCATAATTGCGTTCCGCAGGCGAAAACTTTCTGGAAAAAAAAGCACACGGTTTCATCAAAGAACCATCAGACTCCCTCTGAGACAAAACGGCCCCTGCTCCAATCTCAGAAGCGTCGACCTCAACCTGAAAAGGAAGAGAAACATCCGGCTGACGCAACACAGGGGCAGAAGTAAATCGGCGTTTAAGCTCCTGAAAGGCCTCAACAGCCTCAGAGGACCAATTCGTCACATTAGCGCCTTTCTTCGTCAAATCAGTAAGGGGCTTAACCACACTGGAAAAGTTGGCAATGAAACGGCGATAGAAATTAGCAAAGCCCAAAAATTTTTGAAGACCCTTCACAGATGTGGGTTGGATCCAGTCATGAATAGCTTGGACCTTAACAGGATCCATTTCTATAGACGAGGGAGAAAAAATAAAACCCAAAAAAGAGATCTTCTGAACTCCGAATAGGCACTTAGACCCCTTCACAAATAAAGCATTATCACAAAGGATCTGGAACACCATCCTGACCTGCTTCACATGAGACTCCCAATCATCCGAAAAAATCAAAATGTCATCCAAATATACGACCATGAATTTATCAAGATAATTGCGGAAAATATCATGCATGAAAGACTGGAACACAGATGGAGCATTAGAGAGCCCAAATGGCATCACAAGGTATTCAAAATGGCCTTCGGGCGTATTAAATGCAGTTTTCCATTCGTCACCCTGTTTAATACGAACAAGATTATATGCCCCTCGGAGGTCAATCTCAGTAAACCAACTAGCCCCCTTAATCTGAGCAAACAAATCAGTAAGCAAAGTCAAGGGGTATTGGAATTTGACCGTGATCTTATTAAGAAGACGATAATCAATACAGGGTCTCAAGGAGCCATCCTTCTTAGCAAAAAAAAAGAAACCCGCTCCCAATGGTGACGAAGAGGGCCGAATATGCCCCTTCCCCAAAGACTCCTTAACATAACTCCGCATGGCGGCATGCTCTGTCACAGACAGATTGAAAAGTCGGCCCTTAGGGAACTTGCAACCAGGAATCAAGTTAATAGCACAATCACAGTCCCTGTGCGGAGGAAGGGAACTGGACTTGGGCTCATCAAATACATCCTGGGAATCCGACAAAAACTCAGGGACCTCAGAAGAGGGGGAAGAGGAAATTGACATCAAAGGAACGTCACTATGTACTCCTCGACAACCCCAACTAGTCACCGACATAGTTTTCCAATCCAGCCCCGGATTATGTTCCTGTAACCATGGAAATCCCAGTACAACAACATCATGCAGGTTATGCAACACCAGAAAACGGCAATCTTCCTGATGTGCAGGAGCCATGTACATAGTCATCTGTGTCCAGTACTGAGGTTTATCCTTGGCCAAGGGTGTAGCATCAATACCCCTCAAAGGAATAGGGCTCTGCAAAGGCTGCAAGGAAAAACCACAGCGCCTGGCGAATTCTAAGTCCATTAAGTTCAGGGCAGCGCCAGAATCCACAAATGCCATGACAGAAAAGGACGACAATGAGCAAGTCAGGGTCACAGATAAGAGAAATTTAGGCTGTATAGTACTAATGGTAACAGACCTAGCGACTCTCTTAGTACGCTTAGGGCAATCAGAGATAACATGAGCCGAATCACCACAGTAAAAACACAGCCTATTCTGACGTCTGAATTCCTGCCGTTCTATTCTAGTCAAAATCCTATCACATTGCATAGGTTCAGGACTTCGCTCAGAGGACACTGCCATATGGTGCACAGCTTTGTGCTCGCGCAGACGCCGATCAATCTGAATGGCTAGAGACATAGATTCGCTCAAACCGGCTGGCGTAGGAAAGCCCACCATAACATCTTTAACCCTGCTGTTTTGTTGGCATTTACAATACACTTGTAGTGTTCCGGGTCACTATGACCCGGCTTATTAAACCTTGATTTTAGACACTCTAACTCCATTTTTTTTATACTATTTGCTTACTAGACTGTTTGTGAACATGTTTGGTAGTAAAAAAAAAAATAAGAAAAATGAACTAGAAATCTTTTTTTTGTTGTTTTTATTCTGAAAAAACAGATCAATGAGCAAAACGAAAATAGAAAACTACACATATTTTGTAAAAAAAAAAACAAAAAAAACAAAACAATAAGAGCTTCTATACTACATCAAAGCATACCAGTGCTCAATATCCAGCAATCTATCATGCTAAGTGTAGAGCAGTGTATCACACAGTAATAACACTAATTACATGTAATAAAATAAATTAAAGTATTCCTTTACAATATACAATCTATCAATAGAATTGATTAGTAAAAGCATAAAGGTACCTTCACACATAACGATATTGTTAACGATATCGTTGCTATTTGTGACGTAGCAACGATATCGTTAATGAAATCGTTCTGTGTGACAGCGACCAACGATCAGGCCCCTGCTGGGAGATCGTTGGTCGCTGAACAAAGTCCAGAACTTTATTTCGTCGCTGGACTCCCTGGAGACATCGCTGGATCGGCGTGTGTGACACCGATCCAGCGATGTCTTTACTGGTAACCAGGGTAAACATCGGGTAACTAAGCGCAGGGCTGCGCTTAGTAACACGATGTTTACCCTGGTTACCATGCTAAAAGTAAAAAAAAACAAACACTAGATACTTACCTACAGCCGTCTGTCCTCCAGCGCTGTGCTCTGCTCTCTTCCTGTACTGTCTGTGAGCCGGAAAGCAGAGCGGTGACGTCACCGCTCTGCTTTCCGGCTCACAGACAGTACAGGAGGAGAGCAGAGAAGCAGAGCGCAGCGCTGGAGGACAGACGGCTGTAGGTAAGTATCTAGTGTTTGTTTTTTTTTACTTTTAGCATGGTAACCAGGGTAAACATCGGGTTACTAAGCGCGGCCCTGCGCTTAGTTACCCGATGTTTACCCTGGTTACCGGCATCGTTGGTCGCTGGAGAGCGGTCTGTGTGACAGCTCTCCAGCGACCAAACAGCGACGCTGCAGCGATCCGAATCGTTGTCGGTAGCGCTGCAGCGTCGCTTAATGTGAAGGGGCCTTAACAAGCAACATACCTGTAGAAAACAAAGATACTGCCTGGAACAGAGATATCCTGGAACAGATGTATGTACACAGCTGCTCTCCAAAGAAACTGAAAGGTAACATGTCTGGGCTAGCATATGTATACTGATAAGAGCAGAGAAGATAAGAACCCTTCTGAAAGCAAGCAGATAAGCCAGGAAGACAGATATAGGGAGTGTGAGTCTTGTAATCGAGGGCATGAGCTGACAAACAATTCTTCAATGCGGGGTCCTTTTTTTCACAAATAAACTAGTGGCATCACAGCCCCTTTGCCCAAAATTCACCAGCCTATAACAGTACAGAGCACGTTCACCCTGGTCATCTAGTGGTTCTGGATGATGAGTATGAGGAAAAGGAGGAGGATAAGAGCAAACAGACAAAATCTGGGAGTGTATAGCCACGTGTGGTTGCGAAGAGGTGCATGAGAATACACCTCCTCTAAACAGAGAATGTATTTGAGGTTATGTTTTGCTGTTTTCACTTGGTAGTGTACAGAAGTCTTTCCCAATCCAGCCCTTGTTCATTTTATAAGTCAGCCTGTCAGCATTTTCAGCTGACAAGCGGATGCGCTTATCTGTTATAATTCCACCAGCGGCACTAAAAACCTGATCTGACAGAACGCTAACAGCAGGGCAGGCCAGGACCTCAAAGGCGTAGAGAGCCAGTTCATTCTACATGTCTAGCTTGGATACCCAATAGTTAAAAGGCACAGAGGAATCACGGAGGACGTTTGTACGATCTGCAAGGTACTCCCTCACCATCTCCCAAAACATTGCACTTCTTGTGACAGCACCCCTTGCGTCTGTGCCGTCACGATGGGAGAGTCTGAGAAAACTGTCCCAGCACTTTGCCATTGTTCCCCTGCCTGAGCTGGATTGTGCTTCTGTCTCTCTCACTTGGACTCCTTGGTTGTACAACAAACTTTGACGTCTGCTGCCAGTGTTCTCACATGAGAATTTTCTAAGTAATTCCGCTACAAGAGACCTCTGGTACTGCAATATCTTAGTACACCTCTCTACCTCTGGCAGAAGAGATTGAAAGTTCTCCTTGTAGCGTGGGTGTAAAAATGTCACCAACCAGTAATGAGTGTTTCCCAAAATTTTTATAATGCGAGGGTCATGTGAAACGCAGCGCAACATAAAGTCAGCCATGCATGCCAGACTGCTGACAGGCAAGACTTCCGCATTCTCACCAACAGGACGGCTGACCATGCTGTCCTCCTCCTCATCCTCATCCTCCTCGCTGTCCTCAGGCCATCCCCGCTGAACAGATGATATGACAGCTGTGCTTGTAGAATCATCTATGGTGCATGAAAGTAGCTCCTGTTCTTCCTCGTCCTCCTCCTCATTGCCTAACAATCCACATTGTGAAGACATGAGATTGGGATGAGCGTAATCCCCCTGTATGGTTCCTTGCTCCATGTCCTCATGCTTTTCCTGCATTGCATCCTCTTTAATTGTAAGTAGAGAGGTTTTCGGAATGCTGAGAAGCAGGATGGTGATGCTAATTATGTCATCATCGCCGCTCACCATATTGGTGCAGTCCACAAAGTTTTGGAGGATGGTAAATATGTCTGATATCCATGTCCACTCCTGAGGTCTTATGTGTGGAGTCTGAACTGAATATTGATGGCCTTGTTGATGTTGGTAGTCAACAACTGCCCTCTTGTGTTCACAAATCCTTTCCAACATATGCAGCTTAGAGTTCCAGCACGTGAGGACATCACACACCAGTCGTGAGCTGGATACTGCAAACGCTGCATGGGCGGCTGAAGCTGTAGCTGACTTTCTAAAATGGGCAGACAGATGGCGTCCTTTCACTCGCAGATATGGCAGCTCCGGGTGGCTTTTCAGAAAATGTTGAACCACGAGCATAAGCACATGAGCCAAGCAAGGTATGTGTGTGAGCTCACCTTGCCTCAGAGCCGCCACCAGGTTATTGCCATTGTCACACATAACCATGCCTGGCTGTAGGTACAGCGGTCTCATCAATATATCTGACTGCTCTTTCAGCACTGTCCACAACTATTCTGCATCTTGCAGTTTTTCACCTATGCAGATTAGCTTCAGCACAGCCTGTTGCCTCTTGGCTGAGGCAGTGCGGCAGTGCTAACAGCTTTTGACTGATGTGTTGATTTCAGAGATGGACGATGAAGAGGAGGAGGTGCAGGAGATGTAGACTGTGGGGGCAACCCTGATTGACGTAGGGCCAGCAATCCTTGGTGTGGGGAGGATGTGTTCCGTCCCAAGGTCTGACTGGGTCCCGGCTTCCACTATGTTAACCCAGCGTGCCGTCAGTGAGATGTACCGTCCCTGCCAACAAGCACTTGTCCACGTGTCCATGGTTTGGTGGACTTTCCCTGTAACAGCATTGCTGAGGGCACGGGTAATGTTGTGGGACACATGCTGGTGTAATGCTGGTACAAGACACCGGAGAAATAGTGGCGACTGGAAACCGAGTACCTTGGGACAGCTGCCGCCATCAGGTTGCAAAAAACTTCCATCTCAACAAGCCTAAAAGGCAACATTTCAAGTGCAAGCATAAGAAAAATGTTACAAATTAGGACTGTGGCCTGTGGGGAGTTGGCTGGGTATTTCCGCTTGCATTCCAAAAACTGGGTTATATACAACTGAACGCTGTGCTGGGACAAGGATGTGGATGGGCATGATGGTGGTGCTGCTTGACTGTGGGCAACAACAGGTGTAGGGCCAGAGGCATCTTCATATGCACTGTGGACCGGGGATGGGATTCTATGCAAAACAGTGGAAGAAGCAGTGGTATCACCTGCAGACAGTGTTCCTGGAGCCTGTGGTTCAGCCCACAAAGTTGGGTGCTTTGCTGCCATGTGCTTGATCATCCTGGTGGTGGTCAGGCTGGTTGTTTTGCTGCCCCTGCTGATGCGGGCATGGCAGGTGCTGCAAATGGCCTGTTTGGGGTTATCGGCAGAGTCGTTAACAAATAACCAGACTCAGGAAGATCTAACAGTGGGAATGGCAACTTCACTCATGTTGGTGTTACGGGGAATGGATACACACCTTCTATCTGTGGCCACCACACTACTCCTGTTGGTGGGATATGCCTCCTTCCCCATTTGTGCAGCTGTCCTCCCTATGCATGTCCTCCTATCAGGTTGGGTCAGTCACTGTCATCCACCACCTGCAGCTGATCGTGACAGAACAAGCCTGTAGAGACATGTTCACACCACCAAGAGACTTAAAAACACAAAAAGGCACAGTAAAACCAAAAACACTCTGTTGCAAAAAAAAATCACAGTGAACAGCAAGTGCTAGTAAAAAGATGGAAAAAACAGGAAATTTTGTAGATATGTTTTTTGCAAAAAAATATATACACTAAGCCGCTCTACCAAACGTCAAGAGCAGTCCTAACTGATGTATGTAATCCCTATCTGATGTATTTAAAAACAATACCTGTATGAGCAGAGTTCAGAGAGAAAATGTCCAATGTGGACACGCTGGATAAAACAGTGCGCATGGCTCAAAACTGGGGAGGCCTCCACCCCTCTTTTTTTGAGCCGTGAGCACAAGAGCTGTTCTATCCAGCGTGTCCACATTGGACATTTCCTCTATGAACCCTGCTCATACAGGTATTGTACTGTTGAGTCCTCTTCCGTCCCTGGCTTCCTGGATTGAGGAATCCAAGTAAATGACACGCAGCACAAAGGTTGTGTGTTCATAAACAGGGGTAGCCCCGGAGCACGCCTGCCTCACTGGGCGCTGCCCCTTCTTTATATAGTAAGAAGTTAGGCATTTACAGACATGCGCACAAGCGCTCATATTTCATAATCACTTACAAAGCAAATCTATACTAGTGAAAAGTTACAATATCTGGTATGTGGGTGAAAGGCTACAATATCAAGGAGAAATGCGCGCGTGATTACTTCTATAAAAGGAAATGTCAAGTTTGCTGTGCAGAAGCAGATTTCATCTGGGAGACAAAATGGATCCTTTGGTTCAGTCTGGTCTCCACAATTCCCCCCTTTGACATATTCTTTTATTATTTGTCATAAATTTTTGCATGAAGCTTGTGCATTTTCTTCTTTATGCGGCAGTATACTAAAATATAAAAGAAAATTAGTACGGCAATAATAAACTTTATACTCTTGCATCTATTACACAAAATTTATTTGTGCATACTGAGATACCCTTGAGTACAATCTTGAATAACACATATATGATTACAATAATCATAACTATATGTATTATGCTCTGCATAATCCCGGCAACCCACCCACCGATCCCTCTGAACCAGTTGGCTGGGTTAAGAAAAGAAAAGGTATCTGACCACCAGCTATCCTTATTCTGGTCATTGTCTTTGTCATACTGATCTCTGAGTCGTTGTACGTCCTTTAATTTAAATGTCATACTCATAGTACTATTCGGGTCTATATAATGACAGCAGGTGGGTCCAATGATTTGACACATACCCCCTTGTGAGGCAGTTAGGTAATCCAATACCAGGGTATGTTGGTTGACGACTATTATAAGCTGATTCTGTACAGCTACACTAGTGTTTAGTATATCCAATATATCCCAGATCTGATCATCTAGATAATCCGTGGCTCTAACTAATTTATCCCACATTTGTGTTAACATAGGATAAATAAAAATGGTACTAGCAATTTTGTTGGGAATTCCCATTTGTACTATATGTGGCCTCCCCGAGGGACGTGGTGAGTTATCTGCAGCTCTTTTATATAGTGTGTGCTTGGGTACGGCTTGCATATTCACTTGTTTATTTGAAATTATGAAAGTAGCTGGGGTTAGGCGTCCTAATGTACAAGTACCCTTTATACCTACGGGAAGCCATTTATATGCTCCTTCTCCGCATATCCAAAATGTACCCTCAGGCAGATCCCATAGAGCTGAGTGCTGCAATACCAATCTGTGAGCCAAATCCACAAAACTAGATACATTTTGAAGCATACACCAAGAGGGTTTTTGTCCCAAGGGGCTACAGTACCCGGCTGCGGGATTACCACATACATGCATTCCGTTGACATACTCATTGGATTCATTACAAACCAGGTTCCCCGGCTTACTTGTACAACTGTTATCATCACCTTGGGGGAACAACTCAGAATGTTCCCATTTTCTATTATGTATGTATCTTTCCAATACTACAGGTTTGAAAGCATCAGAGGGAGGGGCGGTTGTACTGAAACTGAGCTGTAGATTTTCTGTGGGGACCTGTCCTAAATTAGTTAATCCAGTCTTATTCCTAGGGACCCAGGCTCCACCCTTATAGGCCAAATATTGTAGATGTGTACTACTCCCTGAGAGATTACCCTGCCACCAAGGAAATTCTACCCATCCCACAATTGGTATGGCGATTGTAGTATTCCATAGCCTAGTATTACCAGTTTGGTTGTTGGCCAGGTTGTCTGAACAATTAGGCCAAGCGAATATTTCTTCTGCTGATACGGGAACTGCTAGAAAAGGTATACTTGTGGCTGATACCGGCGAATGGGTACAGATCCAACAATCTGTCAGGGTTTGTGTATTGTTTAACAAGTCGTGCACTAATTTTCTATGATGTTGTACGAATCTATTGTTCAAAGGGGCTAAAGAATTTAGTCTTTCCCATGCCTTCATTGTGGTTAACATTATTAACATCAATATCATGAGTTTTATACTGCTTTTTTGCAATGGCTTGCATGTATCCATGATGCCTTTCCTTCAAGCTTGACTGATGTAGGTGTTGTCAACAGGACTTGGAAGGGTCCGTCAAATCTTGGTTCAAGAGCCTTTCTGGTGTGTCTTTTTATATAGACTTGATCACCTGGTTCCAACTTGTGACTTCCTTCAGTGTTATCAGGATCTGGAAGGGAAGCAAAAACTTGTGCATGCACCTTAGTTAATTGTTTCTGAAGATTTTGCACATAGGAAGTCAGTGATGCAATATTTAACACAAGTTGCTGTGGAAAGTAACATCCTAAATTGGCAGTCCTGCCAAACAAAATTTCATATGGAGACAGTTTAGTCTTACCCCTTGGGGTATTGCGTATTGAGTAAAGGGCCAGTGAAAGGCATTCTGTCCAAGGCTTTCCTGTTTCAGCCATGGCTTTCTGTATTTTTAATTTTAAAGTTCCATTCATGCGTTCTACCTTACCAGAACTTTGAGGATGATACGGAGTGTGTAACTGACTTTCAACACCCAACATTTTTAGTACATTTTGAAATATTTCTCCAGTGAAATGAGTACCCCTATCTGACTCGATCACTTCAGGGAGACCATAACGGGGCACCAGTTCGGTAACTAGCTTTACAGCAGTGTTTTTAGCTGAAGCCTTCCGAACTGGATAGGCCTCTGGCCACCCCGAGAACATGTCCACACACACCAACACATACTCATACCCATTACTCTTTGGCAGCTGGATAAAGTCTATCTGCAACCGTTGAAACGGGTAGAGAGGTCGGACGTGGTGCTTCATAGGGGTCTTTGCTGTCTGTCCGGGATTATGTGTCAGGCATATAGCGCATGCAGCACAATAGTCTCTTGCGTAGTTGCCAAAACCTGGAGCCAACCAGACTTGCTTTGCCAGTAGTGTCATTGCATTTGCAGACACATGCGTAGGGTGATGTAATCCACCAACTACTATCGGGTACCAGGCTCTAGGTAGACATATTAGTCCATTTTTCTTCCAAATTCCCTCTTGTTCTTCTGCCCCTTCCTTTTTCCACCTGTCCCTCTCCTCTTCTCCTGCATCTTCCTGTGCTTGTCTCAGTCTATCTTCAGTATTTTCTGTGAGGTTTACAGTATGGACCTGTTGTAAGGGTTTGACTGCTGCTGCTTTGGCTGCTTTATCAGCCCTATCATTTCCCCTAGATTCCCTAGTGTCGAGTCTCACATGTGCAGCTACCTTGATTACTGCTACTTCTTTTGTTTCTTGTGCAGCCTCTAAGATCTGTTTGATCAGAGAAGCATGTTTTACAGGTTGTCCTGACGCTGTCATGTAACCTCTAGCTCTCCAGATTACTCCAAAATCAAACACAATACCATGTGCATACCTAGAATCAGTGTATATATTAGCTGTCTGATTCTCAGCTATTTTTAGAGCTTCAATCAATGCTGTTAGTTCTGCTTCTTGTGCAGATTGTTTCGGTGGAAGCGGTTCTGCTTTGAGAGTTTCAGATCCTGACACAACTGCATACCCTGTATGGAAGTTACCTGTGTCATCTGCAAACCTACTACCATCTATAAACAGCTCTAAATCTGGATTTTGAAGTGGTGTTTCGGATACATTGGGTAAGCCTACCGTTTCTTGTAAAATGAGCTCTGTACAATCATGTGTGTCTGTAGGGAAAAAATTTGTGTGTGTATCAGTGTCCTTATTCCCCCCTTCAGACTCGAGAGGTAGCAGTGTAGCTAAATTGAGAGTCTGAAGCCTTGCAAATGTGATAGTGGAGGGTAGCAGCAAAGAACACTGAAGCCGCAAATGTCTGGCCATGGAGATGTGTTTTGGTTGGACCTGGTTTAATATCCCATAAACATCATGTGTAGTTTGAACTGTGAGTGGATGCTCTAGGACAATTTCTGATGCTTTGTCCAACAATAGTGAGACAGCAACAACTACACGTACACAGGTTGGCGCTGCTCTAGCTACGGGATCTAACCTTGCTGAAAGATATGCAATTGGTCTTTGTTTCCCTGCATGCTTCTGGGTAAGAACTCCTGTAGCATGGGAATCAACTTCTGCAGCCATAAGCTGAAATGGTTTGGTGTAGTCTGGTAGCCCTAACGCTGGAGCTGAAACAAGGGCATCTTTTAATTGTTGGAACGAAATCTGACCTTCTTTTGTCAACAAATAAGGTTCACTTTTTACACAGTCATACAGTGGTTGCATTAGTTGACTGGCATGTATAATCCATTGTCTACAATGAGACACTATTCCTAAAAATGCTCGTAGCTGTTTATGGTTTCTAGGCTCATTCATCTGTCTTATTGCTTCAGTTCTTTGAGGTGTAAGATGCTTTTTACCTTGAGAAATGCAATGACCTAGAAAGACCACTTTGGTCTGACAAACTTGTAGCTTTTGTCTATTCACTTTACACCCTTCTTTTTCTAGGAAACATAGTAAACTCACAGTGGACCTTTCTGCAGTTTCTAGATCTGGGCAGCAAAGTAGTAGGTCATCCACATACTGCAAAATTACTACCTGTGGTTCGGGTTCAAACCTCTGAAGGACTGTTTGTAGGGCATTTGAATAAAGAGTAGGGGAGTGTATCATTCCCTGTGGAAGGCGTGTCCACGCCAACTGTTTGCCCTTAAATGTAAATGCAAACAAATGCCAACTGTCTTGGTGTAAAGGAACCGAGAAAAATGCATTTGAAAGATCTATTACAGTAAACACTTGAGAACTGGCTGGTATCTGTGATAGTAACGTATGAGGATTGGGTACAACTGGGGTGATTGGATCTAGAACTTTGTTTATTTCTCTTAGATCATGTACCATACGATATTTGGGCATAGAACCCTTATCAAGAGTTCTCTTCTTGACTGGATACAGAGGAGTGTTAGCAGGTGATTGTATCTCTACCAAAACCCCTTTCTCTCTATATCCCTCTATCTGTTTTGTAATCGCTAGTTCCTGCTGGGCACTCACAGGGTATTGTCTGAGCTGTGGGAGAACAGTTCCTGGTTGCACAGATAGTTTTACAGGAGAGATATGCAATAATCCCACATCAGTGTCACCCTGTGCCCACAGTGTTTCTGGGACTGTTGAGAGGTCTAGATCTGTGGTGTACTCTTTTCTTCAGTATAATCCTCAAAAGCATGAATTCTGACATATTGTTCTAATGTTTCCGCATCATCAGGGATAGTCAGCATGACTGTGCCATCTTCCCTAAAATTGATGTTAGCTTCTAATTTCTTCAAGACATCAGTTCCCAACAAACATGTTGGGGCACCTCTGGCATACAAAAATCTGGATGCAAAACATTTAGGTCCTAAGGAGACCTCTAGGGGCACAGTGTATGGTAGTGTTTGAATTACCCCATCATAACCCTCAGCAAAAGTTGTTTGTTGTGAAATATCTTCCGGGTTTGGAAGAAAATCTTGATTCAAAATTGAGGAAGTTGCACCTGTATCTATTAAAAATGGAATCTCTCTTCCCCCCACATTCACCTGTATTATAGGTCTTCTAGCTGGTAGGGAAGTTTGTAACACATTGAGTCAATCTGAGTCTGGTATGGGACCATCCACTATGGATGTCTGTTGGATGTCTGAGGGCTTATTCTTTGGTACAAATTTTCCTGATTTTATGTCTGCCTGCTTCTTTCTACATTCTTTCTGGAAATGTCCTGGTTTCTTGCAGTAATGACAGGGAAAATTATGTCTTGCCCTTCCACCTGTTGTGTTTGCTTGCGCTATTCTGACAGGCTTATGATTTTCTCTTAAATCCAACTCTATCCCTACGGCTTTTTGCCTGGCCAAGTGTGGGTCTTCCAAGGTTCTCCAATCAGGAGTTGCAGCCTTAAGTTTTTCCTTTACTTTTGGAGACAATCCATCTATAAAGGTTTTTGTAATTAACCTCATCATTCCTGGAGCGGTTAGATCTATTCCTTCATCTCTAAAATTATTCTCTACCCCTAGATAATATTCATCTACCGATTGTCCAGGTCTCTGAGCCACCACTCCCGTTGTTCCTCTCTGCCTCTGTTTCTGCCTCATGAAAACTATTAAATGGTCTACAAATTGTGTTCCTGATTCTATCGTTTGTAAGGCACCTTGTCCCGCTTGTCCCTCTTGTAGCTCCTGTCCCACCTGTGGCCTGTGTCCCTGTAGATGTGTTAGCAGTTCCTGGAAGAGACCAGGAGTCATTTTCATTCTACATAATTCCTCTCCATCTGCCCAGACTCCTGCATGAGTCTGCATAATTTGCTGTATATACTGTGCGAATCTAACTGGGTACTGGGTAGGATCTGGTGCATTATGTAGAAGAGACATTCCTTCAGCGGGGGACCAAGGGAAGTATTGTCGGGTTTGGTGATATCTAGTTGCCATTGCTCCATCTACACCAGTTTCTCTGAAGGGTTTCGGTACTATCCTAACAGGAGCTAACAATTGATGACCTCTGGGGGCCCCACAGGCAGAACATTCAGTTCTCCAGTCTGGATTCTGCTGGCCACAATTTTTGCACACCCATCCTTCCACCCCATTTAACCCAGGATATAAATTTGGTTTGGTTTGTCCTCCTTCAGAAGGTACAAATGGTTGAACATTCGGATCTAGGTAAGGAGGAGGAACTGAATGAGTCGTGGCACAACATTTTCCCGTACCCATACTCCATTTGGAAGTGTCTGGATCATACTTCCAATTCTCCTCTTTAGCTGTTTTTGAGACCTTTATCATACAGTGTATGATTTCTTCCCACCCATTGTCTTTGATAATTCCACCTCGTTCTTTACTCAGTCTTTCCCATTCAGTGCTAAACATAAGTGCTTCTGAAATTCCCAATTTTTCTCTTACCCTTCTGATCTGCCTTCTGACTGTCTTTCCACATCTTTCCTGTATGATATCTTTTGCTTCTACTTGTCCTAAGACGGATTTTGTCTGTTTATTTCCCATTTTTCTTTTCAATAATAGCTACACTTATCCTAGGTGACGTTTGGACAATCACCTCACTAGAGTGATGTCTCGTTGTCTTCTTTCCTAGGGAGCTAAGATATTGAAGGGCTGATCTGCTCCGTTCTTTCTAATGTGCAGAATAAACTTGATTCCTACAATGCACGCAAACAGGATCAGCAACACCAAACAGATCACCAAACTCTCCGTCTCTGTTATCATACTTGTCCCAGGCTCATGGACTCGTGTCCTGGGCTCATTCTATCAAACTCTTATCCAAAAAGGAAGGAACAAGTTTCTCAAAGAGAGTCAAGCATGGGCGGAGGTCTCCCCGAAAGGACGCAACCACATGACCCAGTTAGGCTGACTTCACTAATAAGACTTGTCCTAACAATTTCGGCTTATTGTTCTACGTACTTTTATCCTTCTTTCATAACATGCCACAACCTTCACACTTGTTCACACACTGCCAGGGACAGGACTCATAAATCTATACAATATGGTAACCCGAGTTTTATAGGTATCTACTCACTACTAGACTAACCCAGCGTGACACGGCTCGTAGAGATCTTTCGGATAATACAGAGCAGATAAAAGAGAACTAATAATGTCTCTTACCTGGCCAGGTTTTTCAATTCATTTGCCGTCCATTATCCCAGATCTCCGTTGTCCGTATCCGTAGGTGAATCTCGAGTAGACACTCTCGCCTCGGGTCCCTGTTTCGGGCGCCAAGAAATGTTGAGTCCTCTTCCGTCCCTGGCTTCCTGGATTGAGGAATCCAAGTAAATGACACGCAGCACAAAGGTTGTGTGTTCATAAACAGGGGTAGCCCCGGAGCACGCCTGCCTCACTGGGCGCTGCCCCTTCTTTATATAGTAAGAAGTTAGGCATTTACAGACATGCGCACAAGCGCTCATATTTCATAATCACTTACAAAGCAAATCTATACTAGTGAAAAGTTACAATATCTGGTATGTGGGTGAAAGGCTACAATATCAAGGAGAAATGCGCGCGTGATTACTTCTATAAAAGGAAATGTCAAGTTTGCTGTGCAGAAGCAGATTTCATCTGGGAGACAAAATGGATCCTTTGGTTCAGTCTGGTCTCCACAGTACAGATGACCAGGTTTTTAAATTCATCAGATAGGGATTACATACATCAGTTAGGACTGCTCTGATATGGGTATACCTTGATGTTTGGTAGAGTGGCTTAGTATACATTTTTTGCAAAAAATGTATCAGCCAAATAGCCTGTTTTTTTCCATCTTTTTACTAGCACTTGCTGTTCACTGTGATTTTTTTTTTTGCTACAGAGTGTTTTTGGTTTTACTGTGTTTTTTTGTGTTTTCTAGTGCTGTATATAAGTAGCGTTACAGACAGGAAAAAAATGGACTAATGGCCTAAAATGCCCAACCTTTGAGCACGCGGATATATGAGGCCTGTCGCGGAAATATCACACTGCCAAATATGTGGCCTGTATTTTTGGGGGGGTCTGCAAAACAGTGCTGTTTATAAGTAGAGTCACAAACAGCAAAAACAGTGGAAAACCGACCTAAAATGCCCAAACTTGTAGCACGACGATATATATGAGGCCTTTTTTGTTTTTTGGCACAAGGATACCACACAGAACTACTGCGGGAATACAATTTAAAAAAACAAAAAGACACCAGTACTCAGGTTAACATAACAGACTGTATTTTTTTTTTTTGGGAGGGGGGGCTTTTGGGTGAATTTATAAAAAAAAATAAAAATGGTGGAACAAGGCTAGCACACACAACTATGCTACGTATGCCTGACAAACTATGATTTTTCTACAGATGCACCAGGACTCAGTCTGACATAACAGACTGTATTTTTTTTTGGGGGGGTGAGTTTTTGGAAGAAAGAAAAAATAAATAAAACTGCAACTAGGTATATAGTAAATAAGCAGCAGCAGCAGACAGTTATGGAGTTTTTGGAGGGATGCAGTGGGAGCTATGTATGCAAATACAGTGCATGCAAGCCTTGCACTGATGTAGATGTGCTGTGACCTGCCTGCCTACCTAGCACTGCAATCTCGGGACCCACAAATTAGCTCTAAAAAGGACTGTTGGTTTCTCAGGAGTTGTGGAATTAACAGTTGCAGACCAACACTAACCATTGAAAGCACGATTCTGGCCCTATCTCTGCAGCAGTTCTCCCTACTCTCGCTGAATCTGGAGCAAAATGCGGCGAGCAGGGCAGCGCCAGGTCTCTAAGGCTGGGTTCACATTGCGTCTGTGGCGTCCGTTAGACGGACTATGTTACACCGCGGCATAACGCGGTGTAACGTAGTCCGTTAATGCTGCCATTATGTCCTATGTCGGACAATGGGTGTGCGGTAGCGATGTGCCGTCATTGAGTGACGGACCCTGAGACGCGGGCTGCAGCGTTTCCGGGTCCGCCACTGCTAGCGCAGATAGAGCATCTGCTAGCTCTATCTGCGCTAGCGTGATGACACATCGGCACTTGCGTTAATAGCAGCCCGTTAACGTGTGTATTGAACGGGCTGCTGTTAACGCATGGTGAACCCAGCCTTATACTCGGGACGATGCTGTGCGGCCAAGCCAATCACTGTACGATCACAACAAAGATGGCTGCGGCACAGAGGCATATCTAGCCTTTCCTGCACCCGGGGCAAAGGATCAGTTTGGCGCCCCCCCCAACCTCCTCCATTTGAACCTTAACTCTATTGAAACAAAGCCAAGGTACATTCCTGTCTTTTCCACAATACTTTATTTAACTTAATCAACCATACAATGTTATGTATGTATATATTACACAATATGCATGTATATATGGTATTTAAACAGAACAATAACTTATACTAAATTAAGCTAGTCAGCAGGTATGACTGAAACTGCTGGTATACCTGTGAGGCTGTTGCTGGTATAATGCGAATTTCTATGTTTCACATGTTTAGAACTGTCTAAATTTTAATCTTCCGAGCATTTTTGGCTGCAAAAGATTTTATAATTTCATCATAAGAAAGTTTTGATGCCAAGTCATGCTCTATGGAAATAATGCTTAGGTTTGTCAGCCGTTGTTGTCCCATGACACTCCGAAGATATGTTTTCAGCAACTTTAGCTTGCTAAAGCTTCTTTCACTGGAAGCAACCGATACTGGTATAGTCAGGAAGATTTTCAGAGCTGTGGCTATATTGGGATAGGCATCTTGTAGTCCATTCTTGTATATCTCGATAAGAAGACCTTCAGGTGTGGCAGTTTTCATAGTCGTGTTTAACCCTCCGCCACATACAATATTCGGACTAACGAGTTCACATACAATGTGCCTGTCAGGCGCCTGCTGGAAAAATACCTATAATATTTAATGTTTGCAATTTCAGTGCTCTAAAAGTGATCAGTGACCTTTATAGGGATGTAATAAAAGAGACTACACATAATCAGTTGCAAAAAAAAACATTTACTTAATATAAAACTAATAACTATGAAATACAAACTTTTCAAAACTCCCGCCAAATAGTCCCCAGTTCGACTCTCTCAAAAAAATGTACAAAGAAAATTTTTGAACACAAACTTAATTTTAAGGTACCTTAAGTACTATTAAAACATATTCAATCAGAAGTAGATGCTGAGGTTTCCCCAGAAAAGTCACACTTGCAGAGCAAATAGCAAGAATTACACACCATTTTTGCATGTGTCAGGCAAATTGCTTTATGACATTTGAGACATTCATAATTTGAAAGCCTTCTGGTTCCGCTTTCCGTTTGGCAGGTGGTACATCTCCTTCTTTTGTGAGGTGGTGCAGATGGTGACTTTTCACCATCATCTTCTGGGCGGAACCTTTTGAGCTAAACTTGAAGGTGAGAGGGGATACTGTCATGATCCCAATGGCAGGGGATCACAAAAGGACAAGCACACAAAAAACAGAACAAGCTCTAGGGTGATGGAAACTGAGCTGACCGCGATCCTGAACCTAATTCACAACACTAGCAGTAGCCGGTGAACGTGCCTACGATGATTCTAGACGTCTCGCGCCAGCCGAAGGACTAGCTTCCCCTATTAGAAGAAACAAAGACCTCTCTTGCCTCCAGAGAAACACCCCACAGAAATAGCAGCCCCCCACATGTAATGACGGTGAAATGAGAGGAAAGCACATACGTAGTAATGAAAACAGATTCAGGAAAAATGAGGCCCGCTAAAACTAGATAGCAGAGGATACAAAAGTGAACTGCGCGATCAGCGAAAAACCCTACAAAAAACCATCCTGAAATTACCTGAACTCATGTGCCAACTCATGGAACATGAGGAGTAATATCAGCCCACTAGAGCAACCAGCAACAAGGAATCACATAACTGCAAGCTGGACTAAAACAAAAATAAAGCAAAACGTGGAACAGGAAAATCAAAAACTTAGCTTGTCCTGATGATTACAGAAGCGGAAAGCAGAGGTAACAAGACACACTGATTACATTGATCGTCGGCGAGGAAATGACAAGAAAGCCAGGTTAAATAGGAAACTCCCATATCCTGATAGAACAGGTGGACACCAGAGACCGCAGAGAACACAAGTCACCCAGTACCATCTGTAACCACCAGAGGGAGCCCAAAAACAGAATCCACAACATTACCCCCCCCTTGAGGAGGGGTCACCGAACCCTCACGAGAACCACCAGGGCGACCAGGATGAGCCCTATGAAATGCACGGACCAAATCAGCAGCATGAACATCAGAGGCAACCACCCAAGAATTATCCTCCTGACCATAACCCTTCCACTTGACCAAATACTGAAGTTTCCGTCTGGAAACACGAGAATCCAAGATCTTCTCCACAACATACTCCAATTCTCCCTCCACCAGCACCGGAGCAGGAGGCTCAAGCGAAGAAACAACAGATACCTCATACTTCCGCAACAACGACCGATGGAACACATTATGAATAGCAAACGATGCCGGGAGATCCAAACGAAACGACACAGGGTTAAGAATTTCCAAGATCCTATAGGGACCGATAAACCGAGGCTTGAACTTAGGAGAAGAGACCTTCATAGGAACAAAACGAGAAGACAACCACACCAAGTCCCCAACACGAAGTCGAGGACCCACGCGGCGACGGCGATTAGCAAATTGCTGAGCCCTCTCCTTGGACAACTTCAAATTGTCCACCACATGACTCCAAATCTGATGCAACCTATCCACCACCATGTCCACTCCAGGACAATCAGAAGGCTCCACCTGACCAGAGGAAAAACGAGGATGAAACCCCGAATTACAAAAGAAAGGAGAAACCAAGGTAGCAGAACTAGCACGATTATTAAGGGCAAATTCGGCAAGCGGCAAAAAGGTAACCCAGTCATCTTGATCAGCAGAAACAAAACACCTTAAATAAGTTTCCAAGGTCTGATTAGTTCGTTCCGTCTGGCCATTCGTCTGAGGATGGAATGCAGACGAAAAGGACAAATCAATGCCCATCTTAGCACAGAACGTCAGCCAAAATCTAGACACAAACTGGGATCCCCTGTCAGAAACAATGTTCTCCGGAATCCCATGCAAACGAACCACGTTCTGAAAAAACAGAGGGACCAACTCAGAGGAGGAAGGTAACTTAGGCAAGGGGACCAGATGAACCATCTTAGAAAAGCGGTCACACACAACCCAGATGACGGACATTTTTTGAGAGACAGGGAGATCCGAAATAAAGTCCATGGAAATGTGCGTCCAAGGCCTCTTCGGGATAGGCAAACGTGACAACAATCCACTGGCCCGAGAACAGCAAGGCTTAGCCCGAGCGCAAACTTCACAAGACTGCACAAAAGAACGCACATCCCTCGACAAGGAAGGCCACCAAAAAGACCTGGCCACCAAGTCTCTAGTACCAAATATTCCAGGATGACCTGCCAACGCAGAAGAATGGACCTCGGAGATGACTCTACTGGTCCAATTATCCAGAACAAACAGTCTTTCAGGCGGACAACGATCAGGTTTATCCGCCTGAAACTCCTGCAAAGCACGTCGCAAGTCTGGGAAGACAGCCGACAAAATCACCCCATCCCTAAGGATACCAGTGGGCTCAGAATTTCCAGGGGAATCAGGCACAAAACTCCTAGAAAGAGCATCCGCCTTCACATTCTTTGAACCTGGCAGATATGAAACCACAAAATCGAAACGGGAGAAAAACAGTGACCAACGAGCCTGTCTAGGATTCAGACGCTTGGCAGACTCAAGGTAAATCAGATTTTTGTGATCAGTCAAGACCACCACACGATGTCTAGCACCCTCAAGCCAATGACGCCACTCCTCAAATGCCCACTTCATGGCCAAAAGCTCCCGATTACCAACATCATAATTCCGCTCAGTGGGCGAAAACTTTCTAGAAAAGAACGCACATGGCTTCATCACCGAGCAATCGGAGCTTCTCTGTGACAAAACCGCCCCCGCTCCAATCTCAGAAGCATCAACCTCAACCTGAAAAGGAAGCGAAACATCTGGCTGACGCAACACAGGAGCAGAAGAAAACCGGCACTTAAGTTCCTGAAAGGCCTCCACAGCCGCAGGAGACCAATCAGCAACATCAGCACTAGTGTTGAGCGATACCTTCCGATATCGGAAAGTATCGGTATCGGTTTGGATCGGCCGATATTCAAAAAATATCGGATATCGCCGATACCGATACCCGATCCCAATGCAAGTCAATGGGACCAAAATATCGGAATTAAAATAAACCCTTTCTTTCCTTGTAGGTTCATTCTACATGAAGGAAAACAACTAAGAATAATGTAGGATGTATGGGGGAGGTGGCGGAGACATTAAAGGCAATGAGGATTAGTCCAATCAAATAGAATAGCATGATTTTTTTTTTTTTTAAAGACGTTCGGATTGAAAAAGATATTGACTATGTAAATTTTTTTTTATTTTGTCAGATATTGATGTTTCACTATTCCACGACCTTCCCCTTCTTTTTTTTCCTTTTACCACACTTTCATCTTCATCATCATCAGCATCTTTGACATCAACTTCTTCACCTTATTCACCTTCTTCTTCATCTTCTACCTATTTTTTTTTTTATTACATTCTTCATATTCATTTTCTTCAACTATTATTATTCTTCCTATTCTACATATTCTTTTTATTCCACTGTTATTATTCTTCCTATTCTACTTCTTCATCATATTCTCATTTGTGACAGGCATTCCCGTAGTTGTTATCTATAAAAGTTGGAAGATTACACCTTCCGTTCTGCCAGTCACAAAAGTTACATTTGTCCGCGTTCAGTTTGGCCTGCAGCATCAGGCTTTATCCAGGGGCACCACGAGGAGGAACGAACTCACCCCCATACACTGCTTAGTCTTCTTCTGCATATAATTTAGATAATATCTTTTGCTCTGATATTAAGTGTTATGCTTAATGTTCTTCTGCTCTTTGTTCTGCAGCCTCTTGTTCTTCTGCTTCTCGGTCTTCCATGTCGTCGTCTCCAGGGTCGTCGTCTTCAGTGTCGTCATCTCCGCCGTCGTCGTCTCCGCCGTCGTCGTCTCCGTCGTCGTCTCCGCCGTCGTCGTCGTCGTCATCGGGGTGGTCTTCCGGGTCGTCGTCGTCATCGGGGTGGTCTTCCGGGTCGTCGACTTTAGGGTCTTAAACTTGGAAATGTAGCAGAAGGTACAAGAAGGCTGAGAAAATGCCAAGAACCAGCTGATGGAACTGGAACTTGGATGGCTACCCGAAGGTTCAAGAGCCTATGGAACTACCGAGGACCAGCTGATGTTACTGGAACCCGGTTACTAAGCAGGAGGTACCCGTGCTAAAAAGCACTACCAAGGACCGCCTGACGTTGGCGGAACTCGGATACCCAGAAGGAGGCACCTAAGCCAAAGGCTCTGCCCGGAACCAGCTGACGTTACTGGAACCAGGATGGGGAGCAGAAGGTACAAGAGCAAAAGACACTGCCGAGAACCAGCTGACGGTACTGGAACCCGGATGGGTAGCCGAAGGTCCAAGAGCCAATGGAACTACCGAGGACCAGCTGACGTTACTGGAACCCGGTTACGAAGCAGGAGGTACCCGTGCCTGAAAGCACTACCAAGGACCACCTGACGTTGGTGGAACTTGGATACCCAGAAGGAGGCACCTAAGCCAAAGGCTCTGCCCGGAACCAGCTGACGTTACTGGAACCAGGATGGGGAGCAGAAGGTACAAGAGCAAAAGACACTGCCTAGAACCAGCTGACGGTGCTGGAACCAGGTGGTGGACCCGAAGGCCCACAGGAGAGGAGAGAACAGCTAGGCCGCGAGGCAGCCGCAGTTACCGAACCCCAACAGTCCTACAGGGGGAGCTGGGCCTACTGGCACTACAGAACCAGCCTTGACTACCAGTTCACGCAGCCCACATAGGAAGCTCCTAAACTGGAGGCACCCTGGAGTTGGCTAACTCGACCGCACCACGACGGGGCAAGCATAGGCGTCTCAGTGAAGTTGACATAACCCGGAAACAGCTGACGGTGCTGAAACCAGGCTTGGCACGAGGGAGTACCTGTGACAAGAACACTGCCGAGAACCAGCTGGCGTTGCTGGAACCCGGATGCGTTGCCCCAGTGTGCAAGAGCCAATGGCACGACCGAGGACCAGCTGACGGTGCTGGAACCCGGTTACTAAGCTGTAGGTGCCCGCGCTTAAAAGCACTACCAAGGACCGCCTGGCGTTGGCGGAACTCGGATACCCAGGAGGAGGCACCTAAGCCAAAGGCTCGGCCCGGAACCAGCTGACGGTGCTGGAACCAGGTGGTGGACCCGAAGGTCCACAGGAGAGGAGAGAACAGCTAGGCCGCGAGGCAGCCGCAGTTACCGAACCCCAACAGTCCTACAGGGGGAGCTGGGCCTACTGGCACTACAGAACCAGCCTTGACTACCAGTTCACGCAGCCCACATAGGAAGCTCCTAAACTGGAGGCACCCTGGAGTTGGCTAACTCGACCGCACCACGACGGGGCAAGCATAGGCGTCTCAGTGAAGTTGACACAACCCGGAAACAGCTGACGGTGCTGAAACCAGGCTTGGCACGAGGGAGTACCTGTGACAAGAACACTGCCGAGAACCAGCTGGCGGTGCTGGAACCCAGATGCGTTGCCCCAGTGTGCAAGAGCCAATGGCACGACCGAGGGCCAGCTGACGGTGCTGGAACCCGGTTACTAAGCTGTAGGTGCCCTTGCTTAAAAGCACTACCAAGGACCGCCTGGCGTTGGCGGAACTCGGATACCCAGGAGGAGGCACCTAAGCCAAAGGCTCGGCCCGGAACCAGCTGACGGTGCTGGAACCAGGTGGTGGACCCGAAGGTCCACAGGAGAGGAGAGAACAGCTAGGCCGCGAGGCAGCCGCAGTTACCGAACCCCAACAGTCCTACAGGGGGAGCTGGGCCTACTGGCACTACAGAACCAGCCTTGACTACCAGTTCACGCAGCCCACATAGGAAGCTCCTAAACTGGAGGCACCCTGGAGTTGGCTAACTCGACCGCACCACGACGGGGCAAACATAGGCGTCTCAGTGAAGTTGACACAACCCGGAAACAGCTGACGGTGCTGAAACCAAGCTTGGCACGAGGGAGTACCTGTGACAAGAACACTGCCGAGAACCAGCTGGCGGTGCTGGAACCCAGATGCGTTGCCCCAGTGTGCAAGAGCCAATGGCACGACCGAGGACCAGCTGACGGTGCTGGAACCCGGTTACTAAGCTGTAGGTGCCCGTGCTTAAAAGCACTACCAAGGACCGCCTGGCGTTGGCGGAACTCGGATACCCAGGAGGAGGCACCTAAGCCAAAGGCTCGGCCCGGAACCAGCTGAAGGTGCTGGAACCAGGTGGTGGACCCGAAGGCCCACAGGAGAGGAGAGAACAGCTAGGCCGCGAGGCAGCCGCAGTTACCGAACCCCAACAGTCCTACAGGGGGAGCTGGGCCTACTGGCACTACAGAACCAGCCTTGACTACCAGTTCACGCAGCCCACATAGGAAGCTCCTAAACTGGAGGCACCCTGGAGTTGGCTAACTCGACCTCACCACGACGGGGCAAGCATAGGCGTCTCAGTGAAGTTGACACAACCCGGAAACAGCTGACGGTGCTGAAACCAGGCTTGGCACGAGGGAGTACCTGTGACAAGAACACTGCCGAGAACCAGCTGGCGGTGCTGGAACCCAGATACGTTGCCTTGCCTATTAAAGATTGTCTTCCTAGAGCCCCAACTAGCGGTGTTGGAGCAAAGGGTAAGCAGGGGGAGATGAGTGTAGGCCAAAGCCTGCACTGGAGGCAGCTTTGTGTCTGCGTTGCGTTTGCAGGACACTTTGCCGGCTACACACTGGGGGAACAGCTGGCGTTGCTGAACCCCACTAACACAATGGCGTGTGTTTTTCTCTGTGCAGCTAGCACTTGCGGGCAAAAACTAGCGATGTTAGAGCCCGTGTTGAAGCAGGAGGAGGAGGAGAGGAGCAGAGTGTAGGCCGAAGCCTAGTTGAACCAATTTCAAAGGAAACCTTTAACCCCCCCTCAGGTGTTACAAAGTACAAGAGACACACCTTGTGCAGTATTAATGCTGCACAAGTGAAAGGTTGCTCTATTAATTTGTCTACTTGCACACGCTGAATGAAAGACATACACAATTTACCCCATTCTACAGTCAAACTGTAGTGGATGCGTGACTTGGTTTTTTGATGAGACGCAGCACAGGTGTCCAAAATAACGCCTTGGTGCTTGGCGCAGCTTCCTGAGCGTTGTTATTTGCTGTACAGGAGTCTGCGCTCTTGTGTTATCCCTTGGCAATGCCCTGTTAGCGCTGCCCATCTTATGACATCATTTCATGTTGGCCGGTGCGGTTAACGATGGCCATAAATCCCAGACCCACAGTGTCTTTTCATAAAGCCACACTGCGGTGCTGGGATTCGTGGCCTTGAGCAGTAAATATTTTGGCCGCTCACACACGTCCTTACACCTGCTTCAGACTGGGCGGCCTCTGCTGATCCCTTCTCGCATGCCGCGGCCATGAGGCTGCACAGTCTGAAGAAGGCGGAAGGAGATGAGTTAAGACAGGCGAAGATATGCACTGCTCGTGCCCATCAATCACACCCTCGCAGTCAAAATAATTAAGACAACGAGGAGCATTTTATTCAGGCAGGGCGGAAGAACAGGCGCAAGTAGCCAACCAATGATGTCAGAAGACGGGAAGCGCTACCAAGGGGGGTGCTGCGTATCATTAGAAAGGAAAGTCACACCTCAGGGACAGTGGAATGGTCTCAAAGAGACACATTTTGTACGTGTTGAGTTCCACGTGGGCAAGGAGAAAACATCAGCCACCTTGTACAAATGCAGCAGTACTGCTGTACAAGGTGGCTGTTATACATAGAAACACCTGGGGGTGGGGGCCAGGCTCCCTTCAATTTCAGTTCATGTGCCTGCGTGGCGTTTGCAGGTCACGTTGCAAGCTACACAGCAGGGGAACAGCTGGCGTTGCTGAACCCCACTAACACATTGGCTGGTGTTTTTCTCTGTGCAGATCGCATGTCCGGGCAAAAACTGGCGGTGTTAGAGCCCAGGGTCAGCAGGAGGAGGAGAGGAGCAAAGTGTAGGCCGAAGCCTGCACTGGTGGCAGCTTTTGGTCGGTTGTGCCAGCGTGGCTTGTGCTGGACACGATGCCGGCTACACAGCGGGGGAACAGCTGGCGGTGCTGAACCCCACTAACACATTGGCTGGTGTTTTTCTCTGTGCAGCTAGCATTTCCGGGCAAAAAATAGCGGTGTTTGAGCCCAGGGTCAGCAGGAGGAGGAGAGGAGCAAAGTGTAGGCCGAAGCCTGCACTGGTGGCAGCTTTTGGTCGGTTGTGCCAGCGTGGCTTTTGCTGGACACGATGCCGGCTACACAGCGGGGGAACAGCTGGCGGTGCTGAACCCCACTAACACATTGGCTGGTGTTTTTCTCTGTGCAGCTAGCATTTCCGGGCAAAAACTAGTGTTGTTAGAGCCCAGGGTCAGCAGGAGGAGGAGAGGAGCAGAGTGTAGGCCGAAGCCTAGTTGAACCAATTTCAAAGGTTACCTTTAACCCCCCCTCAGGTGTTACAAAGTACAAGAGCCACTCCTTCTGCAGCATTAATGCTGCACAAGTAAAAGGTTGCTCTATTAATTTGTCTACTTGCACACGCTGAATGCAACACGTACACTATTTAGCCCATTATACTGTTAAACAGTAGTGGAGGCGTGACTTGTCTTTTTAAAGAAAAGCAGCACAGGTGTCGAAAACAACACCTTTTTGCATGGGCGCAGCTTCCTGAGCGTTGTTAGTTGCTGTACAGGAGTCTGCGCTCTTGTGATCCTTTGGCTATGCGCTGTGAGCGCTTCCTGTCTTATGACCTCATTTCATGTTGGCCGTTGCGGTTAGCGGTGGACATGAATCCCAGACCCACAGTGTGTTTTTAAAAAATCACACTGCGGTGCTGGGATTCGTGCCCTGGTGCACTAAATATGTTTGCCGCTCACACATGTCCTTACACCTGCTTCAGACTGGGCGGCCTCATCTGATCCCTTATCGCATGCCGCGGCCATGAGGACACCCAGTCTGAAGAAGGCGGAAGGAGGTGACTTAAAACAGGCGAACATATGCACTGCACATGCCCATCAATAACACCCTCACATCCAAAATATGAGACAACGAGGGGCGTTGTGTCGGGCAGGGCGGACGCACAGGCACAGGCAGCCAACCAATGATGTCAGAAGACGGGCAGCGCTAACAATGGGGGTGCTGCGTGTCATTAAAAAGGAAAGTCACACCTCAGGGACATTAGCATTGGTCTCTAATGAGACACATTTTGTACGTGTTGAGTTCCACGTGGGCAAGGAGAAAACATCAGCCACCTTGTACAAATGCAGCAGTACTGCTGTACAAGGTGGCTGTTATACATAGAAACACCTGGGGGTGGGGGGCAGGCTCCCTTCAATTTCAGTTCATGTGCCTGCGTGGCGTTTGCAGGTCACGTTGCAAGCTACACAGCAGGGGAACAGCTGGCGTTGCTGAACCCCACTGACACATTGACTGGTGTTTTTCTCTGTGCAGATTGCATGTCCGGGCAAAAACTAGCGGTGTTAGAGCCCAGGGTCAGCAGGAGGAGGAGGAGAGGAGCAAAGTGTAGGCCGAAGCCTGCACTGGTGGCAGCTTTTGGTCGGTTGTGCCAGCGTGGCTTGTGCTGGACACGATGCAAGCTACACAGCAGGGAAACAGCTGGCGTTGCTGAACCCCACTAACACATTGGCTGGTGTTTTTCTCTGTGCAGCTAGCAGTTCCGGGCAAAAACTAGCGGTGTTAGAGCCCAGGGTCAGCAGGAGGAGGAGGAGAGGAGCAAAGTGTAGGCCGAAGCCTGCACTGGTGGCAGCTTTTGGTCGGTTGTGCCAGCGTGGCTTGTGCTGGACACGATGCAAGCTACACAGCAGGGAAACAGCTGGCGTTGCTGAACCCCACTAACACATTGGCTGGCGTTTTTCTCTGTGCAGCTAGCATTTCCGGGCAAAAACTAGCGTTGTTAGAACCCAGGGTCAGCAGGAGGAGGAGAGGAGCAGAGTGTAGGCCGAAGCCTAGTTGAACCAATTTCAAAGGTTACCTTTAACCCCCCCTCAGGTGTTACAAAGTACAAGAGCCACTCCTTCTGCAGCATTAATGCTGCACAAGTAAAAGGTTGCTCTATTAATTTGTCTACTTGCACACGCTGAATGCAACACGTACACTATTTAGCCCATTATACTGTTAAACAGTAGTGGAGGCGTGACTTGTCTTTTTAAAGAAAAGCAGCACAGGTGTCGAAAACAACACCTTTTTGCATGGGCGCAGCTTCCTGAGCGTTGTTAGTTGCTGTACAGGAGTCTGCGCTCTTGTGATCCTTTGGCCATGCGCTGTGAGCGCTTCCTGTCTTATGACCTCATTTCATGTTGGCCGTTGCGGTTAGCGGTGGACATGAATCCCAGACCCACAGTGTGTTTTTAAAAAATCACACTGCGGTGCTGGGATTTGTGCCCTGGTGCACTAAATATGTTTGCCGCTCACACATGTCCTTACACCTGCTTCAGACTGGGCGGCCTCATCTGATCCCTTCTCGCATGCCGCGGCCATGAGGCTGCACAGTCTGAAGAAGGCGGAAGGAGATGAGTTAAGACAGGCGAAGATATGCACTGCTCGTGCCCATCAATCACACCCTCGCAGTCAAAATAATTAAGACAACGAGGAGCATTTTATTCAGGCAGGGCGGACGCACAGGCGCAACTAGCCAACCGATGATGTCAGAAGATGGGAAGCGCTACCAAGGGGGGTGCTGCGTATCATTAGAAAGGAAAGTCACACCTCAGGGACAGTGGAATGGTCTCAAAGAGACACATTTTGTACGTGTTGAGTTCCACGTGGGCAAGGATAAAAAGTCAGCCACCTTGTACAAATGCAGCAGTACTACTGTACAAGGTGGCTGTTATACATAGAAACACCTGGGGGAGAGGGGGCCAGGCTCCCTTCAATTTCAGTTCATGTGCCTGCGTGGCGTTTGCAGGACACGTTGCCAGCTACACAGCAGGGGAACAGCTGGCGTTGCTGAACCCCACTAACACATTGGCTGGTGTTTTTCTCTGTGCAGCTAGCAGTTCCGGGCAAAAACTAGCGGTGTTTGAGCCCAGGGTCAGCAGGAGGAGGAGAGGAGCAAAGTGTAGGCCGAAGCCTGCACTGGTGGAAGCTTTTGGTCGGTTGTGCCAGCGTGGCTTGTGCTGGACACGATGCCGACTACACAGCAGGGGAACAGCTGGCGGTGCTGAACCCCACTGACACATCACCTAGTGTTTTTTCTGTGTAGACAACACTTCCAGGTGTCAACTGACAGTGTTGAAACCCAGGGAATCAAAGAGGAGCAGAGTGTAGGCCGAAGCCTGCAGTGGAGCAAGTTGAAAGGGAACCTTTAACCCCCCCCCCCCAGGCATTTGTTGCTGAAAGAGCCATCTTGTACAGCAGTAATACTGCACATGGAAAATGGTGGCTCCGAAAATTATGCTCCTTGCAAACGCTGAAGTACACACTCATATAATGTGTCCCCTCACACCGTCAAACCATCCCGGAAGTGGGACTTTCCTTTGTAATGTGACACAGCACAGCCGTCATTCCAACCCCCTTGGTGCCGTGCGCCACCTCCTCAACGTTGTTTGGTTCTGTCACGGAGCCCGCGCTGTAATGTTATCCCTTGGCCATGCACAGTTAGCGGTGCCCGTCTTCTGACATCATTTAGGTGTCAGGCTGGCAGTGCCTGTGCGTCAAAGCTGCCCGAGATCCAACCTTGCAGTGTCATCAAATGTAATCCCACTGCGGGCCAGGGATCCATGGGCATGCGCAGTGCATATCATCGCCTCTCACTCACCTCCTTCATGCTTCTTCAGACTGTGCGGCGTCACGGCCGTGGCATGCTATTAGGGATCAGCTGACGCCGCCTAGTCTGAAGAAGCATGAAGAAGGGGAATGAGAGGCTAGTATATGCACTGCGCATGGCCATGGATACCAGGCCCACTGTGGGATCACATTAGACGACACTGCGAGGTGGGATTTCGGGCAGCGTGGACGCACAGGCGCAGCCAGGACGACAACAAATGATGTCAGAGGACGGGCAGCGCAAACTGTGCATGGCCAAGGGATAACATAACAGTGCAGGGTCCATGACGGAATCAAACAACGCTAAGGAGGCAGCGCACGGTGCCAAGGGGGTAGCAATGACGGCTGTGCTGCGTCACATTACAAAGGAAAGTCCCACCTCTGGGACGGTTGGACGGTGTGAGGGGACACATTACATGAGTGTGTAGTTCAGCGTTTCCAAGGAGCATAATTTCAAGAGCGACCTTTCCCTTGTGCAGTATTAGTGCTGCACATGGTGGCTCTTTCAGTAACAAACGCCTAGGGGGGGGGGGGGGCAGGTCCCCTTACATTTTAGTTGTGCCAGCGTGGCGGTCGCATGACACGTTGCCGGATACACAGCTGGGGATCAGCTGACGTTACTGAACCCCAATAACAGAGGAGCGACTGTTGACTGTGCACACAGCACTTCCAGGCACCAACTGGCGGTGTTAGAGCCCAGGGACAGCAGGAGGAGCAGATTGGAGGTATTACCGCACACACAGCTGGGGATCAGCTGACGTTACTGAACCCCAATAACAGAGGAGCGACTGTTGACTGTGCACACAGCACTTCCAGGCACCAACTGGCGGTGTTAGAGCCCAGGGACAGCAGGAGGAGCAGATTGGAGGTATTACCGCACACACAGCTGGGGATCAGCTGACGTTACTGAACCCCAATAACAGAGGAGCGACTGTTGACTGTGCACACAGCACTTCCAGGCACCAACTGGCGGTGTTAGAGCCCAGGGACAGCAGGAGGAGCAGATTGGAGGTATTACCGCACACACAGCTGGGGATCAGCTGACGTTACTGAACCCCAATAACAGAGGAGCGACTGTTGACTGTGCACACAGCACTTCCATGCACCAACTGGCGGTGTTAGAGCCCAGGGACAGCAGGAGGAGCAGAGGAACAGAGTGTAGGCCGAAGCCTGATTGGAGCAAGTTGAAAGGGAACCTTTAACCCCCCCCCCCAAGACGTTTGTAGCTGAAAGAGCCATCTTGTGCAGCGCTAAGGATGCAAAAGGAAAAGGTTGCTCTTTTAATTATGCTCCTTGCAAACACAGAAGTAAACACTAAAAATGTGTCCCCTTATACCGTTAAACCGTCACGGAGGTGCGAATTTCCTTCGTAATGGGACACAGCACAGCTGTCATTCCTATCCCCTTGGTGCCATGTGCTGCCTCCTCAGCGTTGTTTTAAACTGTCACGGAGCCTGCGCTGTTCTGTTATCCCTTGGCCATGCCCAATTAGCGCTGCCTGTCTTCTGACATAATTTGGTGTCATGCTGTCAGTGCCTGTGCGTCCACGCTGCTCCAGATCCCACCTCGCAGTCTCGTCTAACGTAATCCCACTGCGGGCCTTGGATCCATGGGCATGCACAGTGCATATCCTCGACTCTCACTCCCCTCCTTCCCTCTTCTTCAGACTGTGCGTTGTCACGGCCGTGGCATGCTATTAGGGATCAGCTGACGGCGCACAGTCTAAAGAAGGTGGAGGGAAATGAGCGAGAGCCCGAGGGGAAGATATGCACTGCGCATGCCCATGGATCCCAGGCCCGCAGTGTGACTCAATCAGAAGACACTGCGAGGCGGGATCTATGGCAGTGCGGCCGCACAGGCGCAGCCAGCCTGACACCAAATTATGTCAGAAGACAGGCAGCGCAAATAGGGCATGGCCAAGGGATAACAGAACAGCGCAGGCTCCGTGACAGCTTAAAACAACGCTGAGGAGGCAGCGCATGGCACCAAGGGGGTAGGAATGACGGCTGTGCTGCGTCACATTACGAAGGAAAGTCCCAGCTCTGGGACGGTATAACGGTATCAGTGAACACATTTTATAAGTGTTAAGTTCTGCGTGTGCAAGGAGCCCAAAAAAAATAGCTACCTTTTCCTTGTGCAGCATTACTGCTGCACAAGATGGCTCTTTCAGTAACAAACGACGGGGGGGGGGGGGGGGGGCAGGTTCCCTTACATTCAGGTTGTTGTGCCAGCGTAGCGGTCGCAAGGCACATTGCCGGCTACACAGCTGGGGATCAGCTGACGTTACTGAAACCCAATAACACTGGGTCGTATGTTTTGACTGTGCAGCCTGCACTTCTGAGCCGCAACTGGCGGTGTTGGAGCCCAGGAATAGCATTTCAGGTGGTAGAAAGATGAACACAGCAGAAGACCTGGATGACACCCAATTAATTAATCAGGCAGAGGAGTGACAAATTCCTGCGAGATCCATGCCTGGTTCATTTTCAGGAAAGTAAGCCAGTCAACGTTATCGGAGGATAGTCGCATGCGACGGTCTGTTAGTACACCACCTGCGGCACTAAAGACACGTTCCGATAAGACACTAGCCGCAGGGCAAGCCAGCACCTCCAATGCATACTGACTTAGCTCTGGCCATGTATCCAGCTTAGAGACCCAAAACTTGAACGGGGAAGAGCCGTCGGGGAGTACAGTAAGAGGGCAAGCCATGTAGTCTGTCACCATCTGACGGAACCGTTGCCTCCTGCTGACTGGAGCCTCCGGTGATGGTGTAGACATTTGGGGCGGGCACACAAAAGTGTGCCAGAGTTGTGCCATACTCGGCTTGCCTTGGGCAGAGGCACTGCTTCTGCTCCCTCTTTGGGCAGAGCCTCCCCCACTGCCTCGACGCACTGAGCTGCTTTGTAAAGCACTAGCAGCACTCCTCTCAGTTGGACAGGAGAAGATGATGGAATTCACCAGTGTGTCGTGTTACTCCCGCAATTTACGCTCCCGGGTCAACGCAGGGATGAGGTTTTGGACGTTGTCCCGGTAGCGAGGATCGAGGAGGGTGAACACCCAATAATCAGGCATGTTGAGAATGTGGTCGATGCGGCGGTCATTTCTCAGGCACTGCAGCATAAAATCCACCATGTGCTGCAGAGTGCCAACCGGCCCAGAAACGCTGTCCCCTGCTTGAGACATGATCTCTGCCCGCTCGTCATCACCCCACCCTCGCTGTACACACTGACCACTGGACAATTGTGTCGCTCCCTCCTCTGGACGGAGCTCTTCCTCGTCCATTGACTCCTCCTCATCCTCCTCACAAATTGGCCCCTGCGTACCCCTTTGTGAGGAACCACGTGGCGCTGACTCTCCAGAAGCTGATGGAAAAGGTGACTCCTCATCCTCTACCTCTTCCACGACATCATCCCTTAACCCTTGCAAAGTTTGCTGAAGCAGGCAGATAAGGGGGACAGTCATGCTGACTAGTGCATCATCTGCACTTGCCATCCACGTGGAATAATCAAAAGGACGCAAAACCTGGCAGACGTCCTTCAGAGTGGCCCACTCTGTGGTTGTGAAGTCTGATCGGCGCTGACTGCGACTTCTTTGCGCCTGATGCAGCTGGTACTCCATAACTGCTTGCTGCTGCTCACACAACCGCTCCAACATATGTAACGTGGAATTCCACCGGGTAGGTAGGTCACATATGATGCGGTGTTCCGGAAGGCGGAATCTGCGCTGCAGAGCAGCAATGCGGGATCTGGCCAAGCTGGAACGCCGCAAGTGAGCACACTCTAGGCGGACCTTGTGCAGCAGGGCATCAAGATCCGGATAGTCCCTCAGAAAACTCTGCACAACCAAATTGAGCACATGTGCCAGACATGGGATGTGAGTGAGGTTGCCAAGGGCCAAAGCTGCCACCAGATTTCGGCCATTGTCACACACTACCATGCCTGGCTGGAGATTCGCTTGCAGTAACCACACATCGCTCTCCTGCTTGATGGCATTCCAGAGCTCCTGCGCTGTGTGGCTTCGATGCCCCAATGAAACTAGTTTCAAGACGGCCTGCTGACGTTTGGCCACGGCTGTGCTCATGTCGGTCATAGGTAAACGTTCACGGGTCCATGTGGGGGTGGACTGTGACGGATCCTGCAGAGAGGAATCAGAGGAACTGGTGTAAGAGGAGGAGTCGATGCGTACAGACTGGATTCCTGCAATCCTTGGAGTGGGCAGGACACGTCCTGCGCCACTCGCACGATCTGTACCTGGCTCAACAACATTAACCCAATGGGCAGTGAGGGAAACATATCGCCCCTGTCCATGCTGACTGGTCCACGCATCGGTGGTGAGGTGGACCTTGCTACTGACGGCGTTCAGTAGCGCATGTTTTATGTTTGCCTCAACATGCCTGTGCAGGGCAGGGACAGCCTGCCTGCTGAAGTAAAAGCGGCTGGGCACCTTGTACTGTGGGACTGCCAATGCCATCAAGTCACGGAAGCTGTCAGTCTCCACCAGCCTGAACGAGAGCATTTCCAGGGACAACAGTTTGGCAATGCCTGCATTCAGAGCCTGTGCTCGGGGGTGGTTGGCCGAGAATGCCCGCCTTTTCTCCCATGCCTGTAGTACCGATGGCTGTAGAGTAGACTGGGAGTGTGAGGATGACTGGGAAGGTGGTGCTGTGGGTGGAATTACACAAGGTCTCTGGGAGGAAGCCAAACCAGCTGTGCGTGAGCTGGAGGAAGAGGCAACACGAGCTGAAGAGGTGGTAGCTGCCGCTGTTGGTTGGCCTACATCTTCAGTGTGTTTCTGTAACTCCACCGCGTGCCTGGTCCGCACATGTTTCCACATATTTGTGGTATTGAGGTTGCTGACATTTTTCCCTCTTTTTACTTTATGATGACACAGCTTGCATTTGACAAAACAAATGTCATCTGCAACTGTGTCAAAAAAGGACCAGGCACTGCAAGTCTTGGGAGCGCCCTTTTTGGCTTTGGAAAGAGACAGGCTCCTAACGGGTGCCAAAGTGGAGGCTACAGGCTCCGCAGTCTTCCCCCTCCCTCTTCCTCTTTGGCCCGTAAGAGGAAGCTCTTCCTCTGAGCTGCTCCCACCACCTTCCTGTTCCTCACGCCACGATGGGTCAAGGACCTCATCATCTCCACTACCCTCTGCCACCAACTGCTCCTCCTGGGTAGTCTCAGCAGCACAGTACGCACGAGAAAGCGGCACCTGAGTTTCATCATCAGATGCGTACTGCGCTGTGGTCACCGGAGGCACTGGCCCACCTGCCTCTTCAGAGTCAGAGAGAAAAAGGTGTTGGGCATCACTGCACACTGCCTCTTCTTCCATTTCTCCAATGCTGCTTGGCTGGCCCCCTGTTTCCAAGCCAAGAGATTCAGAGAACAGAAGTAGAGACGGCTCCTGTCCTGGGCTCTCTGACTGCCTGGCCAATTTGGCAGGTGGTGAAGAGACAGATGGCTGCTCTCCAGTGCTCTGTGCCTGAGAGGATGTGGCACTAACTGAAGTCGATGCCGAGGCGTTAGCTGCCATCCACCCGACAACGGCTTCAATTTGGTCTTCACGCAGCAGCGGTGCACGGCGCTCTCCGACAAAGCTGCGCATGAAGGACTGTTCCCTGCTGAAACTGAGTGACGACGAGTCACCGGCGCCCGCAGCAGGCACAGAATCACCACGTCCTCTCCCTGCTCCTCTCCCTGCTCCGCGCCCACGCCCACGTGCCTTACTCCCTGCCCTCTTCATCTTGGTTGACAGATAAAGATAAGCAGAAAAGTACTAAGGCCTTAGTGTGCTTATTCCTGTAATGCTCCTCCTAACAGGTGTAAGAAACACTAATGTTGTAAATTGTGGACTAAACTTTATTATTTTTCAAATGTGGCCTACACAAGTGTTAAGTTGTGTTTGGTGAACTTAACTTTTTTTTTGGTGCAGATCGGGCTACAGAGCTAGTTTAAATCACACGGAGACCGTGCAGACAGCCGTAAACGGCGCTGCAAGGCCAAAAAACCCTCCTCTAGGTTATCCTATATAGTGTTTTTCCACTATTTAGCTGGATGCAAGTGGAAAGACACTAATAGGAATTTTTTTTTTCAAATTTTAAACTGGCTGCACTATTTGAAAAAAAGGAAATTGTTTTTCAAGGTATGAGGCAGTAACGCACCCTGAGCTGAATCCAACCGGCTATGGCTGCACACAGACTACAGGGCGAGCTGCGCTCACACAGAGACCGTGCAGACAGCCGTAAACGGCGCTGCAAGGCCCAAAAAAAACCCTCTAGGTTATCCTATGTAGTGTTTTTCCACAATTGAGCTGGAGACTGGTGGAAAGACACTAATAGGAATTTTTTTTTTTTCAAATTTTAAACAGGCTGCACTATTTCAAAAAAAGGAAAATTTTTCTCAAGGTATGAGCCAGTAACGAACCCTGAGCTGAATCCAACCGGCTATGGCTGCACACAGACTGCAGGGCGAGCTGGGCTCACACGGAGACCGTGCAGACAGCCGTAAACGGCGCTGCAAGGCCCTAAAACCCCCCTCTAGGTTATCCTATGTAGTGTTTTTTCACAATAGAGCTGGAGACTGGTGGAAAAACACTAATAGGAAATTTGAGAAAAAATGTGCAGCAGGCTGCACTAAGAGCAAAAAAGAACAACTGTGTGAGGCAGTGTGAACCCCCCCTGAGCTGAATACAACCGGGTATATGGCTGCACACAGACTACAGAGTGAGCTGCACACACACACACACACACACAGAGACCTTGCAGAACGCTGTTAAAACAGCACTGCAAGGCAAGAGCAAGGTGAACAGTGAAGAACACACAGCGTTTTGCTAAATTAGCCTTTGGAAAGGAAAATAAAGCAATTAGCAAGCTCAACTGGCCCTCAGTTAGAACACAGCGTCCTGTCCCTAACTGAAATCACAGCAGAGTGAGTGCAAAATGGCGGCAGCGCTTTTTTATAGTGCAGAGTGACATCATTTCAGCAGCCAATCCCAGCCTTGCCAGTACTTACATGCCCACCATGCTAAACAGGATGTGCCCACACTTTCATTCATTCCTCATTGGCTGCTGCGTTCAATTTAAATTCTGGGAACTTCCGATTCCGGTATCCGATACGCGGGAAGTACCGGAATTCGGTATCGGAATTCCGATACCGCAAATATCGGCCGATACCCGATACTTGCGGTATCGGAATGCTCAACACTAATCAGCACTAGTGTTGAGCATTCCGATACCGCAAGTATCGGGTATCGGCCGATATTTGCGGTATCGGAATTCCGATACTGAATTCCGATACTTCCCGCGTATCGGATACCGGAATCGGAAGTTCCCAGAATTCAAATTGAACGCAGCAGCCAATGAGGAATGAATGAAAGTGTGGGCACATCCTGTTTAGCATGGTGGGCATGTAAGTACTGGCAAGGCTGGGATTGGCTGCTGAAATGATGTCACTCTGCACTATAAAAAAGCGCTGCCGCCATTTTGCGCTCACTCTGCTGTGATTTCAGTTAGGGACAGGACGCTGTGTTCTAACTGAGGGCCAGTCGAGCTAGCTAATTGCTTTATTTTCCTTTCCAAAGGCTAATTTAGCAAAACGCTGTGTGTTCTTCACTGTTCACCTTGCTCTTGCCTTGCAGCGCTGTTTTAACAGCGTTCTGCAAGGTCTCTGTGTGTGTGTGTGTGTGCAGCTCACTCTGTAGTCTGTGTGCAGCCATATACCCGGTTGTATTCAGCTCAGGGGGGGTTCACACTGCCTCACACAGTTGTTCTTTTTTGCTCTTAGTGCAGCCTGCTGCACATTTTTTCTCAAATTTCCTATTAGTGTTTTTCCACCAGTCTCCAGCTCTATTGTGGAAAAACACTACATAGGATAACCTAGAGGGGGGTTTTTGGGCCTTGCAGCGCCGTTTACGGCTGTCTGCACGGTCTCCGTGTGAGCCCAGCTCGCCCTGTAGTCTGTGTGCAGCCATAGCCGGTTGGATTCAGCTCAGGGTTCGTTACTGGCTCATACCTTGAGAAAAATTTTCCTTTTTTTCAAATAGTGCAGCCTGTTTAAAATTTGAAAAAAAAAATTCCTATTAGTGTCTTTCCACTCGTATCCAGCTAAATAGTGGAAAAACACTATATAGGATAACCTAGAGGAGGGTTTTATGGCCTTGCAGCGCCGTTTACGGCTGTCTGCACGGTCTCCGTGTGAGCCCAGCTCGCCCTGTAGTCTGTGTGCAGCCATAGCCGGTTGGATTCAGCTCAGGGTTCGTTACTGGCTCATACCTTGAGAAAAATTTCCCTTTTTTTCAAATAGTGCAGCCTGTTTAAAATCTGAAAAAAAAAATTCCTATTAGTGTCTTTCCACTCGTATCCAGCTAAATAGTGGAAAAACACTATATAGGATAACCGAGAGGAGGGTTTTTTGGCCTTGCAGCGCCGTTTACGGCTGTCTGCACGGTCTCCGTGTGAGCCCAGCTCGCCCTGTAGTCTGTGTGCAGCCATAGCCGGTTGGATTCAGCTCAGGGTTCGTTACTGGCTCATACCTTGAGAAAAATTTTCCTTTTTTCAAATAGTGCAGCCTGTTTAAAATTTGAAAAAAAAAATTCCTATTAGTGTCTTTCCACTCGTATCCAGCTAAATAGTGGAAAAACACTATATAGGATAACCTAGAGGAGGGTTTTTTGGCCTTGCAGCGCCGTTTACGGCTGTCTGCACGGTCTCTGTGTGAGCGCAGCTCGCCCTGTAGTCTGTGTGCAGCCATAGCCGGTTGGATTCAGCTCAGGGTGCGTTACTGCCTCATACCTTGAAAAACAATTTCCTTTTTTTCAAATAGTGCAGCCAGTTTAAAATTTGAAAAAAAAAATTCCTATTAGTGTCTTTCCACTCGTATCCAGCTAAATAGTGGAAAAACACTATATAGGATAACCGAGAGGAGGGTTTCTTGGCCTTGCAGCGCCGTTTACGGCTGTCTGCACGGTCTCCGTGTGATTTAAACTAGCTCTGTAGCCCGATCTGCACCAAAAAAAAGGTTAAGTTCACCAAACACAACTTACACTTGTGTAGGCCACATTTGCAAAATAATAAAGTTTAGTCCACAATTTACAACATTAGTGTTTCTTACACCTGTTAGGAGGAGCATTACAGGAATAAGCACACTAAGGCCTTAGTACTTTTCTGCTTATCTTTATCTGTCAACCAAGATGAAGAGGGCAGGGAGTAAGGCACGTGGGCGTGGGCGCGGAGCAGGGAGAGGAGCAGGGAGAGGACGTGGTGATTCTGTGCCTGCTGCGGGCGCCGGTGACTCGTCGTCACTCAGTTTCAGCAGGGAACAGTCCTTCATGCGCAGCTTTGTCGGAGAGCGCCGTGCACCGCTGCTGCGTGAAGACCAAATTGAAGCCGTTGTCGGGTGGATGGCAGCTAACGCCTCGGCATCGACTTCAGTTAGTGCCACATCCTCTCAGGCACAGAGCACTGGAGAGCAGCCATCTGTCTCTTCACCACCTGCCAAATTGGCCAGGCAGTCAGAGAGCCCAGGACAGGAGCCGTCTCTACTTCTGTTCTCTGAATCTCTTGGCTTGGAAACAGGGGGCCAGCCAAGCAGCATTGGAGAAATGGAAGAAGAGGCAGTGTGCAGTGATGCCCAACACCTTTTTCTCTCTGACTCTGAAGAGGCAGGTGGGCCAGTGCCTCCGGTGACCACAGCGCAGTACGCATCTGATGATGAAACTCAGGTGCCGCTTTCTCGTGCGTACTGTGCTGCTGAGACTACCCAGGAGGAGCAGTTGGTGGCAGAGGGTAGTGGAGATGATGAGGTCCTTGACCCATCGTGGCGTGAGGAACAGGAAGGTGGTGGGAGCAGCTCAGAGGAAGAGCTTCCTCTTACGGGCCAAAGAGGGAGAGGGAGGGGGAAGACTGCGGAGCCTGTAGCCTCCACTTTGGCACCCGTTAGGAGCCTGTCTCTTTCCAAAGCCAAAAAGGGCGCTCCCAAGACTTGCAGTGCCTGGTCCTTTTTTGACACAGTTGCAGATGACATTTGTTTTGTCAAATGCAAGCTGTGTCATCATAAAGTAAAAAGAGGGAAAAATGTCAGCAACCTCAATACCACAAATATGTGGAAACATGTGCGGACCAGGCACGCGGTGGAGTTACAGAAACACACTGAAGATGTAGGCCAACCAACAGCGGCAGCTACCACCTCTTCAGCTCGTGTTGCCTCTTCCTCCAGCTCACGCACAGCTGGTTTGGCTTCCTCCCAGAGACCTTGTGTAATTCCACCCACAGCACCACCTTCCCAATCATCCTCACACTCCCAGTCTACTCTACAGCCATCGGTAGTACAGGCATGGGAGAAAAGGCGGGCATTCTCGGCCAACCACCCCCGAGCACAGGCTCTGAATGCAGGCATTGCCAAACTGTTGTCCCTGGAAATGCTCTCGTTCAGGCTGGTGGAGACTGACAGCTTCCGTGACTTGATGGCATTGGCAGTCCCACAGTACAAGGTGCCCAGCCGCTTTTACTTCAGCAGGCAGGCTGTCCCTGCCCTGCACAGGCATGTTGAGGCAAACATAAAACATGCGCTACTGAACGCCGTCAGTAGCAAGGTCCACCTCACCACCGATGCGTGGACCAGTCAGCATGGACAGGGGCGATATGTTTCCCTCACTGCCCATTGGGTTAATGTTGTTGAGCCAGGTACAGATCGTGCGAGTGGCGCAGGACGTGTCCTGCCCACTCCAAGGATTGCAGGAATCCAGTCTGTACGCATCGACTCCTCCTCTTACACCAGTTCCTCTGATTCCTCTCTGCAGGATCCGTCACAGTCCACCCCCACATGGACCCGTGAACGTTTACCTATGACCGACATGAGCACAGCCGTGGCCAAACGTCAGCAGGCCGTCTTGAAACTAGTTTCATTGGGGCATCGAAGCCACACAGCGCAGGAGCTCTGGAATGCTATAAAGCAGGAGAGCGATGTGTGGTTACTGCCAGCGAATCTCCAGCCAGGCATGGTAGTGTGTGACAATGGCCGAAATCTGGTGGCAGCTTTGGCCCTTGGCAACCTCACTCACATCCCATGTCTGGCACATGTGCTCAATTTGGTTGTGCAGAGTTTTCTGAGGGACTATCCGGATCTTGATGCCCTGCTGCACAAGGTCCGCCTAGAGTGTGCTCACTTGCGGCGTTCCAGCTTGGCCAGATCCCGCATTGCTGCTCTGCAGCGCCGATTCCGCCTTCCGGAACACCGCATCATATGTGACCTACCTACCCGGTGGAATTCCACGTTACATATGTTGGAGCGGTTGTGTGAGCAGCAGCAAGCAGTTATGGAGTACCAGCTGCATCAGGCGCAAAGAAGTCGCAGTCAGCGCCGATCAGACTTCACAACCACAGAGTGGGCCACTATGAAGGACGTCTGCCAGGTTTTGCGTCCTTTTGATTATTCCACGCGGATGGCAAGTGCAGATGATGCACTAGTCAGCATGACTGTCCCCCTTATCTGCCTGCTTCAGCAAACTTTGCAAGGGTTAAGGGATGATGTGGTGGAAGAGGTGGAGGATGAGGAGTCACCTTTTCCATCAGCTTCTGGAGAGTCAGCGCCACGTGGTTCCTCACAAAGGGGTACGCAGGGGCCAATTTGTGAGGAGGATGAGGAGGAGTCAATGGAGGAGGAAGAGCTCCGTCCAGAGGAGGGAGCGACACAATTGTCCAGTGGTCAGTGTGTACAGCGAGGGTGGGGTGATGACGAGCGGGCAGAGATCATGTCTCAAGCAGGGGACAGCGTTTCTGGGCCGGTTGGCACTCTGCAGCACATGGTGGATTTCATGCTGCAGTGCCTGAGAAACGACCGCCGCATCGACCACATTCTCAACATGCCTGATTATTGGGTGTTCACCCTCCTCGATCCTCGCTACCGGGACAACGTCCAAAACCTCATCCCTGCGTTGACCCGGGAGCGTAAATTGCGGGAGTACCACGACACACTGGTGAATTCCATCATCTTCTCCTGTCCAACTGAGAGGAGTGCTGCTAGTGCTTTACAAAGCAGCTCAGTGCGTCGAGGCAGTGGGGGAGGCTCTGCCCAAAGAGGGAGCAGAAGCAGTGCCTCTGCCCAAGGCAAGCCCAGTATGGCACAACTCTGGCACACTTTTGTGTGCCCGCCCCAAATGTCTACACCATCACCGGCGGCTCCAGTCAGCAGGAGGCAACGGTTCCGTCAGATGGTGACAGACTACATGGCTTGCCCTCTTACTGTACTCCCAGACGGCTCTTCCCCGTTCAAGTTTTGGGTCTCTAAGCTGGATACATGGCCAGAGCTAAGCCAGTATGCATTGGAGGTGCTGGCTTGCCCTGCGGCTAGTGTCTTATCGGAACGTGTCTTTAGTGCCGCAGGTGGTGTACTAACAGACCGTCGCATGCGACTATCCTCCGATAACGTTGACCGGCTTACTTTCCTGAAAATGAACCAGGCCTGGATCTCGCAGGAATTTGCCACTCCTCTGCCTGATTAAGTAATTGGGTGTCATCCAGGTCTCCTGCTGTGTTCATCTTTCTACCACCTGAACTGCTATTCCTGGGCTCCAACACCGCCAGTTGCGGCTCAGAAGTGCAGGCTGCACAGTAAAAACATACGACCCAGTGTTATTGGGTTTCAGTAACGTCAGCTGATCCCCAGCTGTGTAGCCGGCAATGTGTCCTGCGACCGCCACGCTGGCACAACAACCTAAATGTAAGGGAACCTGTCCCCCCCCCCCCCCCGTCGTTTGTTACTGAAAGAGCCATCTTGTGCAGCAGTAATGCTGCACAAGGAAAAGGTAGCTCTTTTTTTTTAGCTCTTTGCACACGCAGAACTTAACACTTATAAAATGTGTTCACTGATACCGTTATACCGTCCCGGAGCTGGGACTTTCCTTCGTAATGTGACGCAGCACAGCCGTCATTCCTACCCCCTTGGTGCCATGCGCTGCCTCCTCAGCGTTGTTTTAAGCTGTCACGGAGCCTGCGCTGTTCTGTTATCCCTTGGGCATGCCCTATTTGCGCTGCCTGTCTTCTGACATAATTTGGTGTCAGGCTGGCTGCGCCTGTGCGGCCGCGGTGCCCGAGATCCCGCCTCGCAGTGTCTTCTGATTGAGTCACACTGCGGGCCTGGGATCCATGGGCATGCGCAGTGCATATCTTCCCCTCGGGCTCTCGCTCATTTCCCTCCGCCTTCTTTAGACTGTGCGCCGTCAGCTGATCCCTAGCATGCCACGGCCGTGACACCGCACAGTCTGAAGAAGAGGGAAGGAGGGGAGTGAGAGTCGAGGTTATGCACTGTGCATGCCCATGGTTCCAAGGCCCGCAGTGGGATTACGTTAGATGAGACTGCGAGGTGGGATCTGGAGCAGCGTGGACGCACAGGCACTGACAGCCTGACACCAAATTATGTCAGAAGACAGGCAGCGCTAATTGGGCATGGCCAAGGGCTAACAGAACAGCGCAGGCTCCGTGGCAGCTTAAAACAACGCTGAGGAGGCAGCGCACGGCATCAAGGGGATAGGAATGACAGCTGTGCTGTGTCCCATTACGAAGGAAATTCGCACCTCCGGAACGGTTTAACGGTATAAAGGGACACATTTTTAGTGTTTACTTCGGTGTTTGCAAGGAGCATAATTAAAAGAGCAACCTTTTCCTTTTGCATCCTTAGTGCTGCACAACATGGCTCTTTCAGCTACAAACGTCTTGGGGGGGGGGGTTAAAGGTTTCCTTTCAACTTGCTCCAATCAGGCTTCGGCCTACACTCTGTTCCTCTGCTCCTCCTGCTGTCCCTGGGCTCTAACACCGCCAGTTGGTGCCTGGAAGTGCTGTGTGCACAGTCAACAGTCGCTCCTCTGTTATTGGGGTTCAGTAACGTCAGCTGATCCCCAGCTGTGTGTGCGGCAATACCTCCAATCTGCTCCTCCTGCTGTCCCTGGGCTCTAACACCGCCAGTTGGTGCCTGGAAGTGCTGTGTGCACAGTCAACAGTCGCTCCTCTGTTATTGGGGTTCAGTAACGTCAGCTGATCCCCAGCTGTGTATCCGGCAACGTGTCATGCGACCGCCACGCTGGCACAACTAAAATGTAAGGGGACCTGTCCCCCCCCCCCCCTAGGCGTTTGTTACTGAAAGAGCCACCATGTGCAGCACTAATACTGCACAAGGGAAAGGTCGCTCTTGAAATTATGCTCCTTGCAAACGCTGAACTACACACTCATGTAATGTGTCCCCTCACACCGTCCAACCGTCCTGGAGGTGGGACTTTCCTTTGTAATGTGACGCAGCACAGCCGTCATTGCTACCCCCTTGGCACCGTGCGCTGCCTCCTTAGCGTTGTTTGATTCCGTCATGGACCCTGCGCTGTTATGTTATCCCTTGGCCATGCACAGTTTGCGCTGCCCGTCCTCTGACATCATTTGTTGTCGTCCTGGCTGCGCCTGTGCGTCCACGCTGCCCGAAATCACACCTCGCAGTGTCGTCTAATGTGATCCCACAGTGGGCCTGGTATCCATGGCCATGCGCAGTGCATATACTAGCCTCTCACTCCCCTTCTTCACGCTTCTTCAGACTAGGCGGCGTCAGCTGATCCCTAATAGCATGCCACGGCCGTGACGCCGCACAGTCTGAAGAAGCAGGAAGGAGGTGAGTGAGAGGCGATGATATGCACTGCGCATGCCCATGGATCCCTGGCCCGCAGTGGGACTACATTAGATGACACTGCAAGGTTGGATCTCGGGCAGCTTGGACGCACAGGCACTGCCAGCCTGACACCTACATGATGTCAGAAGACGGGCACCGCTAACTGTGCATGGCCAAGGGATAACATTACAGTGCGGGCTCCGTGACAGAACCAAACAACGTTGAGGAGGTGGTGCCCGGCACCAAGGGGGTTGGAATGACGGCTGTGCTGTGTCACATTACAAAGGAAAGTCCCACTTCCGGGATGGTTTGACGGTGTGAGGGGACACATTATATGAGTGTGTACTTCAGCGTTTGCAAGGAGCATAATTTTCGGAGCCACCATTTTCCATGTGCAGTATTACTGCTGTACAAGATGGCTCTTTCAGCAACAAATGCCTGGGGGGGGGGGGTTAAAGGTTCCCTTTCAACTTGCTCCACTGCAGGCTTCGGCCTACACTCTGCTCCTCTTTGATTCCCTGGGTTTCAACACTGTCAGTTGCCACCTGGAAGTGTTGTCTACACAGAAAAAAACACTAGGTGATGTGTCAGTGGGGTTCAGCACCGCCAGCTGTTCCCCTGCTGTGTAGTCGGCAACGTGTCCAGCACAAGCCACGCTGGCACAACAGAACAAAAGCTGCCACCAGTGCAGGCTTCGGCCTACACTCTGCTCCTCTCCTCCTCCTGCTGACCCTGGGCTCAAACACCGCTAGTTTTTGCCCGGAAGTGCTAGCTGCACAGAGAAAAACACCAGCCAATGTGTTAGTGGGGTTCAGCAACGCCAGCTGTTCCCCTGCTGTGTAGCCGGCAACGTGACCTGCAAACGCCATGCAGGCACAGGAACTGAAATTAAAAGGGAACCTGGCCCCACCCCCCCAGGTGTTTCTATGTATAACAGCCACCTAGTACAGCAGTACTGCTGCATTTGTACAAGGTGGCTGACTTTTTCTCCTTGCCCACGTGGAACTCAACACGTACAAAATGTGTCTCATTGAGACCATTCCACTGTCCCTGAGGTGTGACTTTCCTTTGTAATGATACGCAGCACCCCCCTTGGTAGCGTTTCCCGTCTTTTGTCATCATGGTTAGCTGGCTGCGCCTGTGCATCCGCCCTGCTAGAAACAACGCCCCTCGTTGTCATATTTATTTTGTCAGCGAGGGTGTGGTTTATGGGCACGAGCAGTGCATATGTTCGCCTGTCTTAACTCATCTCCTTCCGCCTTCTTCAGACTGTGCGGCCTCCTGGCCGTGGTAGGCGATAAGGGATCAGCTGAGGCCGCCCAGTCTGGAGCAGGTGTAAGGACATGTGTAAGCGGCAAACCTATTTACTGCACAAGGCCACGAATCCCAGCCACGCAGTGTGATTTTTGTGAAAACACACTGTGGGTCTGGGATTCATGTCCATCGCTAACCGCAACGGCCGACATGAAATGAGGTCAGAAGACAGGAAGCGCTCACAGCGCATGGCCAAGGGATCACAATAGCGCAGACTCCTGTACAGCAAATAACAACGCTCAGGAATCTGCGCCCAGTACCTAGGTGCAAATTTTGACACCTGTGCTGCGTCTCGTTAAAAAGACAAGTCACGCCTCCACAACTGTTTGACAGTATAATGGGCTAAATAGTGTACGTGTTTAATTCAGCGTGTGCAAGGAGCAAAATTAAATAGAGCAACCTTTGACTTGTGCATCATTAATGCTGCACAAGGTGTGGCTCTTGTACCTTGCAACACCTGAGGGGGGGGTTAAAGGTAACCTTTGAAATTGGTTCAACTAGGCTTCGGCCTACACTCTGCTCCTCTCCTCCTCCTGCTGACCCTGGGCTCAAACACCGCTAGTTTTTGCCCGGAAATGCTAGCTGCACAGAGAAAAACACCAGCCAATGTGTTAGTGGGGTTCAGCACCGCCAGCTGTTCCCCTGCTGTGTAGTCGGCAACGTGTCCAGCACAAGCCACGCTGGCACAACCGACCAAAAGCTGCCACCAGTGCAGGCTTCGGCCTACACTTTGCTCCTCTCCTCCTCCTGCTGACCCTGGGCTCAAACAACGCCAGTTTCTGCCCGGACATGCTAGCTGCACAGAGAAAAACACCAGCCAATGTGTTAGTGGGGTTCAGCACCGCCTGCTGTTCCCCCGCTGTGTAGCCGGCATCGTGTCCAGCACAAGCCACGCTGGCACAACCGACCAAAAGCTGCCACCAGTGCAGGCTTCGGCCTACACTTTGCTCCTCTCCTCCTCCTCCTGCTGACCCTGGGCTCTAACACCGCTAGTTTTTGCCCGGACATGCAATCTGCACAGAGAAAAACACCAGTCAATGTGTCAGTGGGGTTCAGCAACGCCAGCTGTTCCCCTGCTGTGTAGCTTGCAACGTGACCTGCAAACGCCACGCAGGCACATGAACTGAAATTGAAGGGAGCCTGCCCCCCACCCACAGGTGTTTCTATGTATATCAGCCACCTTGTACAGCAGTACTGCTGCATTTGTACGAGGTGGCTGACTTTTTCTCCTTGCCCACGTGGAACTCAACACGTACAAAATGTGTCTCATTAGAGACCATTACAATGTCCCTGAGGTGTGACTTTCCTTTGTAATGACACGCAGCACCACCCTTGTTAGCGCTGCCCGTCTTTTGACATCATTGGTTAGCTGGCTGCGCCTGTGCATCTCCCCTGCTCGAAACAACGGCCCTCGGTGTCTTATTTTTTTGGACAGCGAGGGTGTGATTGATGGGCATGTGCAGTGCATATGTTTGCCTGTGTTCACTCATCTCCTTCCGCCTTCTTCAGACTGGGTGTCCTCATGGCCGCGGCAGGCGATAAGGGATCAGATGAGGCCGCCCAGTCTGAAGCAGGTGTAAGGACATGTGTGAGCGGCAAACCTATTTAGTGCACCAGGGCACGAATCCCAGCACCGCAGTGTGATTTTTTAAAAACACACTGTGGGTCTGGGATTCATGTCCATCGCTAACCGCAACGGCCGACATGAAATGAGGTCAGAAGACAGGAAGCGCTCACAGCGCATGGCCAAGGGATCACAATAGCGCAGACTCCTGTACAGCAAATAACAACGCTCAGGAATCTGCGCCCAGTACCTAGGTGCAAATTTTGACACCTGTGCTGCGTCTCGTTAAAAAGACAAGTCACGCCTCCACAACTGTTTGACAGTATAATGGGCTAAATAGTGTACGTGTTTAATTCAGCGTGTGCAAGGAGCAAAATTAAATAGAGCAACCTTTGACTTGTGCATCATTAATGCTGTTCAAGGTGTGGCTCTTGTACCTTGCAACACCTGAGGGGGGGGTTAAAGGTAACCTTTGAAATTGGTTCAACTAGGCTTCGGCCTACACTCTGCTCCTCTCCTCCTCCTGCTGACCCTGGGCTCAAACACCGCTAGTTTTTGCCCGGAAATGCTAGCTGCACAGAGAAAAACACCAGCCAATGTGTTAGTGGGGTTCAGCACCGCCAGCTGTTCCCCTGCTGTGTAGTCGGCAACGTGTCCAGCACAAGCCACGCTGGCACAACCGACCAAAAGCTGCCACCAGTGCAGGCTTCGGCCTACACTTTGCTCCTCTCCTCCTCCTGCTGACCCTGGGCTCAAACAACGCCAGTTTCTGTCCGGACATGCTAGCTGCACAGAGAAAAACACCAGCCAATGTGTTAGTGTGGTTCAGCACCGCCAGCTGTTCCCCCGCTGTGTAGCCGGCATCGTGTCCAGCACAAGCCACGCTGGCACAACCGACCAAAAGCTGCCACCAGTGCAGGCTTCGGCCTACACTTTGCTCCTCTCCTCCTCCTCCTGCTGACCCTGGGCTCTAACACCGCTAGTTTTTGCCCGGACATGCAATCTGCACAGAGAAAAACACCAGTCAATGTGTCAGTGGGGTTCAGCAACGCCAGCTGTTCCCCTGCTGTGTAGCTTGCAACGTGACCTGCAAACGCCACGCAGGCACATGAACTGAAATTGAAGGGAGCCTGCCCCCCACCCCCCCAGGTGTTTCTATGTATAACAGCCACCTTGTACAGCAGTACTGCTGCATTTGGACAAGGTGGCTGACTTTTTCTCCTTGCACACGTGGAACTCAACAAGTACAAAATGTGTCTCATTACAGACCATTACAATGTCCCTGAGGTGTGACTTTCCTTTTTAATGACACGCAGCACCCCCATTGTTAGCGCTGCCCGTCTCCTGACATCATTGGTTGGCTGGCTGTGCCTGTGCGTCCCCCCTGCCCGACACAACGCCCCCCGTTGTCTCATATATTTTGACTGCGAGGGTGTGATTGATGGGCACGAGCAGTGCATATGTTCCCCTGTTTTCACTCCCCTCCTTCCGCCTTCTTCTGACTGTGCGGCCTCATGGCCGCGGCATGCGATAAGGGATCAGCTGAGGCCGCCCAGTCTGAAGCAGGTGTAAGGACATGTGTGAGCGGCGAACATATTTACTGCACAAGGCCACGAATCCCAGCACCGCAGTGTGACTTTAGGAAAAGCCACTGTGGGTCTGGGATTTATGGCCATCGTTAACCGCACCGGCCAACATGAAATGAGGTCATGAGACGGCCTGCACTAACAGGGTATTGCCAAGGGATAACACAAGAGCGCAGTTTCCTGTACTGGAAATAACAACGGTAAGGAATCTGCGCACAGCACCTAGGTGTAAATTTGTACACCTGTGCTGCGTCTCCTTAAAAAGACTAGTAGTCACGCCTCCACTACTGTTTGACAGTATAATGGGCTAAATAGTGTACGTGTTTAATTCAGTGTGTGCAAGGAGCAAAATTAAATAGAGCAACCTTTGACTTGTGCATCAATAATGCTGTTCAAGGTGTGGCTCTTGTACCTTGCAACACCTGAGGGGGGGGTTAAAGGTAACCTTTGAAATTGGTTCAACTAGGCTTTGGCCAACACTCTGCTCCTCTACTCCTCCTGCTGACCCTGGGCTCAAACACCGCTAGTTTTTGCCCGGAAATGCTAGCTGCACAGAGAAAAACACCAGCCAATGTGTTAGTGGGGTTCAGCACCGCCAGCTGTTCCCCTGCTGTGTAGTCGGCAACGTGTCCAGCACAAGCCACGCTGGCACAACAGAACAAAAGCTGCCACCAGTGCAGGCTTCGGCCTACACTTTGCTCCTCTCCTCCTCCTGCTGACCCTGGGCTCAAACAACGCCAGTTTCTGCCCGGACATGCTAGCTGCACAGAGAAAAACACCAGCCAATGTGTTAGTGGGGTTCAGCACCGCCAGCTGTTCCCCTGCTGTGCAGCTTGCAACGTGACCTGCAAACGCCACGCAGGCACATGAACTGAAATTGAAGGGAGCCTGCCCCCCACCCACAGGTGTTTCTATGTATATCAGCCACCTTGTACAGCAGTACTGCTGCATTTGTACGAGGTGGCTGACTTTTTCTCCTTGCCCACGTGGAACTCAACACGTAAAAAATGTGTCTCATTAGAGACCATTACAATGTCCCTGAGGTGTGACTTTCCTTTGTAATGACACGCAGCACCCCCATTGTTAGCGCTGCCCGTCTCCTGACATCATTGGTTGGCTGGCTGTGCCTGTGCGTCCCCCCTGCCCGACACAACGCCCCCCGTTGTCTCATATATTTTGACTGCGAGGGTGTGATTGATGGGCACGAGCAGTGCATATGTTCCCCTGTTTTCACTCCCCTCCTTCCGCCTTCTTCTGACTGTGCGGCCTCATGGCCGCGGCATGCGATAAGGGATCAGCTGAGGCCGCCCAGTCTGAAGCAGGTGTAAGGACATGTGTGAGCGGCGAACATATTTACTGCACAAGGCCACGAATCCCAGCACCGCAGTGTGACTTTAGGAAAAGCCACTGTGGGTCTGGGATTTATGGCCATCGTTAACCGCACCGGCCAACATGAAATGAGGTCATGAGACGGCCTGCACTAACAGGGTATTGCCAAGGGATAACACAAGAGCGCAGACTCCTGTACAGCAAATAACAATGCTCAGGAATCTGCGCCCAGTACCTAGGTGCAAATTTTGACACCTGTGCTGCGTCTCGTTAAAAAGACAAGTCACGCCTCCACAACTGTTTGACAGTATAATGGGCTAAATAGTGTACGTGTTTAATTCAGCGTGTGCAAGGAGCAAAATTAAATAGAGCAACCTTTGACTTGTGCATCATTAATGCTGTTCAAGGTGTGGCTCTTGTACCTTGCAACACCTGAGGGGGGGGTTAAAGGTAACCTTTGAAATTGGTTCAACTAGGCTTCGGCCTACACTCTGCTCCTCTACTCCTCCTGCTGACCCTGGGCTCAAACACCGCTAGTTTTTGCCCGGAAATGCTAGCTGCACAGAGAAAAACACCAGCCAATGTGTTAGTGGGGTTCAGCACCGCCAGCTGTTCCCCTGCTGTGTAGTCGGCAACGTGTCCAGCACAAGCCACGCTGGCACAACAGAACAAAAGCTGCCACCAGTGCAGGCTTCGGCCTACACTTTGCTCCTCTCCTCCTCCTGCTGACCCTGGGCTCAAACAACGCCAGTTTCTGCCCGGACATGCTAGCTGCACAGAGAAAAACACCAGCCAATGTGTTAGTGTGGTTCAGCACCGCCAGCTGTTCCCCCGCTGTGTAGCCGGCATCGTGTCCAGCACAAGCCACGCTGGCACAACCGACCAAAAGCTGCCACCAGTGCAGGCTTCGGCCTACACTTTGCTCCTCTCCTCCTCCTCCTGCTGACCCTGGGCTCTAACACCGCTAGTTTTTGCCCGGACATGCAATCTGCACAGAGAAAAACACCAGTCAATGTGTCAGTGGGGTTCAGCAACGCCAGCTGTTCCCCTGCTGTGTAGCTTGCAACGTGACCTGCAAACGCCACGCAGGAACATGAACTGAAATTGAAGGGAGCCTGCCCCCCACCCCCCCAGGTGTTTCTATGTATAACAGCCACCTTGTACAGCAGTACTGCTGCATTTGTACAAGGTGGCTGACGTTTTCTCCTTGCCCACGTGGAACTCAACACGTACAAAATGTGTCTCTTTGAGACCATTCCACTGTCCCTGAGGTGTGACTTTCCTTTCTAATGATACGCAGCACCCCCCTTGGTAGCGCTTCCCGTCTTCTGACATCATTGGTTGGCTACTTGCGCCTGTTCGTCCGCCCTGCCTGAATAAAATGCTCCTCGTTGTCTTAATTATTTTGACTGCGAGGGTGTGATTGATGGGCACGAGCAGTGCATATCTTCGCCTGTCTTAACTCATCTCCTTCCGCCTTCTTCAGACTGTGCAGCCTCATGGCCGCGGCATGCGAGAAGGGATCAGCAGAGGCCGCCCAGTCTGAAGCAGGTGTAAGGACGTGTGTGAGCGGCCAAAATATTTACTGCTCAAGGCCACGAATCCCAGCACCGCAGTGTGACTTTAGGAAAAGCCACTGTGGGTCTGGGATTTATGGCCATCGTTAACCGCACCGGCCAACATGAAATGAGGTCATAAGATGGGCAGCGCTAACAGGGCATTGCCAAGGGATAACACAAGAGCGCAGACTCCTGTACAGCAAATAACAACGCTCAGGAAGCTGCGCCAAGCACCAAGGCGTTATTTTGGACACCTGTGCTGCGTCTCATCAAAAAACCAAGTCACGCATCCACTACAGTTTTACTGTAGAATGGGGTAAATTGTGTATGTCTTTCATTCAGCGTGTGCAAGTAGAATGAAATAGAGCAACCTTTCACTTGTGCAGCATTAATACTGCACAAGGTGTGTCTCTTGTACTTTGTAACACCTGAGGGGGGGGTTAAAGGTTTCCTTTGAAATTGGTTCAACTAGGCTTCGGCCTACACTCTGCTCCTCTCCTCCTCCTCCTGCTTCAACACGGGCTCTAACATCGCAAGTTTTTGCCCGCAAGTGCTAGCTGCACAGATAAAAACACACGCCATTGTGTTAGTGGGGTTCAGCAACGCCAGCTGTTCCCCCAGTGTGTAGCCGGCAAAGTGTCCTGCAAACGCAACGCAGACACAAAGCTGCCTCCAGTGCAGGCTTCGGCCTACACTCATCTCCCCCTGCTTACCCTTTGCTCCAACACCGCTAGTTGGGGCTCTAGGAAGACAATCTTTAATAGGCAAGGCAACGCATCCGGGTTCCAGCACCGCCAGCTGGTTCTCGGCAGTGTTCTTGTCACAGGTACTCCCTCGTGCCAAGCCTGGTTTCAGCACCGTCAGCTGTTTCCGGGTTGTGTCAACTTCACTGAGACGCCTATGCTTGCCCCGTCGTGGGGCGGTCGAGTTAGCCAACTCCAGGGTGCCTCCAGTTTAGGAGCTTCCTATGTGGGCTGCGTGAACTGGTAGTCAAGGCTGGTTCTGTAGTGCCAGTAGGCCCAGCTCCCCCTGTAGGACTGTTGGGGTTCGGTAACTGCGGCTGCCTCGCGGCCTAGCTGTTCTCTCCTCTCCTGTGGGCCTTCGGGTCCACCACCTGGTTCCAGCACCGTCAGCTGGTTCCGGGCCGAGCCTTTGGCTAAGGTGCCTCCTCCTGGGTATCCGAGTTCCGCCAACGCCAGGCGGTCCTTGGTAGTGCTTTTAAGCGCGGGCACCTACAGCTTAGTAACCGGGTTCCAGCACCGTCAGCTGGTCCTCGGTCGTGCCATTGGCTCTTGCACACTGGGGCAACGCATCCGGGTTCCAGCACCGCCAGCTGGTTCTCGGCAGTGTTCTTGTCACAGGTACTCCCTCGTGCCAAGCCTGGTTTCAGCACCGTCAGCTGTTTCCGGGTTGTGTCAACTTCACTGAGACGCCTATGCTTGCCCCGTCGTGGGGCGGTCGAGTTAGCCAACTCCAGGGTGCCTCCAGTTTAGGAGCTTCCTATGTGGGCTGCGTGAACTGGTAGTCAAGGCTGGTTCTGTAGTGCCAGTAGGCCCAGCTCCCCCTGTAGGACTGTTGGGGTTCGGTAACTGCGGCTGCCTCGCGGCCTAGCTGTTCTCTCCTCTCCTGTGGGCCTTCGGGTCCACCACCTGGTTCCAGCACCGTCAGCTGGTTCCGGGCCGAGCCTTTGGCTAAGGTGCCTCCTCCTGGGTATCCGAGTTCCGCCAACGCCAGGCGGTCCTTGGTAGTGCTTTTAAGCGCGGGCACCTACAGCTTAGTAACCGGGTTCCAGCACCGTCAGCTGGTCCTCGGTCGTGCCATTGGCTCTTGCACACTGGGGCAACGCATCCGGGTTCCAGCACCGCCAGCTGGTTCTCGGCAGTGTTCTTGTCACAGGTACTCCCTCGTGCCAAGCCTGGTTTCAGCACCGTCAGCTGTTTCCGGGTTGTGTCAACTTCACTGAGACGCCTATGCTTGCCCCGTCGTGGGGCGGTCGAGTTAGCCAACTCCAGGGTGCCTCCAGTTTAGGAGCTTCCTATGTGGGCTGCGTGAACTGGTAGTCAAGGCTGGTTCTGTAGTGCCAGTAGGCCCAGCTCCCCCTGTAGGACTGTTGGGGTTCGGTAACTGCGGCTGCCTCGCGGCCTAGCTGTTCTCTCCTCTCCTGTGGGCCTTGGGGTCCACCACCTGGTTCCAGCACCGTCAGCTGGTTCCGGGCCGAGCCTTTGGCTTAGGTGCCTCCTCCTGGGTATCCGAGTTCCGCCAACGCCAGGCGGTCCTTGGTAGTGCTTTTAAGCGCGGGCACCTACAGCTTAGTAACCGGGTTCCAGCACCGTCAGCTGGTCCTCGGTCGTGCCATTGGCTCTTGCACACTGGGGCAACGCATCCGGGTTCCAGCACCGCCAGCTGGTTCTCGGCAGTGTTCTTGTCACAGGTACTCCCTCGTGCCAAGCCTGGTTTCAGCACCGTCAGCTGTTTCCGGGTTGTGTCAACTTCACTGAGACGCCTATGCTTGCCCCGTCGTGGGGCGGTCGAGTTAGCCAACTCCAGGGTGCCTCCAGTTTAGGAGCTTCCTATGTGGGCTGCGTGAACTGGTAGTCAAGGCTGGTTCTGTAGTGCCAGTAGGCCCAGCTCCCCCTGTAGGACTGTTGGGGTTCGGTAACTGCGGCTGCCTCGCGGCCTAGCTGTTCTCTCCTCTCCTGTGGGCCTTCGGGTCCACCACCTGGTTCCAGCACCGTCAGCTGGTTCCGGGCCGAGCCTTTGGCTAAGGTGCCTCCTCCTGGGTATCCGAGTTCCGCCAACGCCAGGCGGTCCTTGGTAGTGCTTTTAAGCGCGGGCACCTACAGCTTAGTAACCGGGTTCCAGCACCGTCAGCTGGTCCTCGGTCGTGCCATTGGCTCTTGCACACTGGGGCAACGCATCCGGGTTCCAGCACCGCCAGCTGGTTCTCGGCAGTGTTCTTGTCACAGGTACTCCCTCGTGCCAAGCCTGGTTTCAGCACCGTCAGCTGTTTCCGGGTTGTGTCAACTTCACTGAGACGCCTATGCTTGCCCCGTCGTGGGGCGGTCGAGTTAGCCAACTCCAGGGTGCCTCCAGTTTAGGAGCTTCCTATGTGGGCTGCGTGAACTGGTAGTCAAGGCTGGTTCTGTAGTGCCAGTAGGCCCAGCTCCCCCTGTAGGACTGTTGGGGTTCGGTAACTGCGGCTGCCTCGCGGCCTAGCTGTTCTCTCCTCTCCTGTGGGCCTTCGGGTCCACCACCTGGTTCCAGCACCGTCAGCTGGTTCCGGGCCGAGCCTTTGGCTAAGGTGCCTCCTCCTGGGTATCCGAGTTCCGCCAACGCCAGGCGGTCCTTGGTAGTGCTTTTAAGCGCGGGCACCTACAGCTTAGTAACCGGGTTCCAGCACCGTCAGCTGGTCCTCGGTCGTGCCATTGGCTCTTGCACACTGGGGCAACGCATCCGGGTTCCAGCACCGCCAGCTGGTTCTCGGCAGTGTTCTTGTCACAGGTACTCCCTCGTGCCAAGCCTGGTTTCAGCACCGTCAGCTGTTTCCGGGTTGTGTCAACTTCACTGAGACGCCTATGCTTGCCCCGTCGTGGGGCGGTCGAGTTAGCCAACTCCAGGGTGCCTCCAGTTTAGGAGCTTCCTATGTGGGCTGCGTGAACTGGTAGTCAAGGCTGGTTCTGTAGTGCCAGTAGGCCCAGCTCCCCCTGTAGGACTGTTGGGGTTCGGTAACTGCGGCTGCCTCGCGGCCTAGCTGTTCTCTCCTCTCCTGTGGGCCTTCGGGTCCACCACCTGGTTCCAGCACCGTCAGCTGGTTCTCGGCAGTGTCTTTTGCTCTTGTACCTTCTGCTCCCCATCCTGGTTCCAGTACCGTCAGCTGGTTCCGGGCAGAGCCTTTGGCTTAGGTGCCTCCTTCTGGGTATCCAAGTTCCACCAATGTCAGGTGGTCCTTGGTAGTGCTTTCAGGCACGGGTACCTCCTGCTTAGTAACCGGGTTCCAGTAACGTCAGCTGGTCCTTGGTAGTTCCATTGGCTCTTGGACATTCGGCTACCCATCCGGGTTCCAGTACCGTCAGCTGGTTCTCGGCAGTGTCTTTTGCTCTTGTACCTTCTGCTCCCCATCCTGGTTCCAGTAACGTCATCTGGTTCCGGGCAGAGCCTTTGGCTTAGGTGCCTCCTTCTGGGTATCCGAGTTCCGCCAACGTCAGGCGGTCCTTGGTAGTGCTTTTTAGCACGGGTACCTCCTGCTTAGTAACCGGGTTCCAGTAACGTCAGCTGGTCCTCGGTAGTTCCATAGGCTCTTGAACCTTCGGGTAGCCATCCGAGTTCCAGTTCCATCAGCTGGTTCTTGGCATTTTCTCAGCCTTCTTGTACCTTCTGCTACATTTCCAAGTTGAAGACCCTAACGTCGACAACCCGGAAGACCACCCCGATGACGACGACCCGGAAGACCACCCCGATGACGACGACGACGACGACGGCGGAGACGACGACGGCTGAGACGACGACGGCGGAGATGACGACACTGGAGACGAAGACCCTGGAGACGACAACATGGAAGACCGAGAAGCAGAAGAACAAGAGGCTGCAGAACAAAGAGCAGAAGAACATTAAGCATAAGACTTAATATCAGAGCAAAAGATATTATCTAAATTATATGCAGAAGAAGACTAAGCAGTGTATGGGGGTGAGTCCGTTCCTCCTCGTGGTGCCCCTGGATAAAGCCTGATGCTGCAGGCCAAACTGAACGCGGACAAATGTAACTTTTGTGACTGGCAGAACGGAAGGTGTAATCTTCCAACTTTTATAGATAACAACTACGGGAATGCCTGTCACAAATGAGAATATGATGAAGAAGTAGAATAGGAAGAATAATAACAGTGGAATAAAAAGAATATGTAGAATAGGAAGAATAATAATAGTTGAAGAAAATGAATATGAAGAATGTAATAAAAAAAAAAATAGGTAGAAGATGAAGAAGAAGATGAATAAGGTGAAGAAGTTGATGTCAAGGATGCTGATGATGATGAAGATGAAAGTGTGGGAAAAGAAAAAAAAAAAAAAGAAAAAAAAGAAGGGGAAGGGCGTGGAATAGTGAAACATCAATATCTGACAAAATAAAAAAAATTTACATACTCAATATCTTTTTCAATCCGAACTTCTTTAAAAAAAAAAAAAAAACATGCTATTCTATTTGATTGGACTAATCCTCATTGCCTTTAATGTCTCCGCCACCTCCCCCATACATCCTACATTATTCTTAGTTGTTTTCCTTCAGGTAGAATGAACCTACAAGGAAAGAAAGGGTTTATTTTAATTCCGATATTTTGGTCCCATTGACTTGCATTGGGATCGGGTATCGGTATCGGCGATATCCGATATTTTTTGAATATCGGCCGATCCAAACCGATACCGATACTTTCCGATATCGGAAGGTATCGCTCAACACTAATCAGCACCCTTCTTAGTCAGATCCGTCAAAGGCTTAACAACACTAGAAAAATTAGTTATGAAACGATGATAAAAATTAGCAAAGCCCAAGAACTTCTGTAGACTCTTAAGAGATGTAGGCTGCGTCCAGTCACAAATAGCTTGAACCTTGACGGGATCCATCTCAATAGTAGAGGGGGAAAAAATATACCCCAAAAAAGAAATCTTCTGGACTCCAAAGAGACACTTTGAACCTTTTACAAACAAAGAATTGGCCCGCAGGACCTGAAACACCTTCCTGACCTGCTGAACATGGGACTCCCAGTCATCAGAAAAAACCAAAACATCATCCAAATACACAATCATAAATTTATCCAGATATTCATGGAAAATATCGTGCATAAAGGACTGGAAGACAGAAGGAGCATTAGAAAGTCCAAAAGGCATCACCAAATTCTCAAAATGGCCCTCAGGCGTATTAAATGCGGTTTTCCACTCATCACCCTGCTTAATCCGCACAAGATTATACGCACCCCGAAGATCAATCTTAGTGAACCATTTAGCCCCCTTAATGCGAGCGAACAAATCAGTCAACAATGGCAAAGGATACTGATATTTGACCGTAATCTTATTCAAAAGACGGTAATCTATACAAGGCCTCAAGGAACCATCTTTTTTGGCCACGAAAAAAAAACCTGCTCCCAAAGGAGATGAAGATGGACGGATATGTCCCTTTTCCAAGGACTCCTTAACATAATCCCGCATAGCAGTATGCTCTGGCACTGACAGATTGAACAAACGACCTTTAGGAAATTTACTGCCAGGAATCAAATCTATAGCACAATCGCAATCCCTGTGAGGAGGAAGCGAATTGAGCTTAGGCTCCTCAAAAACATCCCGATAATCAGACAAAAATACAGGAACCTCAGAAGGAGTAGATGAAGCGATAGAAATCGGAGGTGCATCATCATGAACCCCCTGACATCCCCAGCTTAACACAGACATCGTTTTCCAGTCCAAGACTGGGTTATGAGTTTGTAACCATGGCAGACCAAGCACTAAGACATCATGTAAATTATACAGTACCAGGAAGCGAATCACCTCCTGATGAACGGAAGTCATACGCATGGTCACATGTGTCCAGTACTGAGGTTTATTCATAGCCAAAGGTGTAGAGTCAATTCCTTTCAAAGGAATAGGGACTTCGAGAGGCTCCAGACTAAACCCACAGCGGTTGGCAAATGACCAATCCATAAGACTCAGGGCAGCGCCTGAATCCACATAGGCATCGACGGAAATGGCTGATAATGAACAAATCAGAGTCACAGACAGAATGAACTTAGACTGTAAAGTACTAATGGCAACAGACTTATCAACCTTTTTTGTACGTTTAGAGCATGCTGATATAACATGAGCTGAATCACCACAATAAAAACACAACCCATTTTTCCGCCTATAGTTTTGCCGTTCACTTCTGGACTGAATTCTATCACATTGCATTGTCTCAGGTGCCTGTTCAGAAGACACCGCCAAATGGTGCACAGGTTTGCGCTCCCGTAAACGCCGATCAATCTGAATAGCCATAGTCATAGACTCATTCAGACCTGTAGGCGCCGGGAACCCCACCATAACATCTTTAATGGCCTCAGAAAGGCCATCTCTGAATTTTGCAGCCAGAGCGCACTCATTCCACTGAGTAAGCACCGACCACCTCCGAAATTTCTGACAATATATTTCTGCTTCATCTTGCCCCTGAGAGAGAGCCAATAAAGCTTTTTCAGCCTGAATCTTTAGGTTAGGTTCCTCATAGAGCAAACCCAATGCCAGAAAAAACGCATCCACATTGAGAAACGCAGGATCCCCTGGTGCCAATGCAAATGCCCAATTCTGAGGGTCACCCCGCAGGAAAGATATTACAATTTTGACTTGCTGAGCAGAGTCTCCAGAGGAGCGAGATTTCAAAGAAAGAAACAACTTGCAATTGTTCCTAAAATTCAGAAAACTAGATCTATCTCCAGAAAAAAACTCTGGGATAGGAATTCTAGGTTCAGACATAGGAGCATGTACAACAAAATCTTGTATATTTTGAACCTTAGCAGCAAGATTATTCAGGCTGGAAGCCAAACTCTGGACGTCCATGATAAACAGCTGAGGTCAGAGCCATTCAAGGATTAAGAGGAGGTAAGACACAGCCAGGCTGTAATTAAGGCTAGGCAGCAAACTCTGAGGGAAGGAAAAAAAAAAAAAAAAACTTCCTCAGACTACTTTTCCTCCTACTTCAGCCAATACCACTTTTCTGGCCGGCGATACTGTCATGATCCCAATGGCAGGGGATCACAAAAGGACAAGCACACAAAAAACAGAACAAGCTCTAGGGTGATGGAAACTGAGCTGACCGCGATCCTGAACCTAATTCACAACACTAGCAGTAGCCGGGGAACGTGCCTACGATGATTCTAGACGTCTCGCGCCAGCCGAAGGACTAGCTTCCACTATTAGAAGAAACAAAGACCTTTCTTGCCTCCAGAGAAACACCCCACAGAAATAGCAGCCCCCCACATGTAATGATGGTGAAATGAGAGGAAAGCACATACGTAGTAATGAAAACAGATTCAGCAAAATGAGGCCCGCTAAAACTAGATAGCAGAGGATACAAAAGTGAACTGCGCGGTCAGCGAAAAACCCTACAAAAAACCATCCTGAAATTACCTGAACTCATGTGCCAACTCATGGAACATGAGGAGTAATATCAGCCCACTAGAGCAACCAGCAACAAGGAATCACATAACTGCAAGCTGGACTAAAACAAAAATAAAGCAAAACGTGGAACAGGAAAATCAAAAACTTAGCTTGTCCTGATGATTACAGAAGCGGAAAGCAGAGGTAACAAGACACACTGATTACATTGATCGCCGGCGAGGAAATGACAAGAAAGCCAGGTTAAATAGGAAACTCCCATATCCTGATAGAACAGGTGGACACCAGAGACCGCAGAGAACACAAGTCACCCAGTACCATCTGTAACCACCAGAGGGAGCCCAAAAACAGAATCCACAACAGGATACCGATTGTTTTCACGCTTCTCCTGCGTAGCTCTCCAAGTACTAGTTCATGGGCCAATTTTTTCAGATACAATCGTCTACGGAGTGGTTCAAGCTTGTTTTCAAGATAAATTACTTGTGAATTTATACCACCCAAATTCAACATAGCAAAAAATATGACCATTGGCCAGCGTTTGATGTTTCTGCTGACGTTGAAAGTGGAGCACATCTGATCTGCTGTATCCACACCCCCTTTGGTGGCATTGTAAAATGTAATTATCTCCGGGTTTTTTTCTGCCCCAGTCCCAGGATCGATGGCAGCATCATCATGAAGTGTTGATAGAAGAAGTACGATTTTTTTGGCATGTGGTACATAGGAAACTAAAGCCTTTCCATTATGGAATGCAAACATACTGCTGTACTGTTGTCTCTCTTTCACACTTACAAACTGTGGTGGCAATTCCCTTTTGTTTTTTCTTACAGTTCCCACATATGACAGCTTCTGAATTTTCAGATAATCAAACAGATCACAACTTGTAAACCAATTGTCAGCTGTAATATTGCGACCTGATCCAAATAAGGGTTCAGCCAGTCTTTTTACAACATCAATGGGTTTGTTGCTCACACAGTAAGGACCTTCTGGTTGTTTTCCTGCATAAACTTCCAGGTTGTAAGTGTAGGTCTTACTGGCATCAACAAGGGCATAAATTTTTATTCCATATTTGTTTGGCTTTGATGGAATATATTGACGAAAGGCACATCTACCACGAAAACCAGGGAGCATTTCGTCAATAGTGAGATTCTCTCCAGGGTAATAACTTTGTTTACAGTTTACAACAAATCTTTGAAATATATCACGAATTGGAGCAAGTCGGTCATGTGTTTTGCGTTCGGTTCGGGTAGTTCTGTCGTCAAACCGAAGGCAACGAATTAGAATCTTGAATCTGTTTATGGACATAACAAGGCTAAATTTTTCAACTCCATCCCCATCTTTACCCCAAAGTTCCTCCAAACTTTGTCTATTTGCCCTATAAGATCCTGCAAGGTACAGTAATCCAAAAAAAGCACGCAGTTCTATTTCATCTGTGGGCTTGATGGTTCTGTTGCAGATGTACTTGTCCTTTATAATGTCTATATATTGGTTGGTATATGTGACAATAGAGTCCAGAATGTCATCTGTAAATATACTGTTCCAGCATTCAACTGCAGTTTTTGCATTACGTGCAGTTCCTATTACTGCAGGAAGGTGAGTAATAATGTTTAAAGGTTCCCTACGTTTTTTCTGGAATGGCTTCTTGTTCCATTTAGTATTTTTATCTTTTCCAATATAATATGATCCAACTTCTTCATCCTCACCACTGTCACCATCTTGCTCTGTTTCAGAATCCAGGACACATTCTTCCACCTCATTATGAGAATCAATCTCACTTTCCTCTCCTAAATCCTCATTCAGTGTGAGGTCTCTATCATCTAACAGCATGTTTGTTACTTCCTCAACATCAAGTTGTTTGGATAAATTGTACATTTTCCTCTCCATTTCAGCAGATAATCTGAAGCAAGAGAAGGAATATGTTAGGGAACTACTGTATATGCCTGAGCAGCACACTTTCTTTTATAAAATCTCCCTTATTTCTATGAAATATCCTCACATTTTGTGCTATACATTCATAAAACAAGCTAAATAAACTATTGTGATGAATAAAAACATAAAATACCAACCTTACTGAATGTGACGTATTCACATACAATGAGCCTGAGAGATCTGTGCAGCTATATCCTCTCCCCTGAAGCTCTGAAATCCAACTGTGATATCAGGTTTCACAGACCTTCAAGAGACAGGAGACTACCTGGAGGGAGGGGGTTTCCTCACAATCTGGTGAGGAAGGAGAAATGAAAGTAAAAGAGAAGTGCCTGTCAGATCAGTTGTATGTGACGGAGGGTTAAATTCAGTGCATGATGTTTAAAACTCTCCACTTCTGGAATTATTTCATATTTATCAAGATCCTTCTGATATATCTGTGCTAATTTGATGGCCCCCTCCTTGAGTTCTTCTGTTGATAATGCGTGAAACTGAGGTCCAGAGAGAAAACCGAATGTATTGCAAAGCTTGTCTATAGCGTCAAATCGGGTTCTCATTTCACAAATTATTTTGTCACTGATTTCTAAAAGAGAAATCCTAAATTTGTCTTCCTGTGACAACTGAACACTGTCATCTTCACATTCTTCATCAAACATCTTATTAATCTTTCTCTTCCTTATCTGTCTGAAGTGTGGATCAAGGCAACACCTTTCTGCAACCTGTTTTGCTTCACTGATTGCATCAGCTGCATTACTTGTTCTAGTTGACTCTAACAAGGTCAAGAGACCATGAATAGAATATGCTTTGCAGACATATCAATACAGATTTTATCATTTTGTAGAAGTTTGTTGATGCGATCAATGTGACTTAGCACTTTATACCAAAAATAAGACATGGCAACAAATTCAAACTTTTTAATATTGTGCATCAGAGAAGCAGCCTCAACCTTTGTCTTACCGCTTCTAGCTTCGCTGACCACCTGGTTTTGCTTAGTGACTTGAGGGTAACCGGTGTTATGCTGAGATAATTCAGTACCACAATGGACATAAAAGTCAGAGCACATACAGTGATCTGACAATAACCCAAAAAACATAGAACGAGCTCTGAGACGTGGGAACTCTGCTGACCGCAATCCCTAATCCTCTCAAACCACAATAGAGGCAGCCATGGATTGCGCCTAACGCTCCCTATGCAACTCGGCACAGCCTGAGAAACTAGCTAGCCTGAAGATAGAAAATAAGCCTACCTTGCCTCAGAGAAATACCCCAAAGGAAAAGGCAGCCCCCCACATGTAATGACTGTGAGTAAGATGAAAAGACAAACGTAGAGATGAAATAGATTTAGCAAAGTGAGGCCCGACTTACTAAACAGAGTGAGGATAGGAAAGGTAACTTTGTGGTCAACACAAAACCCTACAAACAACCACGCAAAGGGGGCAAAAAGACCCTCCGTACCGAACTAACGGCACGGAGGTACTCCCTCTGCGTCCCAGAGCTTCCAGCTAGCAAGGAAAAACAAATAGACAAGCTGGACAGAAAAAAACAGCAAACAAAATAGCAAAGCAGAACTTAGCTATGCAGAGCAGCAGGCCACAGGAACGATCCAGTAGGAAACAGGTCCAATACTAGAACATTGACTGGAGGCCAGGATCAAAGCACCAGGTGGAGTTAAATAGAGCAGCACCTAATGACTTCACCACATCACCTGAGGAAGGAAACTCAGAAGCCGCAGTACCACTCTCCTCCACTAACGGAAGCTCACAGAGAGAATCAGCCGAAGTACCACTCGTGACCACAGGAGGGAGCTCTGCCACAGAATTCACAACAAACCGGTACATGTTTCTGTAAAACTTCCCAACTAAAAGTTGAGGCAACAAAGAACAAATAAAGACACTGAACTGTTCCAAAGAAAGTCTCTGCTTCTCATGACATACTAGCAGCATTTACACCAACCAGATTTAGGGAATGAGCGGCACAGGGTACAAAATACCCTTGGTTATTTTCTTGAAGCAATCGTGCTTTAACCCCTTTGTACTATCCAGCCATATTTGCCCCATTGTCATAGTATTGACCCTTGCAATTTTTAATATCTAAGCCATCTTTTTTGAGTTTTAGTAAAATTTGTTCAGTGAGAGCAAGTCTTCACAGTAAAAAAGTCTATGAAGTTTTCTATGATTTCAGGGCCATATGTTGTTATTTTGACATATCTAATGACTTCAGACAATTGTTCCAAATGGCTTACGTCAGGTGTGCAGTCAAACATCACAGAAAAATACTTAGCCTCTACAACATCATTTTGTGTTCCATTATTTTGCCTGCTATGATGTCTAAAAATTCATTTTGAATATTAGGCGAGAAATAGCTCACTTATCCTTTCTTATGACGCTGCAAATGTTCACGCAGAGGGGCATTATAATGAGAAACAAGTTCGATTGCATTCAGAGATTTACCACTTTTAGGGTCTGAAAAATCAAGACTTTCATGTGAGCCTCGCAATGCACTTCCTTGTCTTGCTAAGTACATAATTACATCAACAACTACATGAAGAACTTCCTTCCAGTTGTTTTCTTCCTTCAATATCTGCTCTTGAAGTTCTTTATCAATGCCACCCTTAACTAATGAGGCCTCAAGTGTTTTCCATGAACAGAAACACATTTTATGGTGTAAAGAATTTTCATGTTCAGGAATTCTCTCGCTTAATTTTTTAGATTGTGTCAAACCTTCCTCCTTTGACAAAAATGACTGTTTTGGTTATGAATTTGAAAACATTCTACATGGTATACAGTATACAGCATTTTTTAGGTGGCTGTATTCTAGCCAAGACTGGTGCACTTTTCTGTCCATTTGGCAGCTGTTTAAAAAAATAATCCATTGTGAGTTTTCGTCCATCTCTTAAACTATTACTTATGTCAGGTTCATGTGTTGCTTCGGCCCTCATGCTAATAACAAAACCTTTGTGCATCTGAAAATTTGCTTGGCCATGTTCCTGGGTCATAACAGTCGATGTCAAAATTCGACTCACCATGAGAAGATGATGAAATAGCATTCAGTTCTTCTAGAGAATGTGTTGTGCTGCTACAAAACGGCATAGCGTCTAAATCAACCAATTGATCTTCAGTGGTTTCATCTGTTGTGGCATCTGCAGTCTGTCTTGCTTCATGCTCCACCACAGTATTACCTTGTTGACTCTCATGGTCAGAGTTTCTATCAACACTGTTGTGAATTCCGCTCTTGGGCTCCCTCCGGTGGTTGTTAGTGGCATTTTTGTGAGTTCTGCTCTTTGGCTCCCTCCTGTGGTTTTGAGTGGTATGGCTGCTTCTTGGATTTAGCTTCAGCAGCTGTTTTCACTGATCATCTTTCTGGCTCGGCTATATTAGTCTGGCCTTATCCCTCATTCAATGCCAGTTGTCAATTTTTCCTGCCTGGAGTCATTGCTTTCCTGACACTCTGACCAGTTCATCAAAGCTAAGTCCTTGCTGTTCCTTTTGCGGTTCTCTTGTTGTGGACTTGTTGTTCAGCTCTTTCTTTGTTTTTGTTCATTTGTCCAGCTTTTCAGTATGGATCTATTCAGCTAAGCTGGAAGCTCTGGGCAGCAGAGTTTGCCCTCCACACCTTTAGTTAGGTGTGGAGATTTTTGCATTTCTCTGCGGTGGACTTTTTCTAGTTTTTATTACTGACCGCACAGCATTCTGTCCTGTACTATTTTCTATCTAGCTAGAAGTGGCCTCCTGTGCTAAATCTTGTTTCATACTACGTATGTTATTTTCTTCTCCTCTCACAGTCATTATTTGTGGGGGGCTAATCTATCCCTTGGTAATTTTCTCTGAGGCAAGATAGTTTTCCTGCTTCTATCTTTAGGGGTAGTTAGCTCTTAGGCTGTGACGAGATGCCTAGGCAGAGTTAGGAGCATTCCACGGCTGCTTCTAGTGTTGTGTTGAGCTTAGGGACTGCGGTCAGTATAGTTGCCACCTGCTCAGAGCTAGATGCATGTCGCTCCTTAATCACCAGATCATAACACAACACTCACAGTCACGTTTCCTGTGCTGACATCTAAAATAAAGCAAACATAAAGTAAACAGTTGCATGTCATGAGTCACATTATTATGACGACAAAAAAACTCCACAAAGTCAGAAAAAATAGGCATGTGTATACACATACCTTTTACATCTTCTGTTTTTTTTTATTCAGCCATGACGACATTGACATTGAAAATTGTCGCTCTTGTTTTTCTTTCTCCTTTGCTCTTTTTCGGAATTCTGCTCCGGATGGTTTTTTGGACATCGCTATTGGTAGCAGACGCAGACCAATTTTTTCCCATCCTGTAAACAAAAGCAAAAACATAAATATCTGTATGTACTGTGTACATACATATACAGTAGTATGGTATAACTATGCAGTAGTATAACAACGTTCGGAGAGAAGCAGGAAGAGTAGCTCATTGTCACGTGACAGTAACTAGAAAAATCACATGAGTGAAGTGGCCATGTGGTAACTGATGAAACCAGCAAGCAGAGCTGATTCCTGTCAGTGCGGATATTACATGCTGTTAGGATTGGCTACAGGGTTTCATTTTATTATTATAGGGCTTAGTTACTCTGAGACTGCAGGCTTCTGAATTCTCACAGCACATGCACTGCACACTTTTGAGATTCTCCCTGGCCAATGCCGAGAGTGGATTATCATGTGAGCTGAAGTATGTGATTTGTATATTTCTGGTCAAATGTGTCCTGTCCTTCCTTGCTCATTTAATTTTTATTGAGCGAGGCCATGCATTTCTAGTTGGCATGTGACCGTGACCGTATGTATACAAATTGCATACTTGTGGGTTCGTGACCTCCCACACTCATTGCTGGCACCAGAGAATCTTGACAGCATGCACTATTACATTTAAGAATTCTGAAGTCAGCTGCCACTTAGTGACTGTAGAGTTTCATCACAAAATTGACTAATCCATTTAATGCTCCTAACAAATAAAAACAAGAGTAACCCTTAACTTGTTAGATGGCATTGGCACAACACTTTCTTAACATAGCCATGTATCATGTAAGCTTACTAGTTATGGATTATCAAGTGTTCTCTCACTTTAAGTATTTGGATGCAGAAATGTCTGCACCATTTCTGCATCTCTTGCCATGAAAAATACAGTGGCAAAAATGCAAATTGTGGGCTTATATTATCAGACCTGGAAGGTCCTTGGTTATTTGGCCCTCCCCAGCCTAAAAATAGAAGCCAGCAGTCACCCCAGAATTGGCGCATCACATGAGATGCTCAAATTCTGGTGCTTTGCATTCACTCTTCCCAATTGCTATGGTGTGGTGGCAATCAGGGTAATGGTGATTGGGGTTGATTGATGACAGCTAAGAATTGTCCAAAAACAAAGCTGGCATCAAGCCCTGGTGTTAGAAATGGAGAGGTGTCTATCAGACACACCCATCACTAACCCAGTAATCAAAAAAGAAAACACAGACACAAATCTTTATTTAAATGGATACTCATCCATACTTTCCCTAGTTCACCATGTAAAAAAAAACAACATACTGTCCGAAGATTTCTCCCCCCTCATAAGGTCCTCATATTTCTCCCCCTATAATGGCCTCAGATTTGTGCCCCATAATGTCCTGATTTATGCACCCATACTGTCCAGATTTGTGCCCCCATACTGTCCAGATTTGTGCCCCATAATGTCCTGATTTGTGCACCCATACTGTCCAGATTTGTGCCCCCATACTGTCCAGATTTGTGCCCCCATAATGTCCTGATTTGTACCCCCATAATGTCCTGATTTTTGCCCCCATGCTGTCCAGATTTGTGCCCCCATACTGTCCAGATTTGTGCCCCCATACTGTCCAGATTTGTGCCCCCATAATGTCCTGATTTGTGCCCCTATACTGTCCTGATTTGTGCCCCCACACTGTCCAATTTGTGCCCCATACTGTTCACATTTGTGCCCCCATACTATCCAGATTTGTGCCCCCATAATGTCCTGATTTGTGCCCCCATAATGTCCTGATTTGTGCCCCCTTAATGTCCTGATTTCTGCCCCCATCCGCATCCCCCCCATATCATGATATGTTCCTCAGTCTTTCATCCAGCTGCCCCCCTGGCTATTGCTTTGCTTCACAGTCCTCAGACTCACAAGTGAGTAGTGAGAGTGACACATACCCATTTTGCGTGGCACCTGGCCGCTACTCTCTCCCCCTCCCCCCTATCATGCAGGCAGGCTCATTTCAAAGTAAATCATTCAGAAATTATTCTGAAGGTTCGGTCGGTCTGTGACTTCAGACAAATTTCAGCTCCATACCCGATCCCCACGGCCGCAGTCTGGAGCACTTACGAGGCACCGACATCACCATCCAACACAAGTACACACTACACCCGAACACCGGTGCAACGAACGAAGCAGCAGCCTGTCACACGCTCAGTGACGTCAGCCACTGCTGGCGCTTCCCTGATGCGGAAGTGCCAGCGGCGGTCAGCGCCTCTCAGCGGTTGTCAGGGGCACAGGCGATGGCTTAAACTGTGAAGGGAAGGGGACTCGTCTCACAACAAGGCAAGCCGAACCGAACCAGGTACTTGTAGCGATGCGCAGCAGCAGTACTTTCTCTGAGCCGGCTGTCAATTTGACAGCCGGCTCAGAGAACAAACGGGATTATCTCAGACTGTGGGGGGTGGGGGCGGCAGCATGCCGCCGCTGAGGAGCCTGGCTTGGACCGCCGCAATGCCCCATCATCAGGCGGCCCCGCTGGCGCCCACTGTCGGCTGTGCCCGGGGCACATGCCCCGGCTGCCCCCTGGATACGCCACTGCTGCGGCGTTTCATGGCCTGACAGACAATCCCTGCAGCGTTATTGGGTCTCTAAATTCTGACAAAAAAGGTTGGTGGAGACACCAGTTATCACCGAATAATCCTGGAAATGCTCGGTGCTCTCTGAGTACACCGAGCATAGTGATACTCGGGCGAGTAACGAGAAGTGGCGAGCACATTCGCTCATCACTAGCGTTAATCCTTTAGTGACCGGGCCAATTTTTTTTTTTAAATGTGACCACTGTCATTTTATGTGGTAATAACTCTGGAACATTTCAAAATATCCCATTGATTTGGAGATTGCTTTTTTGTGACACATTGTACTTTATGATAATGGAAAACTTAGGTTGATATGTTTCGTATTTATTTAAAAAAAATATCAGAAATTTGACAAAAATGTTAACATAGTAACATAGTTAGCAAGGCCAAAAAAAAGACATTTATCCATCCAGTTCAGCCTATATTCCGCCAAAATAAATCCCCAGATCTAAGTCCTTATAAAGAACCTAATAACTGTAAGATACAGAATTGTTATGCTCCTGGAAGACATCCACCCCTCTCTTTAACCCCTCTACTGAGTTTGCCATCATCACCTCCTCAGGCAAGGAATTCCAGATTCTCACTGCCCTAACAGTAAAGAATCTTTTTTCTATGTTTGGACACCCCCTGAGGAAGCGGGATTCATTTGACGCGAAACGCGCGTTGGGGTAGCACCTCGGACCGGGACAGGACCTGTTACGATTATCATGGGTAATTAATCCTTATCCAGCACTTGCATTTGTACGCTATTTGATGACAGCTATGTAGGTAAAAGTACCGGTATTAAACATTCGAATTAGTTATAATTTGCCACAATCTGTCTTCATTTTGGTATATTTGATTATGGCATGTTAATTGCACTTATGCGCATTGCATTACATTTTATATACCTTTCAGTATCCTGTTCCGTGATCTTGGGTTCTTGATGTACTCACGGTATTGTCACATGATGTCACTTATATGGTACATGATCTTATTTGTTTTTTGATTACATTTTCTAATAAAATCATTCTAGATTACCTTTTGGCCTATTTTGACTCATAGTTCTCCTGTTTTCATATTTTTTCTATGTTTGTGGCAAAACCTTCTCTCCTCCAGACACAGAGAATGCCCCCTTGTTACCATCATCTTTATTTAGATATTTGTATTGTTCCCTTATGTACTTATACATGGTTATTAGATCGCCCCTCAGTCGTATTTTTTCTAGACTAAATAATCCTAATTTTGCTAATCTCTCTGGGTAATGTAGTTACCCCTTTTATTAATTTTGTTGCCAGCATTTGTATGCACTCTAGTTCCATTATATCCTTCCTGAGCACCGGTGCCCAAAACTGTACACAGTACTCCATGTGCGGTTTAACAACAGATTTCTACAGAGGCAGTATTATGCTCTCATCATGTGTATCCAGACCTCTATTAATGCACCCCATGATCCTGTTTGCCTTGGCAGCCGCTGCCTTGCACTGGCTGCTTCAGGTAAGTTTATCATTAATGAGAACCTGTCAACCCCCCAGGCATTTGTAACTAAAAGAGCCACCTTGTGCAGCAGTAATGCTGCATTCTGACAAGGTGGCTCTATTAGTTCAGGTCCCTGGCACTGCTGAAAGAATTGTTTTTTAAATTTGTCCCTCATACCATGAAATCGCCAGGGGGGCAGGTCTTTCCCCCTAATCCAGACGCCTCCTGTTGTGAATTCAGCTTTTGGGCTCCCTCCGGTGGTTGTAGAGGGTAATGCAGTTGTGCCTGGACTGCAGGAGTGGACAGGTGTATCTACTAATTGCAAAACTGACTGGGGTATATAGCTTTGCTGGATCCTTTAGTCAGTGCCAGTTGTCCATTGTTCTTGAAGGATTCACTTCCCTGCTGGTCTCTCCAGTTTGCTGTGTTTTTCTACAAAGATAAGTCCTGGCTTTGTTTTTGCTGTCCACCTGCAGTGGACCTTATAGTTCTGTGCATTTTCATGTTTTTGTCTTGTCCAGCTTGGTCTGTGAAGGATTTTTTGCAGCCTAGCTATTGCCCTGGAGATGCAGATATACCCCCCATGTCTTTAGTCAGATGTGGTGATCCGTATTTTCTGCGGTGGATATTTTCTAGTGTTTTTATACTGACCGCATAGTACTCTGTTCTATTCTTTCTTTTTAGCTAGTGTGGCCTCCTATGCTAAAATCTGATTTGATGTCTGCGTATGTTATTTCCCTCTCCTCTCACAGTCAATATTTGTGGGGGCTATCTATCCTTTGGGGATTTTTTCTGAGGCAAGATAGGTTTCCTGTTTCTGTCTTTAGGGGTAGTTAGATCTTAGGCTGTGCCGAGGGGTCTAGGGAGTGTTAGGTACCCCCCACGGCTATTTTTAGTTGCGCTGCTAGGTTCAGGGTTTGCGGTCAGTACAGGGACCACCTTCTCCAGAGTACATCTCATGCTGCTCCAAGGCCACCAGATCATAACAGTACAACTGGCCAACAATGAGTTAATTGCATCTCAGAAGAAGGGTGGAAAGATTTTGAGCCATTCTTTTTTCCTTAGCCTGTTTGGTCTGTTCCTCCCTCTTTACCTCTGGGTGGCTACGGAGTCTAGTATGTGGCTAGTATTAACATGAATGTTCAGGAGTTAGTTTCTCGGGTGGATCAGCTTGCTGCTAGGGTATTTCAGATTTCATTGTTCAGACTCTTGCCTTAGAGCCTAAGATTCCCACTCCTGATTTATTCTTTGGTGACAGATCCAAATTTTTGAGTTTCAAGAATAACTGTAAACTGTTTTTTGCATTAAGACCCCGGTCTTCTGGTGATCCTATTCAGCAGGTTAAAATCATCATATCTCTGCTGCATGGTGACCCACAGGATTGGGCATTTTCCCTGGAATCTGGCAATCCTGCTTTGCTTAATGTTGATTCGTTCTTTCAGGCATTGGGGTTGTTGTATGATGAGCCTAATTCTGTGGATCAGGCTGAGAAAATCTTGTTAGCCCTGTGTCAAGGTCAAGAAGCGGCAGAATTGTATTGCCAGAAATTTAGAAAATGGTCTGTACTGACTAAATGGAATGAGGATGCCTTGGCGGCAATTTTCAGAAAGGGTCTTTCTGAATCTACTAAAGATGTTATGGTGGGGTTCCCCACGCCTGCTGGTCTGAGTGATTCTATGTCTCTGGCCATTCAGATTGATCGGCGCTTGCATTAGCGCAGAATTGTGCACACTGTGGCGTTGTCCTCTGAGCGGAGCCCTGAGCCTATGCAGTGTGATAGGATTTTGTCTAGAGCTGAACGTCAAACATTCAGGCGTCAGAATAGGTTGTGTTTTTACTGCGGCGATTCTGCTCATGGTATTTCTGATTGCCCTAAGCGTACTAAGAGAATCGCTAGTTCTGTTGCCATCAGTGCTATACAACCTAAATTTCTGTTATCTGTGACCTTGATCTGCTCATTATCATCATTATCTGTCATGGCATTTGTGGATTCAGGCGCCTCTTTGAACCTAATGGACTTAGAATTTGCCAGACGTTGTGGTTTTCCCTTGCAGCCTTTGCAGAACCCTATTCCTTTGAGGGGCATTGATGCTACACCGTTGGCTAAAAATAAACCTCAGTTTTGGACACAGCTGACCATGCGCATGGCGCCAGCCCATCAGGAAGATTGTCGTTTTCTGGTGTTGCATAATTTGCATGATGATATTGTGCTGGGTTTTCCATGGTTGCAGCTACATAATCCGGTGTTAGATTGGAAATCCATGTCTGTGACTAGTTGGGGTTGTCAGGGGGTTCATGATCAGGTTCCTTTGATGTCAATCTCCTCTCCCCCCTCTTCTGAAGTTCCTGAGTTTTTGTCTGACTTCCAGGATGTATTCGATGAGCCCAAATCCAGTTCCCTTCCACCGCATAGGGACTGTGATTGTGCTATTGATTTGATTCCAGGTTGTAAGTTCCCTAAGGGCCGACTTTTCAACCTGTCTGTGCCTGAACATACCGCCATGCGGAGCTATATTAAGGAGTCTTTGGAGAAAGGGCATATTCGGCCATCTTCTTCACCGTTGGGAGCGGGGTTCTTTTTTGTTGCCAAGAAGGATGGCTCCTTGAGACCCTGTATTGATTATCGCCTCTTGAATAAGATCACGGTTAAATTTCAATACCCCTTGCCTTTGCTTACTGATTTGTTTGCTAGGATTAAGGGGGCTAGCTGGTTTACTAAGATTGACCTTCGAGGGGCATATAATCTTATTCGTATCAAGCAGGGTGACGAATGGAAAACTGCATTTAATACGCCCAAAGGCCATTTTGAATACCTTGTGATGCCATTCGGACTCTCTAATGCCCCATCTGTGTTCCAATCCTTCATGCATGATATCTTTCGGAGTTATCTTGATAAAGTCATGGTTGTATATTTGGATTATATTTAGATTTTTTCCAATGATTGGGAGTCTCATGTGAAAGAGGTCAGGATGGTATTTCAGATCCTCCGTAATAATGCTTTGTTTGTGAAGGGGTCAAAGTGCCTCTTTGGAGTGCAGAAGGTTTCTTTTTTGGGTTTCTTTTTTCTCCTTCATCTATAGAAATGGATCCGGTTAAGGTTCAGGCCATTCATGATTGGATTCAGCCCACATTTGTGAAGAGCCTTCAGAAATTCTTGGGCTTTGCTAATTTTTATCGTCGTTTCATTGCCAACTTCTCCAGTGTGGTTAAACCTCTAACCGATTTGACCAAGAAAGGCGCTGATGTGACGAATTGGTCCTCCGCGGCTGTTTCTGCCTTTCAGGAGCTTAAACGCCGATCTTCTTCTGCCCCTGTGTTGCGTCAGCCAGATGTTTCTCTTCCATTTCAGGTTGAGGTTGACGCGTCTGAGATTGGGGCAGGGGCCGTTTTGTCTCAGAGGAATTCTGATGGTTCCTTGATGACACCGTGTGCCTTCTTTTCTCTGAAGTTTTCGCCATGCGGAATGCAATTATGATGTCGGCAATCGGGAGTTGTTGGCTATGAAGTGGGCATTTGAGGAGTGGCGACATTGGCTTGAGGGGGCCAAGCACCGTATTGTGGTCCTGACCGATCATAAGAATCTGATTTACCTCGAGTCTGCCAAACGGCTGAATACTAGACAGGCTCGATGTTCCCTGTTTATCTCCCATTTTGATTTTGTGGTCTCGTACATTCCTGGTACTAAGAATGTTAAGGCGGATGCCCTCTCTAGGAGTTTTTTTCCTGATTCCCCTGGGGTTCTTGAGCCGGTCGGCATTTTGAAGGAAGGGGTGATTCTTTCTGCCATCTCCCCTGATTTGCGACGGGTTCTTCAGGAATTTCAGGCTGATAAGCCTGACCGTTGTCCTGTGGGGAAACTGTTTGTTCCTGATAGAAGGACTAGTAAAGTGATTTCTGAGGTTCATTGTTCTGTGTTGGTTGGCCATCCTGGGATTTTTGGTACCAGAGATTTGGTTGGTAGGTCCTTTTGGTGTCCTTCTTTGTCACGGGATGTGCGTTCTTTTGTGCAGTCCTGTGGGATTTGTGCACGGGCTAAGCCTTGCTGTTCCCGCGCTAGTGGGTTGCTTTTGCCATTGCCGGTCCCTGAGAGACCTTGGACGCATATTTCTATGGATTTTATTTCTGATCTTCCTGTTTCCCAAAGAATGTCGGTTATATGGGTTGTCTGTGACCGATTTTCTAAGATGGTTCATTTGGTGCCTTTGCCTAAATTGCCTTCTTCTTCTGATTTGGTTCCGTTGTTTTTTCAGCATGTGGTACGTTTGCATGGTATTCCGGAGAATATTGTGTCCGACAGAGGTTCCCAGCTTGTTTCTAGGTTTTGGCGGGCCTTTTGTGCCAAGCTGGGCATTGATTTGTCTTTTTCCTCTGCATTTCATCCTCAGACAAATGGCCAGACTGAGCGAACTAATCAGACCTTGGAGACCTATTTGAGATGCTTTGTGTCTGCTGATCAGGATGATTGGGTGGCTTTTTTGCCATTGGCCGAGTTTGCCCTTAATAATCGGGCTAGTTCGGCTACTTTGGTTTCACCTTTTTTTTGTAATTTTGGTTTTCATCCTCGTTTTTCTTCTGGGCAGGTTGAGCCTTCTGACCTTCCTGGTGTGGATTCTGTGGTCGACAGGTTGCAGCAGATTTGGGCTTGTGAAGTGGACAATTTGGTGCTGTCTCAGGAGGAGGCTCAGTGTTTTGCTAACCGTCATCAGTGTGTTGGTTCCCAGCTTCGGGTTGGTGATCTGGTTTGGTTATCTTCCCGTCATGTTCCTATGAAGGTTTCTTCTCCTAAGTTTAAGCCTCGATTTATTGGTCCTTATAGAATTTCTGAGATTATTAATCCGGTGTCCTTTCGCCTGGCGCTTCCAGCCTCTTTTGCTATTCATAATGTCTTCCATAGATCTTTGTTGCGGAAATATGTGGAGCCCGTTGTTCCCTCTGTTGATCCTCCGGCCCTGTATTGGTCGATGGGGAGTTGGAATATGTTGTTGAGAAGATTTTGGATTCCTGTTTTTCGAGGCGGAAGCTTCAGTACCTTGTCAAGTGGAAGGGTTATGGCCAGGAGGATAATTCTTGTGTTTCTGCCTCTGATGTCCATGCCGTTGATTTGGTTCGTGCCTTTCATCGGGCTCATCCTGATCGGCCTGGGGGCTCTGGTGAGGGTTCGGTGACCACTCCTCAAGGGGGGGGGGTACTGTTGTGAATTCAGCTTTTGGGCTCCCTCCGGTGGTTGTAGAGGGTAATGCAGTTGTGCCTGGACTGCAGGAGTGGACAGGTGTATCTACTAATTGCAAAACTGACTGGGGTATATAGCTTTGCTGGATCCTTTAGTCAGTGCCAGTTGTCCATTGTCCTTGAAGGATTCACTTCCCTGCTGGTCTCTCCAGTTTGCTGTGTTTTTCTACAAAGATAAGTCATGGCTTTGTTTTTGCTTTCCACCTGCAGTGGACCTTATAGTTCTGTGCATTTTCATGTTTTTGTCTTGTCCAGCTTGGTCTGTGAAGCATTTTTTGCAGCCTAGCTATTTCTCTGGAGATGCAGATATACCCCCCATGTCTTTAGTCAGATGTGGTGATCCGTATTTTCTGCGGTGGATATTTTCTAGTGTTTTTATACTGACCGCATAGTACTCTGTTCTATTCTTTCTTTTTAGCTAGTGTGGCCTCCTATGCTAAAATCTGATTTCATATCTGCATATGTTATTTCCCTCTCCTCTCACAGTCAATATTTGTGGGGGGCTATCTATCCTTTGGGGATTTTCTCTTAGGCAAGATAGGTTTCCTGTTTCTGTCTTTAGGGGTAGTTAGATCTTAGGCTGTGCCAAGGGGTCTAGGGAGTGTTAGGTACCCCCACGGCTATTTTTAGTTGCACTGCTAGGTTCAGGGTTTGCGGTCAGTACAGGAACCACCTTCTCCAGAGTACGTCTCATGCTGCTCCAAGGCCACCAGATCATAACAGCCTCCCAGTCGTCACTCATGGTCTCTGCGCGCCGGGCGCCGCCTCCGCTTCCGTCGGTAGCATCCCCTAAAAGAGTCACCTTTTCAGAATGCAGCATTACTTTTGCACAAGGTGGCTCTTTTAGCCTTGGGGGTGACAGGTTCCCTTTAACTAGGATCCCCCAAGACTTTCTTCATGATAGATTTACCCAGTGGTTTCCCATTCAGTATGTTATGGTGATAATGATTCCTTCTTCCCATGTATATAACCTTACATTTATCATTGTTAAACCGCATCTGCTACCTTTCTGACCAAGTTTTCAACTTATCCAGATCCATCTGTAGCAGAATATTATCTTCTCTTGTATTGACTGCTTTACATAGTTTTGTATCATCCACAAATATCAATATTTTACTGTGTAAACCTTCTACCAGATTGTTAATAAATATGTTGAAGAGAATAGGTCCCAACACCGACCCGTGCGGTACCCCACTGGTCACAGCGACCCAGTTAGACGATATACTATTTAGGACCAGCCTCTTCTTTCTATCACTAAGCCAGTTACTTACCAATTTACACACATTTCCCCTCAGACCCAGCATTCTCATTTTGTGTACAAACCTCTTGTGTGGCATGGTATCAAACGCTTTGGAAAATTCAAGCTATACTACGTCCAGTGACTCACCTTGGTCCAGTCTATAGCTTACCTCTTAATAAAACTGATTAGATTGGTTTGACTGGAGTGATTCCTCATAAACCCATGCTGATATGGAGATAAACAGTTATTCTCATTGAGATAATCCAGAATAACATTCCTCAGAAACTCTTCAAATATTTTACCAAAAATAGAGGCTAGACTTACTGGCCTATAATTTCCAGGTCCACTTTTAGAACCCTTTTTGAATATTGGTACCATATTTCCTATGCGCCAGTCCTGTGGAACAGACTCCGTCACTATAGAGTCCCTAAGTATAAGAAATAATGGTGTCACGCTGCAGCTATGTAGGCAACTGTAACTTCCACTAGATGGCAATAGAGTGGAAGGATAGTAACAAGTCTGCAAGGGTAGACTTTCAGTGCTGCATTGAAGCTACCACCAGGTGGCAGCAGAATAGTCAAACAAGCCGAGTCAAAACCTAGACCGTCACGCAGTACAAAGGGAAAAAACAAGCACAGAGTCAGTGGAGAGCAAAAGGGTCAATACCAGACAAAAGGCAGAAGTACCAGGGACCAGAAGCAAAGTCAAGTCAGAGTCAAAGCTGAGTCAAACACCGGGAAATCCAAAAGCAATCAGGAAACACTAAGACAGGGCAGGGAAGGAGGAATAGACACAGGCAGGGTCAGATAGCACAGCAGGAGCAATCCGTGTACTACCAGAGTCAGATACTCATGCCGTAGGCCGAAAATATAACTGACACCACCTGCAGGATGCAGAGGAGCTAAATAGAAAACCTGAACGCAGAATGAGGCAGAGCAACGTTACCCCTTGACATGATCAGCCTTTGAAAAGGGCAGACAGGACTCAAAACCCGGACTGGATAATGACAGTACCCTCCTCTCAAGGGGGGCCACTGGACCACCAGGTTTTCCAGGATAACGTGCATGAAATGCCCAAACCAGACGATCAGCATGGGCGGAACGTGCCAGAACCCAATATCCTGACCTCAGGACAGTAACCCCTCCAATGGACCAAGTACCGGAGCGAACTGTGAACCCTCTGAGAATCAACAATTCATTCAACTTCATACTCAGTCTGACCATCTACCGAGACAGGAGGTGGAGGGGATGGCAACCAAGAAGAGGAAGATACACATGGCTTATGAAGGGACGTATAGAATACATTGGGGATCCGAAGCGACATAGGTTAGTGTAAATGGAAGGCAACTAAGTTGACAACCTCAATGACCTCGTAAGGACCAATAAACTTAGGACCCAGCTTAACAGACGAAACTTTCAGACGTATGTTCCTGGTAGACAACACCTTGTCTCCCACCAGCAACTTAAGTCCCACAGTTCATCGCTTATTAGCAAAATGTTTTTGTTTGCCCTGAGCCGCCCCAATGTTCCTCTGAACCTCGCTCCACACCTCCTTCAACAGTTGAACCGCTGAATCAGCCCTGGACACCCTAAATCCAGCCTGGAAAATTCACCAAAATGGGGGTGAAAACCGTAGTTATAGTAAATGGAGAAGTGCCGGTGGACTGATTAACCTGATTATTGAATGCAAATTCAGCCACCGGCATTGAGAATCACCAATCATCTTAACTAGACATGGCAAGACACCTCAAAATTTTTTCAAGTGACTGATTGGTTCTCTCCATCTGCCCGTTGGTTTCAGGATGGTAGGCCGAAAGAAGGTCAAATCATTACCTAGTCTCTTACAGAAAGCCCTCCAGAACTTGGACACAAATTGTACCCCTCTATCAGACACCAAATTCAGAGGCACACCATGCAACTGCACAACATGCTCAATAAATAACTTGGATAAAGTTTCAGCGTTAGGTAGTCCTGCCAATGGTACAAAATGCGTCTGTTTACTAAATCTTTGAACCACTACCCAGACCAAAGTTTTGCCATTGGAAGTTGGGAGATCAGTGATAAAATCCATGGACAAATGAGTCCAAGGTCTATTTGGAATTGGCAATTGCACCAATTCCCCGGCCGGCCGGTTATTGGAGCTTTAGCACGGGCACACATATCACAAGCAGACACAAACCTGGCAACGTCAGAAGACATGGAGCACCACCAGAACAGTCTAGCCATAGCTCTCAGGGTAGCTGAGACCCTGGATGCCCACTGAGAGAAGAGTCATGAAACTACCGGAGAACCCTAAACCGATACTGAACAGAGACGAAGAGCTTATTCTCAGGCAATGATGGAGGATCAAGAGACTGAGCCTCACGATTCTCCTGCTCCAACTCAGAGGATACACAAGCAACGACCACCAAGTGCTGAAGAATGGAGGAAGGAGGTTCAGGAGGTGATAGCGGATCCAAACTGCGAGACAAGGCATCGGCCTTGACATTCTTGGAACCAGACCAAAAGGTCATGGAAAAATCGAAGAATGAAGAAAAAGGGACCACCTCGCCTGCCTAGAAGTTAAGCGTGTAGCCTACTCAATGTAGGATAGATTCTTGTGGTCCGTAATCTGTAATCTGGCGAACAGCCCAATTCCAATGTCCAGGATCTCCACAGCAAAAACACAATCTCCTCTCTCATCGTCGCCTTCTTGCCTTCTCCTTCAGGTTCATAGGTTCAGTATAGGGTGCCACATTGGAATTTGCATTACGCCTTTCTCCTGCAACCTCCAATCAATATGAATGGCCTGAGAAATAGCCAACTCCAAGGAGCTGGGTGGCGGATGGAGAGCCAGAGCGTCCTTAAGATGATTCGACAGTCCTCTCCTGAATTGACAACAAAAGTGCAGAGTCGTTCCAGGTCACTTCGGTTGCCCACCGCCTTAACTCAGAGCAATACCATTTGGCAGTGAGTTTATCCTTGAAGAGACCCACGATAGTGTCCTCTTCCACCACAACCTGGTCTGGTTTATCAAAAATCAGTCCTAAGGCCTCAAAGAACCTATTCACAGACATGTTTAGGGGCAGTAGCAGGTAATGAAAAAGCCCAAGTCTTGGGATCCTCCAGGAGCAACAAAATAATTATCCCTACCCGTTGATTCTCATCCCCAGAGGATCGGGGTCTCATAGAGAAAAGTAACTTAAAAGTAACTCTCCCTTAATGTGTAAAACTTCTCCTCTCCGGAAATAGTATCTGGGAGCCTGACCGTAGGTTCAGGAGCGTGGAACGAGATATCTATGGGATCTGAGTGCCTACAGTTAGGTACAGAAAAAGAATCCTGAATAGACCTAACCGTCTCATAAAGCTCATTTTGAAGCTGATTATGAGAAGTGGTCAGGACTCTATGTTCAATAGACAAATCCTGCATCATTTGAGCCAGGCTAGACATCTGATTCACCAGCGTGCGAAGCGGATCCATAAAGAGAGGAATAAAGAAAAAAACTGTTACTAGTCAGTTACAATGTCACGCTGCAGCTAAGCAGGTAACTGCAACTTCGAACTAGATGGCAATAGAGTCGAAGGCTAGTAACAAGTCTGCAAGGGCAGACCTGCATTGCTACAGCAAAGCTACCACTAGGTGGCAGCAGAACAGTCAAACAAGCCAAGTCAAAATCTTGACCATCACGCAGTACAAAGGGAAAAAAGTCAGTGGAGGGCAAAAGGGTCAATACCAGACAAAAGGCAGAAGTACCAGGGACCGGAGGCAAAGTCAATTCAGAGTCAAAGCCAAGTCAAACTCAAGGAAATCCAAAAGCAATCAGGAAACACTAAGTCAGAAAGAGCAGAAAGAGCAGGGAAGGAGGAATAGACAGGGACAGAAAGTACAGCAGGATCAGGGTATCAGGGTACTACCAGAGTCAGATACTCATGCCGTAGGCAGAAAATATAACTGACACTGCCGGCAGGATGCAGCGGAGCTAAACAGCAAACTTGAACCCAGAATAAGGCAGAGCAAAGTTAAGCCTTGACATGATCAGCTGGAAAAAGGGCAGACAGGGCTCAAAACCCGAACTTGATCATGACAAATGGTTTGTCTATTGTATTACTTAGTTCTCTTAGTACTCATGGGTGTATGCTATACGGACCCAGAGATTTATTTATTTTAATATTATTTAGCCGGTTTCGCACTTCTTCTTGGGTTAGATTGGTGACCTTTAACTATGAATACCGTGGAGAAGGTGTTTAATATATTAGCCTTTTCTTTATCATCTACAACCTTTCTTTCCTCACAATTTTTTAAGGGGCCTACACTTTCACTTTTGATTCTTTTACTATTGACATACAGTTGTTGAAGAACAATTTGGGATTACTTTTACTCTCCTTAGCAATATGCTTCTCTGTTTCATTTTTGGCAGCTTTAATTATTTTTTTAGATTAAGTATTTTTCTCCCTATAGTTTTTTAGAGCTTCAACAGTGCCATCATGCTTTAGTAGTTTAAATGCTTTCCTTTTACAGTTAATTGCCCCTCTTACTTCTTTGTTTAGCCATATTGGGTTTTTCTTGTTTTTCTAATTCCTACAAGGTATAAACCGGTTACAATGCCTGCTTAGGATGTTCTTAAACACTTCCCATTTATTATCTGTATTCTTATTTCTGAGGACATTGTCTCAGTCAACCATATTAAGGGCATCTCTAAGCTGGTCACACTTTGCCTTTCTAAAGTTCAGTGATTTTGTGACTCCCTGACAAGTCCCCCTAGCGAAAGACAAGTGAAACCATACAATATTGTCGTCGCAATTTCCTAGATGCTGAAGACCTGCAGATTTGTTGTTCTGACAGGTCTATCAGATAGTATTAGGTCTAAAAGTGCTGCTCCTCTGGTTGAATTCTGAAGCTTTTGCGAAATATAATTTTTCTTGGTTATTTGCAGAAACCTGTTGCCTTAATGGGTTTCACAGGTCTCTGTTTCCCAGTTAATATCCAGGTAGTTAAAGTCCCCCATAAAAAAGACTATCTGCCTTAGTAGTAGACTTTCCATGATATCTGTTATATTTGGGGGTTTGTAACAGACCCCAATGAGTATTTTGTTACTATTTTTCCCTCCATGTATTTCGACCCATATACTTGTAGACTCGACATCCTCATTCCCTTCACTAATATCCTCCCTTAAAGTAGAATTTAGACAAGACTTTACATAAAGACAAACCCCACCTCCTCTCCGATTTTTACGATTCTTTCTAAACAGACTTTAACCTGTAAGTTAACTGCCTAGTCATAGCTGTCATCTAACCATGTCTCTGTTATTCCCACTATGTCATAGCTACCTGTAGATATTTCTGCTTCTAGTTCTTCCATCTTGTTTGTAAAGCTTCTGGCATTCGCGAGCATGCAGTTTAGAGGATTTTGCTTTGTTCCATTCTCCTCCCTGTGGATTGTTTTAAAAATGTTCTTACCTCCCTTCCGAGTACACTATCATTCAAAAGTTTTGGGTTGCCCCCACACAATTTTGTGTTTTCCATGAAAATTCATACTTTTCTTAATCAAATGAGTTGGCAAATGAAAATCTAGTCCAGACATTGACAAGGTTCGAGCAAAAGATTTTTATTTGAAATAATAATTTTCTCCTTCAAATTTTGCTTTCGTCAAGGAATGTTCCCTTTGCAGCAATTACAGCATTGCAGACCTTTGGCATTCTAGCAGTTAACTTGCTGAGGTAATCTGGAAAAATTTCACCCCATGCATCCAGAAGGTTTGGCTTGATGGGCACTTTTTGAGTACCATACAATTAAGTTACTCCCATTACAGATAGAATACCAGCTGCCTGCTTCTTCCCTAAATAGTTCTTGCATAATTTGGAGGTGTGCTTTGGGTCATTATCCTGTTGTAGGATGAATTGGCTCCAGTCACCGCTGTCCACAGGGTATGGCATGGCATTACAAAATGGAATGATAGCCTTTCTGATTTAAAATTCCTTTTTACCTTGTACAAATCTCCCACTTTACCAGCACCAAAGCAACCCCAGACCATCACATTACCACCAACAAGCTTGACAGATGGCGTCAGGCATTCTTCCAGCATCTTTTCAGTTGTTCTGCGTCTCACAAAGGTTCTTCTGTGATTCAAAAACCTCAAACTTAGATTTGTCTGTCCATAGCACTTTTTTCCAATCTTCCTCTGTCCAATGTCTGTGTTCTTTTGTCCATATTAGTCTTTTCCTTTGATTAGCCAGTCTCAGATATGGCTTTTTCTTTGCCACTCTTTCCTGAAGGCCAGCACCCTGGAGTCGCCTCTTCACTGTAGACATTGACACTGGCGTTTTGCGTGTACTATTTAATGAAGCTGCTAGTTGAGGACCTGTATGCATCGATTTCTCAAACTACAGACTCTAATGTACTTGTCTTGTTGCTCAGTTGTGCAGCGGGGCCTCCCACTTCACTTTCTACTCTGGTTAGAGTCTGTTTGTTCTCTCCTCTGAAGGGAGTACAACACACCATTGTAGGAAATCTTCAGTTTCTTGTCAATTTCTCACATGGAATAGCCTTCATTTCTAAGAACAAGAATAGAATGTCGAGGTTCACATGAAAGTTCTTTTTTTCTGGCTATTTTGAGAGTTTAATGGAACCAACAAATGTAATGCTACAGATTCTCAACTAGATCAAATGAAGGTCAGGTTTATAGGTTCTCTAATCAGCCAAACTGTTTTCAGCTGTGCTAACATACTTGCACAAGGGTTTTAACCCCTTTCTGACAGTAGATGTACTATCCCGTCGAGGTGGGGTGGGCCTGTATGCCCACCGACGGGATATTATGTCATAGTGATCAGCTGTGCTCACGGTGGGAGCGCGGCCGATCACGACCGGGTGTCAGCTGACTATCGCAGCTGACATCCGACACTATGTGCCAGGAGCAGTCACGGACCGCCCCCGGCACATTAACCCCCACCACACTGCGATCAAACATGATCGCATTGTTCCGGCGGTATAGGGAAGCATTGTACAGGGAGGGGGCTCCCTGCGTGCTTCCCTGAGACCCCCGGAGCAACGCGATGTGATCGCGTTGCTCCTAGGGTCTCTTACCTCAGAGCAAGCACTGGTAAGCCTGCAGGAGTGCACGTCAGATCGATGATCTGACACAGTGCACAGCAAAGTGCCAGATCAGCGATCTTACACTATAAAATGATGCCCACCCCTGGGGCAATGTTATAGTGTAAAAAAAAATTTTCAAATGCGAAAAAAAATAAAAAAAAATTCTTAAAAAAAAATAGAATTAAAATATATTGCTCCTATAAATACATTTCTTTATCTAAATAAAAAAAACAATAAAAGTACACATATTTAGTATCGCTGCGTTCGTAACGACCCAACCTATAAAACTGTCCCACTAGTTAACCCCTAGGTTAAAAACGAGGCAAAAAACAACGCTTCATTATCATACCACCAAACAAAAAGTGGAATAACACGCAATCAAAAAGACAGATATAAATAACCATGGTACAGCCAAAAACGTAATCTTGTCCCGCAATAAACGAGCCGCCATACAACGTCATCAAAGAAAAAATAAAAAAGTTATAGTCCTAAGAATAAAGCGATGCAAAAATAAATATTTTTTCTATAAAATGGTTTTTATCGTATAAAAGCGCCAAAACATAAAAAAGATATAAATAAGGTATTGCTGTAATCGTACTGACCCGAAGAATAAGACTGCTTCATCCATTTTACCAAACGCGGAACGGTATCAATGCCTCCCCCAAAAGAAATTCATGAATAGCTAGTTTTTGGTCATTCTGCCTCACAAAAATCGGAATAAAAAGCGATCAAAAAATGTGCCCGAAAATGTTACCAATAAAAACGTCAACTCGTCCCGCAAAAAACAAGACCTCACATGACTCTGTGGACAAAAATCTGGAAAAATTATACCTATCAAAATGTGGTGATGCAAAAAATATTTTTTGTAATAAAAAGTGTCTTTCAGTGTGTGACTGCTGCCAATCATAAAAATCCGCTAAAAAAACTAGCTATAAAAGTAAATCAAACCCCCCTTCATCATCCCCTTAGTTAGGTAATAATTAAAAAAAATATTTATTTCCATTTTCCCATTAGGGTTAGGGCTAGAGTTAGGGTTAGGGCTAGGGTTAGGGTTAGGGTTAGGGCTAGGGTCAGGGTTACAGTTAGGGCTAGGGCTAGGGTTAGGGCTAGGGTTAGGGTAAGGGCTAGGGTTAGTGCTAGCTTTAGGGCTAGGGTTACAGCTAGGGTTAGGGTTAAGGCTAGGGTTAGGGTTGGGGCTAGGGTTAAGGCTACAGTTAGGTTTGGGGCTAAAGTTAGGGTTAGGGTTGGGGCTAAAGTTAGGGTTAGGGTTTGGATTACATTTACGGTTGGGAATAGGGTTGGGATTAGGGTTAGGGGTGTGTCAGGGTTAGGAGTGTGGTTAGGGTTACCATTGGGATTAGGGTTAGGGGTGTGTTTGGATTAGGGTTTCAGTTATAATTGGGGGGTTTCCACTGTTTAGGCACATCAGGGGCTCTCCAAACGTGACATGGTGTCTGATCTCAATTCCAGCCAATTGAAAAAGTAAAACAGTGCTTCTTCCCTTCTGAGCTCTCCAGTGCGCCCAAACAGGGGTTTACCCCAACATATGGGGTATCAGCGTACTGTCTTGATCCCTAATGATGGTTCTGAGAGGAAATAAGATCATGTTGATCCTTATTGGAAACAATATTATATGCCCTATTTAACATCCAATTAGAGTACCCTCTTTTATGAAATTTCCTACCAGAATTAATTTAATCATTTTTAAGATCATTGTTGTTATTACAATTATGTTTGAGTCGTGTAAATTCTCCCACAGGGATGGACTTTACTGTATGCCTTGGGTGGCTGCTCTTGGCATGTAAAATGGTGTTCCCTGACAATGGTTTGGGAAAAGTTCTCGAAGCAATGAAATGATCCAAAATACCAGATAATTCCAAATCTCAAAAAGAAATAGTGGATTTTGCATGAACAAAAGTAAATTTAATATTGTAATAATTATTGTTGATGTAATCTATAAAGACTGTATGGCAGACACATCGCCTTTCCATATGATTAATGTATTGTCGATGTATCTGCCATACCAGTGAGAAAATTGATTGGTAAGTGTAAAAAGAAAATCATATTCCCATTTGGCCATAACAAAATTTGCTATTGATGGTCTCATTATAAAACATTAGGAAGAAAAATTGTCAGACATACAAAGCGAGTTGGATGAAACCAAACAAAGTTTGAAATCTCATGCTGTTAGGGCTGGCGGAACGCACCGAGTAAATAGATGTATTTGGTGCGTTCGCAGCCCGGGGTCCACCGTGCAGGAGAGAACCTGCTGCTGGCAAATGGCGGCCCTATATGGTGGTAGAAGCGAACTCTGTTACTTCACAGAGTCGCCTAAAGAAAGCATTGTGCCCTGTTAACCTCACAGGAGTACACAGCGACTGCCGAGCAGATAGCAGTTGGTGGTTACGCAAACATACAATCTCCTCACCGGAGGAGCCGATATTCTAGGGGCTTATTTCAGCCGGGGTCCTGAATCCATACATGCAATCTCCTCACCGGAGGTACCAGTATTCTAGGGTCTTATTTCAGCCAGGTCCCTGAACACATATACACGTAATCACACTGGCACAAAGCACATAACTTAGATTTGATACTAGCGAATGGCCGTGCGGCCATGCAAACCTTTTATAGCTGCAGCAAGTACAGGACCTTCCAAGAAGGACCAATGAGAGGCTGCCAAAAAGCAAGAGGAACTTCAGGACCTTCCTGGAGAACCAATGGGTCTTGCTGCTGCATCTAAGCATGTGACACTCGATCTCCAATGAGAGATCTTACCCTGGGCATGCTCAGAAGGGAAAAAGCAGGACTTAGTCCCAAAAGCGTCTGCTTGCTGCTGCCCAGCACTGGCTTCAGACTGAGAGAGGAGCTGGGACCGACGTCTCCCCTGAGCAGGCTCCACTGCGGCAGGAGAAAAATGGGAAACCGCGGCAGAGATGGCCTGAAATTCCCCCTGTGCAGAGGCGGGAACTGTTGTGAATTCTGTGGCTGAGTTCACTTCTGTGGTCACAAGTGGTATTGCAGTCTCTGGGCTTCCTCCCTCAGGTGTTTTGGTGAGCTCGTTGGCTGCCTTGCTATTTAGCTCCACCTGAGTCTGTCTTCCTTGCTCCTTGTCAATGTTCCAGTGTTGGATCTGAGCTACTGCATCTTTCCTTGGGCCTGCTGCTCTGCTAGATAAGTGCTTCTAGTTTGTTTTCTGTTTTTTCTGTCCAGCTTGCTATTAACTTTTGCTGGAAGCTCTGAGAAGCAAAGGGGTGCACCGCCGTGCTGTTAGTTCGGCACGGTGGGTCTTTTTGCCCCTTTGCGTGGTTTTCGTTTTAGGGTTTTTTGTAGACTGCATAGTTCTCTTTGCTATCCTCGCTCTGTCTAGAATATCGGGCCTCACTTTGCTGAATCTATTTCATTCCTACGTTTGTCTTTTCATCTTGCTAACAGTCATTATATGTGGGGGGCTGCCTATTCCTTTGGGGTATTTCTCTGAGGTAAGTCAGGCTTGTATTTCTATCTTCAGGCTAGTCAGCTCCTCAGGCAGTGCCGAGTTGCATAGGTAGTGATAGGCGCAATCCACTGCTGCTTATAGTTGTGTGAGGATAGATCAGGTACTGCAGTCTACAGAGATTCCACGTCTCAGAGCTCGTCCTATTGTTTTTGGTTATTGCCAGATCTCTGTATGTGCGCTGATTACTGCACGCTGTGTTGCCTGATTGCCAGCCATAACAGTACAAGGAGCCACACCAATGATTCCCAATAGAGGGAAAAAAGAAATCCTGACATCATTTTTTTTTCTTAGCTCTGTCTTCAGTCTTTTTTTTCCCCTAGAGATTAGAGTGCTTCAGGACACAGCTGTGGACATGGATATTCAGGCTCTGTGCTCCTCAATGGATAATCTCGTTGTAAATGTACAAAAGATTCAAGATACTATTGATCAGAAATCGATGCTAGAACCAAGAATTCCGATTCCTGATTTGTTTTTTGGTGACAGAACTAAGTTCCTGAGCTTCAGAAATAATTGTAAGCTATTTTTGGCCTTGAAACCTCATTCTTCTGGTAATCCTATTCAACAGGTTTTGATTATTATTTCTTTTTTGCGCGGCGACCCACAGGACTGGGCGTTTTCTCTTGCACCAGGAGATTCTGCATTGAGTAATGTTGATGCATTTTTCCAGGCGCTGGGATTGCTTTACGATGAGCCTAATTCAGTGGATCAGGCTGAGAAAAATCTGCTGGCTTTATGCCAGGGTCAGGATGATGTAGAAGTATATTGTCAGAAATTTAGGAAGTGGTCAGTACTCACTCTGTGGAATGAATCTGCACTAGCGGCTTTGTTCAGAAAGGGTCTCTCTGAAGCTCTTAAGGATGTAATGGTGGGATTTCCTATGCCTGCTGGTTTGAATGAGTCTATGTCCTTGGCCATTCAGATCGGTCGTCGTTTGCGCGAGCGTAAATCTGTGCACCATCTGGCGGTATTGTCTGAGAGTAAACCTGAGCCTATGCAGTGCGACAGGACTATGACTAAAGTAGAACGGCAAGAACACAGACGTCTGAACAGACTGTGTTTCTATTGTGGTGATTCTACTCATGCTATTTCTAATTGTCCTAAACGCACTAGGCGGTTCGATAGCTCTGCCGTTATTGGTACTGTACAGTCCAAATTCCTTTTGTCCATTACCTTAATGTGCTCTTTGTCATCGTATTCTGTCATGGCGTTTGTGGATTCAGGCGCTGCCCTGAATCTGATGGATTTGGATTATGCTAAACGTTGTGGATTTTTCTTGGAGCCTTTGCGGTGTCCTATTCCGTTGAGAGGAATTGATGCTACACCTTTGGCCAAGAATAAGCCTCAGTACTGGGCCCAGCTGACCATGTGCATGGCTCCTGCACATCAGGAAGTTATTCGCTTTCTGGTACTGCATAATTTGCATGATGTGGTCGTGTTGGGGTTGCCATGGCTACAAACCCATAATCCAGTATTGGATTGGAACTCTATGTCGGTAACCAGCTGGGGTTGTCAGGGAGTACATGGTGATGTTCCATTTTTGTCTATTTCGTCATCCATTCCTTCTGACATCCCAGAGTTCTTGTCGGACTTTCAGGATGTATTTGAAGAGTCCAAGTCTGATGCCCTACCTCCGCATAGGAATTGTGATTGTGCTATCGATTTGATTCCTGGTAGTAAATTCCCTAAGGGTCGTTTATTTAATTTGTCCGTACCTGAACACACCGCTATGCGCAGTTATGTGAAGGAGTCCCTGGAGAAGGGACATATTCGCCCATCGTCGTCACCATTGGGAGCAGGGTTCTTTTTTGTAGCCAAGAAGGATGGTTCGCTAAGACCGTGTATTGATTACCGCCTTCTTAATAAGATCACTGTTAAGTTTCAGTATCCCTTGCCATTGATTTCTGACTTGTTTGCTCGGATTAAGGGGGCTAGTTGGTTTACTAAGATTGATCTTCGTGGTGCGTATAATCTGGTGAGAATCAGGCAGGGAGATGAATGGAAAACGGCATTTAATACGCCCGAGGGTCATTTTGAGTATCTGGTGATGCCGTTCGGACTTGCCAATGCTCCATCTGTTTTTCAGTCTTTTATGCATGACATTTTCCGTGAGTATCTGGATAAATTCTTGATTGTTTACTTGGATGACATTTTGATCTTCTCAGATGATTGGGAGTCTCATGTGAAGCAAGTCAGAATGGTTTTCCAGGTACTGCGTGCTAATTCCTTGTTCGTGAAGGGATCAAAGTGTCTCTTCGGTGTGCAGAAAGTTTCATTTTTGGGGTTCATCTTTTCCCCTTCTACTATCGAGATGGATCCGGTTAAGGTTCAGGCCATCCAGGATTGGACTCAGCCGACATCTCTAAAAAGTCTGCAGAAATTCCTGGGCTTTGCTAATTTTTATCGTCGCTTCATCTGTAATTTTTCTAGCATTGCCAGACCATTGACCGATTTGACCAAGAAGGGTGCTGATTTGGTTAATTGGTCTTCTGCTGCCGTGGAAGCTTTTCAGGAGTTGAAGCGTCGTTTTTGCTGTGCCCCTGTGTTGTGTCAACCTGATGTTTCTCTTCCGTTCCAGGTCGAGGTTGATGCTTCTGAGATTGGTGCAGGGGCGGTTTTGTCACAGAGAGGTTCTGGTTGCTCAGTGCTCAAACCATGTGCTTTCTTTTCCAGGAAATTTTCTGCTGCTGAGCGTAATTATGATGTGGGCAACCGAGAGTTGCTGGCCATGAAGTGGGCATTCGAGGAGTGGCGTCATTGGCTTGAGGGTGCTAAGCATCGCGTGGTGGTTTTGACTGATCATAAGAACCTTACTTATCTTGAGTCTGCCAAGCGCTTGAATCCTAGACAGGCCCGTTGGTCGTTATTTTTTGCTCGTTTTGATTTTGTGATTTCATACCTTCTGGGCTCTAAAAATGTGAAGGCGGATGCTCTGTCTAGGAGTTTTGTGCCCGACTCTCCGGGGTTATCTGAGCCGGCGAGTATCCTCAAGGAAGGAGTCATTGTGTCTGCCATCTCCCCTGATTTACGGAGAGTGTTGCAGAAATTTCAGGCTAATAAACCTGATCGTTGTCCGGCCGAGAAACTGTTCGTCCCTGATAGGTGGACTAGTAAAGTTATCTCTGAACTTCATTGTTCGGTGCTGGCCGGTCATCCAGGAATCTTTGGTACCAGGGAGTTGGTTGCTAGATCCTTCTGGTGGCCATCTCTGTCACGGGATGTGCGTGCTTTTGTGCAGTCCTGTGGAATTTGTGCTAGGGCTAAGCCCTGCTGTTCACGTGCCAGTGGGTTGCTTTTGCCCTTGCCGGTCCCGAAGAGGCCTTGGACACATATTTCGATGGATTTCATTTCTGACCTTCCCGTTTCTCAAAAAATGTCGGTCATTTGGGTGGTCTGTGATCGCTTTTCTAAAATGGTCCATCTGGTGCCCTTGGTTAAATTGCCTTCCTCCTCTGATTTGGTGCCTTTGTTCTTCCAGCATGTGGTTCGTTTACATGGCATTCCTGAGAATATTGTTTCTGACAGAGGTTCCCAGTTTGTCTCGAGGTTCTGGCGAGCCTTTTGTGGTAGGATGGGCATTGACCTATCTTTCTCCTCGGCCTTCCATCCTCAGACTAATGGCCAGACCGAACGAACCAATCAGACCTTGTTTCATGTTTCATATCTGAGATGTTTTGTTTCCGCTGACCAGGATGATTGGGTGTCATTTTTGCCGTTGGCTGAGTTCGCCCTTAATAATCGGGCCAGCTCGGCTACCTTGGTCTCTCCATTTTTCTGCAATTCTGGGTTCCATCCTCGTTTCTCTTCAGGACAGGTTGAGTCTTCGGACTGTCCTGGTGTGGATTCTGTGGTGGACAGGTTGCAGCAGATCTGGACTCAGGTAGTGGACAATTTGACCTTGTCCCAGGAGAAGGCTCAGCTTTTCGCTAATCGCAGACGCCGTGTGGGACCCCGACTTCGTGTTGGGGATCTGGTTTGGTTATCTTCTCGTCATATTCCTATGAAGGTTTCCTCTCCTAAATTTAAACCTCGTTTTATTGGTCCGTATAGGATTTCTGAGATTCTCAATCCGGTGTCTTTTCGTCTGACCCTCCCAGACTCCTTTTCCATACATAATGTATTCCATAGGTCGTTGTTGAGGAGATACGTGGCACCTATGGTTCCATCTGTGGAGCCTCCTGCCCCTGTTTTGGTGGAGGGGGAATTGGAGTATATTGTGGAGAAGATTTTGGATTCTCGTGTCTCTAGACGGAAACTCCAGTATCTGGTCAAATGGAAGGGTTATGCTCAGGAAGATAATTCCTGGGTTTTTGCCTCTGATGTCCATGCCCCAGATCTTGTTCGTGCCTTTCATGTGGCTCATCCTGGTCGGCCTGGGGGTTCTGGTGAGGGTTCGGTGACCCCTCCCCAAGGGGGGGGTACTGTTGTGAATTCTGTGGCTGAGTTCACTTCTGTGGTCACAAGTGGTATTGCAGTCTCTGGGCTTCCTCCCTCAGGTGTTTTGGTGAGCTCGTTGGCTGCCTTGCTATTTAGCTCCACCTGAGTCTGTCTTCCTTGCTCCTTGTCAATGTTCCAGTGTTGGATCTGAGCTACTGCATCTTTCCTTGGGCCTGCTGCTCTGCTAGATAAGTGCTTCTAGTTTGTTTTCTGTTTTTTCTGTCCAGCTTGCTATTAACTTTTGCTGGAAGCTCTGAGAAGCAAAGGGGTGCACCGCCGTGCTGTTAGTTCGGCACGGTGGGTCTTTTTGCCCCTTTGCGTGGTTTTCGTTTTAGGGTTTTTTGTAGACTGCATAGTTCTCTTTGCTATCCTCGCTCTGTCTAGAATATCGGGCCTCACTTTGCTGAATCTATTTCATTCCTACGTTTGTCTTTTCATCTTGCTAACAGTCATTATATGTGGGGGGCTGCCTATTCCTTTGGGGTATTTCTCTGAGGTAAGTCAGGCTTGTATTTCTATCTTCAGGCTAGTCAGCTCCTCAGGCAGTGCCGAGTTGCATAGGTAGTGATAGGCGCAATCCACTGCTGCTTATAGTTGTGTGAGGATAGATCAGGTACTGCAGTCTACAGAGATTCCACGTCTCAGAGCTCGTCCTATTGTTTTTGGTTATTGCCAGATCTCTGTATGTGCGCTGATTACTGCACGCTGTGTTGCCTGATTGCCAGCCATAACAGGGAACTCGACCCCTAACATTACCCCCCTCCTAGGCCCCCCTCCATGGACCTCGCTATGCTCGAAGGCAGCAATGAGCTGTGGAGCCTGAATATGCTCAGCAGACTCCCAGGACCTGTCCTCAGAACCATAACACTTCCAGTCCACCAAATAAAATTTTTTGCCACGTACCACCTTGTACCCCAAAATAGCGTTCACCTCATAATCGTCCATAGACGAATCCGATGTCCCAGCAGATGACTCGGAAAACCGGGACATGTATGCGGGTTTCAAGAGGGACACATGAAAGGTGTCGTTGATACCCAGGTATTGTGGAAGGGCTAAACGGTAGACAACAGGGTTAACCTGTTCGAAGACCTTGAAAGGACTCAAGTAGCGAGGTGCAAACTTAGTGGACTCAACTCGCAGCCTGATGTTACGGGCGGAAAGCCACACCAAGTCCCCAGGAGCAAAGGTCATTCTCTCCTTGGAGGCCCGAATGGCATCTTGAGTGCGGTCCCAAATATCCCGTGCCTCCACAGCCCAGTCTGCCACCCTGGAGTCGGTGAAAGACACGGGCATAGGCACAGGTACCCACGGATGCTGACCATAGTTAAGGAGGAATGGGGTCTGCCCAGTGGAGTCGGCTATGGCATTGTTCAGCGCAAACTCCACCCACGATAGCAAGGATGCCCAGTCATCCTGCCTGGCTGAGACAAAATGTCGCAGATATGTGACCAAGGTCTGGTTGGCCCTTTCTACCAACCCATTCATCTTAGGATAATATGCGGAAGAGAGATTTAACTCAATGCTGAGAAGACGACAAAGCCCTCTCCAGAACCGAGACACAAACTGGGGACCCCGGTCACTGACAAATTTGTCCGGCATAACTGTTGTGAATTCCGTTCTGGAGCTCCCTCCTGTGGTTGCTAATGGTATTTTTGTGAGTTCTGCCCTTGGGCTCCCTCTGGTGGTTTCGAGTGGAACTGCTGCTCCGTTAGGTAGCTGTAGCAGCTGCCTTCACTAATCGCCTTGCCTGGGTTTGTTACTTAAACCTGCTCTGGGCTTTAGTCCTTGCCTGCTGTCAATGTTCTTGGTTGGATTTGGTTCTCTCCTTGGAATTTTCATATGGCCAGTCCTTGTCTGCAAAAGATAAGTTTTTGCTTGTTTTTGTTTGTCCATTCTTTTGGACTCTATTGCTTTGCAAATATGTTTCTTTTTGTCCAGCTTGTTACTATGTCTTATTCAGGCTAGCTGGAAGCTCTGGGAAAGCAGATTTGCCCCTCCACACCGTGAGTCGGTGTGGAGTTCATTTTTGAAATCTCTGCGTGGATTTTGTAGTTTTTTATACTGACCGCACAGTATCCTTTTCTCTCTGTCTATCTAGTTTAGTTTTGGCCTCCTTTGCTGAATTCTGATTTCATTTCTATGTTCGTCATTTCCCTCTCCATTCACAGTCAATATTTGTGGGGGGCTATCTTTCCTTTTGGGGGTTTTCTCTGAGGCAAGATAGCTTTCTATTTCCTTCTTTAGGGGTAGCTATTTCTTAGGCTGTGAAGAGGTGTCTAGGGAGAGTCAGGAACATCCCACGGCTATTTCTAGTGTTGTTGTTAGGATAAGGGACTGCGGTCAGTAGAGATACCACCTTCTCAGAGCTCGCTCCATGTTGCGTTTTAGCCACCAGGTCATCTCAGTGTGGCCTCTTAACCACCAGGTCATAACAGTACAGCAGGCCCGAAATGAATTAAATGCATCTCAAAAGAAGGAAAAGAAAGTTCTGAACCATTTTTTTTTCTGTGCTCTGTTCTGTCTTTTTTTTCCTCTTGATATCTGGGTGGTGCTGGATATATAATAATAATAATAATAATAATTTTATTTATATAGCGCCAACATATTCCGCAGCGCTTTACAAATTATAGAGGGGACTTGTACAGACAATAGACATTACAGCATAACAGAAATACAGTTCAAAACAGATACCAGGAGGAGTGAGGGCCCTGCTCGCAAGCTTACAAACTATGGGGAAAAGGGGAGACACGAGAGGTGGATGGTAACAATTGCTTTAGTTATTCGGACCAGCTATAGTGTAAGGCTCAGGTGTTCATGTAAAGCTGCATGAACCAGTTACCTGCCTAAGTATGTAGCAGTACAGACACAGAGGGCTAATACTGCATAAAGTGTATGAGAACATGATGCGAGGAACCTTTTTTTTTTTTTTTTATTATAAATAGGCCACACAGGGATCGTTAGGTTAATGCATTGAGGCGGTAGGCCAGTCTGAACAAATGAGTTTTTAGGGCACGCTTAAAACTGTGGGGATTGGGGATTAATCGTATTAACCTAGGTAGTGCATTCCAAAGAATCGGCGCAGCACGTATAAAGTCTTGGAGACGGGAGTGGGAGGTTCTGATTATTGAGGATGCTAACCTGAGGTCATTAGCGGAGCGGAGGGCACGGGTAGGGTGGTAGACTGATACCAGGGAGGAGATGTAGGGTGGTGCTGAGCCATGGAGTGCTTTGTGGATGAGGGTAGTAGTTTTGTACTGGATTCTGGAGTGGATGGGTAGCCAGTGTAATGACTGGCACAGGGTAGAGGCATCGGTGTAACGGTTGGTGAGGAATATGATCCTGGCTGCAGCATTCAGGACAAATTGGAGCGGGGAGAGTTTTGCAAGAGGGAGACCGATTAGTAGAGAGTTACAATAGTCCAGACGAGAATGAATAAGTGAAACAGTCAGAGTTTTTGCAGAGTCGAAAGTAAGAAAAGGGCGAATTCTAGAAATGTTTTTGAGATGCAGGTAAGAAGAGCGAGCCAGTGATCGGATGTAGGGGGTGAATGAAAGGTCAGAATCAAGGATGACCCCAAGGCAGCGGGCATGTTGCTTTGGAGTAATGGTGGAACCGCACACGGAGATGGCAATGTCAGGCAAAGGTAGGTTAGTAGAGGGAGAGAACACGAGGAGTTCAGTTTTTGACAGGTTTAGTTTCAGATAGAGGGAGGACATGATGTTAGAGACAGCGGTAAGACAATCACTGGTGTTTTCTAAAAAGGTCGGTGTGATATCGGGAGCAGAAGTGTATAATTGGGTGTCGTCAGCATAGAGATGGTACTGGAAACCAAATCTACTGATTGTTTGTCCAATAGGGGCAGTATACAACGAGAAGAGTAGGGGGCCTAGGACTGATCCTTGAGGAACCCCAACAGTAAGGGGAAGGTGAGAGGAGGAGGAACCAGCAAAACATACAGTGAAGGATCGGTCAGAGAGATAGGAGGAGAACCAGGAGAGAACGGTGTCCTTGAGGCCGATGGAGCGGAGCATAGTGAGGAGGAGCTGATGATCCACAGTGTCGAATGCTGCAGAGAGATCCAAGAGAATTAGCATGGAGTAGTGACCATTAGATTTAGCTGTTAGTAGGTCATTAGAGACTTTAATGAGGGCAGTTTCAGTAGAGTGTAAAGAGCGGAAGCCAGATTGAAGAGGGTCGAGAAGAGAGTTATCTGAGAGATAGCGGGTAAGACGGGAGTGGACCCGTCATATGCTCTGGTATGGAGGTTCAGAGTTTGTTTTCTCGTGTGGATCAACTTGCTGCAAGAGTCCAGAGTATCCAAGATTATATTGTCCAGACTCCGGCTCTAGAGCCTAGAATTCCTACTCCTGATTTGTTTTTTGGGGACAGATCCAAGTTTTTGAACTTTAAAAATAGCTGCAAATTGTTTTTTGCTTTGAAACCCTGTTCTTCTGGTGATCCCATTCAGCAAGTAAAATCATCATATCCTTACTGCGTGGTGATCCTCAAGACTGGGCTTTTGCTCTTGAAACAGGGGATCCGGCATTGTTGAGTGTGGATGCATTTTTTCAAGCGCTCGGATTGTTGTATTACAAACCTAACTCAGTAGAGCATGCTGAGAAAACACTGTTGGCCCTGTGTCAGGGTCAAGAAGCGGCAGAGTTATACTGCCAGAAATTTAGAAAATGGTCTGTGCTCACTAAGTGGAATGAAGAGGCTCTGGCTGCTATTTTCAGAAAAGGTCTTTCTGAAACCCTTAAAGATGTTATGGTGGGCTTTCCTACGCCTACCGGTTTGAGTGAATCCATGTCTCTAGCCATTCAGATTGATCGGCGCTTGCGTGAGCGCAAGGTGGTGCACCATATGGCAGCGTTCTCTGAGCAAAGTCCTGACTCTATGCAATGTGATAGGATTTTGACTAGAGCAGAAAGACAGAAATTCAGACGTCAGAATGGCCTGTGTTTTTACTGTGGTGATTCTGCTCATGCTATTTCTGATTGCCCTAAGCGAACTAGGAGGGTTCCTGGGTCTGTTACCATTAGTACTGTACAGCCTAAATTTCTCTTGTCTGTTACCCTGATTTGCTCATTGTCGTCCTTCTCTGTTATGGCATTTGTGGATTCTGGCGCTGCCCTGAACTTAATGGACTTAGAATTTGCCAAGCGCTGTTGTTTTTTCTTGGAGCCTTTGCAGAGTCCTATTCCCTTAAGGGGGATTGATGCTACGCCATTGGCCAAGAATAAACCTCAGTATTGGACTCAGTTAACCATGTACATGGCTCCAGCACATCAGGAAAATATTCGCTTTTTGGTGTTGCATAATTTGCATGATGTTGTTGTGCTGGGTTTTCCATGGTTACATGTACATAACCCAGTGCTGGATTGGAGATCTATGTCTGTAACTGGTTGGGGTTGTCAGGGGATACATAGTGATATTCCTTTGATGTCCATTTCCTCGTCCCCTTCTTCTGAAGTTCCTGAGTTTTTGTCGGATTTCCAGGATGTATTTGATGAGCCCAAGTCCAGTTCTCTGCCTCCTCATAGGGACTGCGATTGTGCCATTAATTTGATTCCTGGCTGTAAGTTCCCTAAGGGCCGACTTTTCAATCTGTCTGTGCCAGAGCATGCCGCTATGCGGAGTTATGTAAAGGAGTCCTTGGAAAAGGGGCATATTCGCCCGCCTTCGTCACCGTTGGGAGCGGGATTTTTTTTTGTTGCCAAGAAGGATGGCTCCTTGAGACCCTGTATAGATTATCGCCTTCTCAATAAGATCACTGTCAAATTCCAGTACCCTTTACCTTTACTTTCTGATTTGTTTGCTCGGATTAAGGGTGCCAGTTGGTTTACTAAAATCGACCTTCGAGGGGCGTATAATCTCGTGCGTATTAAACAAGGTGATGAATGGAAAACAGCATTTAATACGCCCGAAGGCCATTTTGAATATCTTGTGATGCCATTCGGGCTCTCTAATGCTCCATCAGTATTTCAGTCCTTTATGCATGATATCTTCCGGAATTATCTGGATAAATTCATGATTGTGTATTTGGATGATATTTTGGTTTTCTCCGATGATTGGGAGTCTCATGTAAAGCAGGTTAGGATGGTATTTCAGGTCCTTCGTGCTAATGCGTTGTTTGTGAAGGGGTCTAAGTGCCTCTTTGGAGTTCAGAAGGTTTCTTTTTTGGGTTTCATTTTTTCCCCCTCGGCTATTGAAATGGACCCTGTTAAAGTCCAGGCCATTCATGATTGGACTCAACCTACATCTGTAAAGAGCCTTCAGAAATTTTTGGGCTTTGCCAATTTTTATCGCAGCTTTATTGCTAATTTTTCTAGTGTGGTGAAGCCTCTGACTGATTTGACGAGGAAGGGCGCTGATGTGGTGAATTTGTCCTCTGCGGCTGTTGAGGCCTTTCAGGAGCTTAAACGTCGTTTTACTTCTGCCCCTGTGTTGCGTCAGCCAGATGTTTCTCTCCCTTTTCAGGTTGAGGTTGATGCTTCTGAGATTGGGGCAGGGGCCGTTTTGTCTCAGAGAAATTCTGATGGCTCTTTAATGAAACCGTGTGCTTTCTTCTCCAGAAAGTTTTCGCCTGCTGAGCGTAATTATGATGTCGGCAATCGGGAGTTGTTGGCTATGAAGTGGGCATTTGAGGAGTGGCGACATTGGCTTGAGGGAGCCAAGCATCGCGTGGTGGTCTTGACTGATCACAAGAATCTGATTTACCTCGAGTCTGCAAAGCGGTGGAATCCTAGACAGGCTCGGTGGTCTCTGTTTTTCTCACGTTTTGATTTTGTGGTCTCGTATATTCTGGGTTCTAAGAATGTGAAGGCTGATGCCCTTTCTAGGAGTTTTTTGCCTGATTCTCCGGGAGTTCTTGAGCTGCCTGGGATCCTCAAGGAGGGGGTGATTCTTTCTGCCATCTCCCCTGATTTGCGGCGGGTACTTCAGGAGTTTCAGGCTGATAAACCTGACCGCTGTCCTGTGGAGAAATAGTTTGTTCCTGATAGATGGACTAGTAGGGTAATCTCTGAGGTTCATTGTTCGGTGTTGGCTGGTCACCCTGGGATTTTCGGTACCAGAGATTTGGTGGCTAGGTCCTTTTGGTGGCCTTCCTTGTTGCGGGATGTGCGTTCGTTTGTGCAGTCCTGTGGGACCTGTGCTCGGGCTAAGCCTTGCTGTTCCCATGCCAGCGGGTTGCTTTTGCCTTTGCCTATTCCTGAGAGGCCCTGGACGCATATTTCCATGGATTTTAATTCTGATCTTCCTGTCTCTCAGAAGATGTCTGTCATCTGGGTCGTTTGTGACCGGTTTTCTAAGATGGTCCATTTGGTGCCGTTGCCTAAGCTGCCTTCCTCCTCTGATTTGGTTCCTTTATTTTTTCAGCATGTGGTTAGTTTGCATGGTATTCCGGAGAATATTGTGTCTGACAGAGGTTCCCAGTTCGTTTCTAGGTTTTGGCGGTCCTTTTGTGCTAGAATGGGCATTGATTTGTCTTTTTCTTCAGCTTTCCATCCTCAGACAAATGGCCAAACGGAGCGAACCAATCAGACCTTGGAAACCTATTTGAGATGCTTCGTGTCTGCTGATCAGGATGATTGGGTGACCTTTTTGCCGTTGGCCGAGTTTGCCCTTAATAATCGGGCTAGTTCTGCTACCTTGGTTTCGCCTTTCTTTTGTAACTTTGGTTTTCATCCTCGTTTTTTTTCAGGGCAGCTTGAGCCTTCTGACTGTCCTGGTGTGGATTCCGTGGTGGACAGGTTGCAGCAAATTTGGACTCATGTGGTGGACAATTTGACGTTGTCTCAGGAAAAGGCTCAGCGTTTTGCTAACTGTCGTCGGTGTGTTGGTTGTTATGTTTGCTAATGACAGGTGTTATGAAGGCAATCCAGAAACACAGTGTGCTTAGCGATCAGAGCGCACACAGTGATCTGACAAATACCCAAAAATACAAGAACGAGCTCTGAGACGTGGAAACTCTGTAGACTGCACACCTGATCCTATCCTAAACACAACTAAAAGCGGCTGTGGATTGCGCCTAACAACTACCTAGGCAACTCGGCACAGCCTAAGAAACTAGCTAGCCTGAAGATAGAAAAATAGGCCTGACTTGCCCCAGAGAAATTCCCCAAAGGAAAAGGCAGCCCCCCACATATAATGACTGTGAGTAAGAAGAAAAGACAAAACGTAGGGATGAAATAGATTCAGCAAAGTGGGGCCCGATATTCTAGGACAGAGCGAGGACAGTAAAGCGAACTTTGCAGTCTACAAAAAACCCTAAAGCAAAACCACGCAAAGGGGGCAAAAAAAAACCCACGGTGCCGAACTAACGGCACGGCGGTACACCCTTTGCGTCTCAGAGCTTCCAGCAAAACAAAAGACAAGCTGGACAGAAAAAAAGCAACAAAAAAGCAAAAGGCACTTAGCTATACAGAGCAGCAGGACACAGGAACAATCAGGAGAAGCTCAGATCCAACACTGAAACATTGACAAGGAGCAAGGATAGCAGCATCAGGCGGAGTTAAGTAATGAAGCAGTTAACGAGCTCACCAGAACACCTGAGGGAGGAAGCTCAGAAGCTGGAGTACCACTTGTGACCACAGGAGTGAATTCAGCCACAGAATTCACAACAGTACCCCCCCCTTGAGGAGGGGTCACCGAACCCTCACCAGAGCCCCCAGGCCGACCAGGATGAGCCGCATGAAAGGCACGAACAAGATCGGAAGCATGAACATCAGAGGCAAAAACCCAGGAATTATCTTCCTGAGCATAACCCTTCCATTTAACCAGATACTGGAGTTTCCGTCTAGAAACACGAGAATCCAAAATCTTCTCCACAATATACTCCAATTCCCCCTCCACCAAAACCGGGGCAGGAGGCTCAACAGATGGAACCATAGGTGCCACGTATCTCCGCAACAACGACCTATGGAATACATTATGTATGGAAAAGGAGTCTGGGAGGGTCAAACGAAAAGACACAGGATTGAGAACCTCAGAAATCCTATACGGACCAATAAAACGAGGTTTAAATTTAGGAGAGGAAACCTTCATAGGAATATGACGAGAAGATAACCAAACCAGATCCCCAACACGAAGTCGGGGACCCACACGGCGTCTGCGATTAGCGAAAAGTTGAGCTTTCTCCTGGGACAAGATCAAATTGTCCACTACCTGAGTCCAGATCTGCTGCAACCTATCCACCACAAAATCCACACCAGGACAGTCCGAAGACTCAACCTGTCCTGAAGAGAAACAAGGATGGAACCCAGAATTGCAAAAAAATGGAGAAACCAAGGTATAGCCCGGTTCACTATGTAATTTCGCCGGAATTTTCTGGAGAGTTTCAAATATGTACATTTTTGGAAAGGCTATGGTATAAGCAATAAGAAAAACAATGTTTCCATTTGCCCCGAGTCCTAAGTGGCCGCCATCTTGGATTTTACAAAATGGCTGATTTACATCGATTTTTGTTAATATCTCAGCTTGTAAGTAACGTAAAACTTAAATTTTGACAGCTAAACATACATTTTGAGTACTAAGAAATGCAGTGGTATCCAAATAAATACTCTATATACGACTACAAATTGTATCGGTTTATATTTGAACAAATTTTCGAACTCGAAAAGCAGAGAGTTAATGTTTTTAACTTTTGAACAACCAGAGTGTCTTTACATATCGCCACCATCACTGTCATCATCAGTTTCATATTTGGTCTGAGTGTCCTCGTCATTCATACACTCGCTGTCACACTGACAAAGATCGGTACAGGATAAGTTATTTTTTCGGCACGAACACCTTGAAGAAGAACAGTCATGTTTGCATTGACAACTAATCATCTCGATTATTGCTTTTGGAGCTGGAAGAACATCTGTCATGGTTGGTTTCAACTGTCCATCCAACCCTTTGTGATAGCCATTCTTCTCGGGATCCAGCTGAGAATCCTGCAAAGCAATGTTAGCTTGTCCCCACACTCTGGCTTGGATATGGACTCTGAGGACATGTTGTTTTAGAGCTCCGAGTGTAGGAGGTAACCTGTCACTTTCTGCCATATGCTTGCAAAATAGATGCCATCGCAGTTCGGGAATATTCTTAATAAAAATGCCTTTTGGAGAGTAAGCAAAACATACGAAGGTAGCAAGAGTTGACAACATAGTTTTGCTCACTTCTTTTTCAGTCGAAAGCATCTGCAGAGAACTGATTACATCTGGTGTTGCGTTCATGTAAGCTTGCAGCCAGATTGCTTTGCCAATTCGAGAGAACCTTCCAGTTGTGTCAGCACCAGTGAATGCATGGAAGGCTGTCAAAGCCTTTGCTCTGTCTGCCCCTATGACTCTCCTTATTGGCTCTATCTCGATCATCCCAGAGACCATTGAAATCGATGTATTCTTCAGCATGAGGTCATAGTTAGCTATGACCAACACCAGTACATCGGTATCAGGGGAGAAGAAAACCATCCTTGCATCCGGTGGGTTTCGTTGTGTTGCCAAGACAGCTTGGTAGATCAACAGTGTGTCTGCTTCTTCGTGATTTGAATTCATACATGATGTTCTGACTCATAGTGAGTGCTGCTCGGTCAACAATTTTGGTCCTTCTTTGAGTTTCAAGGCTGTCAATCGGCCCTGTTATGATCCAACGGATAGCGGAATATAATTCTGCTGGAACGTCGTTTATGTCACTAGTGACCGTTATGGTGTTTTTATCATTGACTTCCGTTGTAAAATTAGCAATGCTTTTCCTAATTAACTGTGCTGCTTTGTAGATTGTCTGCATGTTGTCTGCATCATCACTACGACATTCCATTGCAGAATTAACCATGATTTCCTCACAGGCTTCTGGTGAATAAAGAACTGCTGATTCCCTTCTGTTTTTTGAAAGACAGGATTTCAGATGTGGCAAGGCATTCATTATAATTTCTTTGAGCCACTTTCTAGTGAATGTAGGTTTGTGATTTTCCACGCCTTCTATACCAAGCATATTCAAATAAGTGGTTTCGATATCTTGTATAGATAGATATGATTGGTTCTGTGTTTGAATATCCACTAGGTTTATCAACTCTAGCAGACTTGCACGTTGTAATAAGGGTTCTTTGTGGTCTGTTCTGTTGGTACTACGTTCTCGTTGTCCATGAAAAACATGCTTTGTCCAACAGCTTTTGTGGTACCGGACGTCAATAGAATGTGCATCCCCTGGTGCAATGCATGTGTTCAGTCTTGTTTTCAGTGTTAAATTATCTGATGTTTCAATAGCTTGTTTCAACGATTTCCCTGCGTTGACTGTCCTCACATTATAAAGCTTCTCATTCTCATCGTTCTGACAAAAGAAACATTTTTCCTTATCCAGTGGCCATGTATGTGACCTCGTGAATGGTGATGAAGAGTCAGATGTTAATGAACCTGATTCGTCCATTTCAGCACGTCCTCTTTTTAATCCTCGTTTCTTGGTAATGTGGCTACCAGTAGCTAATGCATGTGCATAACGGTCCCGGGCTCGTTGTATTTGGTCGTTGTTAATTGCATTTGTGTAACAACTTCGATGGTAGACTGCCTGATGTGTAGCGATTGTGTCTTTCCTGTTGCTAATCCGTCGATGGATATCAACATAGTTGCCATCTTGTAAACTTGCCCTCTCTGCTACTATGTCCAAAACGCGCTGGTAAGACTGTATCCGAGGATTTTGCACCAACTTCTCATTGCCATTGGAAGACTGACAGAGCATACATAGCTTCCAGTTGATAGGTGCCTCACCTTCACAAGTGACTTCAGTAGCTTGTGGTTTGTCTGTCATGTTCAACTCCTGTAATAAAAGAAAAAAAAAACGTGATTCCTGTCATTATGTATTATTATGTCAATACTAATTAATTATAAAAAACTGCTGTAGTAAATATCTAAAACACATCTGCAACTAGTAATATTGCATTTCTTAGCCCTAAAATGTATGTTTAGCTGTCAAATTTTATTTTTATGTTATTTATAAGCTGAGATATTAACGAAAATTGGTTTTACGTCAGCCATTTTGTCAAATCCAATATGGCGGTCACGTGGGACTCGGGGCAAATGGAAACATTGTTTTTCGTATTGCTTATACTATAACCTTTCCAAAAATGTATAGTTTTCAGACTCTCCAAAAAAATCCGGCGAAGGCCTAAATCAATACATAGTGAACCGGACTAGTAGCCGAGCTGGCCCGATTATTAAGGGCGAACTCAGCCAACGGCAAAAAGGACAACCAATCATCCTGGTCTGCAGAAACAAAACATCTCAGATATGTTTCCAAGGTCTGATTGGTTCGTTCGGTCTGGCCATTAGTCTGAGGATGGAAAGCCGAGGAAAAGGATAGGTCAATGCCCATCCTACCACAAAAGGCTCGCCAAAACCTTGAAACAAACTGGGAACCTCTGTCAGAAACAATATTCTCAGGAATGCCATGCAACCGAACCACATGCTGAAAGAACAAAGGTACCAAATCAGAGGAGGAAGGCAATTTAGCCAAGGGCACCAGATGGACCATTTTACAAAAGCGATCACAGACCACCCAAATGACTGACATCTTTTGAGAAACGGGAAGGTCAGAAATGAAATCCATCGAAATATGTGTCCAAGGCCTCTTTGGGACCGGCAAGGGCAAAAGCAACCCACTGGCACGAGAACAGCAGGGCTTAGCCCTAGCACAAATCCCACAGGACTGCACAAAAGTACGTACATCCCGTGACAGAGATGGCCACCAGAAGGATCTAGCCACTAACTCTCTGGTACCAAAGATTCCAGGATGACCAGCCAACACCGAACAATGAAGTTCAGAGATAAGTTTATTAGTCCACCTATCAGGGACGAACAGTTTCTCTGCTGGACAACGATCAGGTTTATTCGCCTGAAATTTTTGCAGCACCCGCCGCAAATCAGGGGAGATGGCAGACACAATGACTCCTTCCTTGAGGATACCCGCTGGCTCAGATAAACCCGGAGAGTCGGGCACAAAAGTCCTAGACAGAGCATCCGCCTTCACATTTTTAGAGCCCGGAAGGTACGAAATCACAAAGTCGAAGCGGGCAAAAAATAACGACCAACGGGCCTGTCTAGGATTCAAGCGCTTGGCAGACTCGAGATAAGTCAAGTTCTTATGATCAGTCAATACCACCACGCGATGCTTAGCTCCTTCAAGCCAATGACGCCACTCCTCGAATGCCCACTTCATGGCCAGCAACTCTCGATTGCCCACATCATAATTACGCTCAGCGGGCGAAAACTTCCTGGAAAAGAAAGCACATGGTTTCATCACTGAGCAATCAGAACCTCTCTGTGACAAAACCGCCCCTGCTCCAATCTCAGAAGCATCAACCTCGACCTGGAACGGAAGAGAAACATCTGGCTGACACAACACAGGGGCAGAACAAAAACGACGCTTCAACTCCTGAAAAACTTCCACAGCAGCAGAAGACCAATTAACCAAATCAGCACCCTTCTTGGTCAAATCGGTCAATGGTTTGGCAATGCTGGAAAAATTACAGATGAAGCGACGATAAAAATTAGCAAAGCCCAGGAACTTTTGCAGACTTTTCAGAGATGTCGGCTGAATCCAATCCTGGATGGCTTGGACCTTAACTGGATCCATCTCGATAGTAGAAGGGGTAAAGATGAACCCTAAAAATGAAACTTTCTGCACACCGAAGAGACACTTTGATCCCTTCACAAACAAAGAGTTAGCACGCAGGACCTGAAAAACCATTCTGACCTGCTTCACATGAGACTCCCAATCATCTGAGAAGATCAAAATGTCATCCAAGTAAACAATCAGGAATTTATCCAGATACTCACGGAAGATGTCATGCATAAAAGACTGAAACACAGATGGAGCATTGGCAAGTCCGAACGGCATCACTAGATACTCAAAATGACCCTCGGGCGTATTGAATGCAGTTTTCCATTCATCTCCTTGCCTGATTCTCACCAGATTATACGCACCACGAAGATCTATCTTAGTGAACCAACTAGCCCCCTTAATCCGAGCAAACAAGTCAGATAACAATGGCAAGGGATACTGAAACTTAACAGTGATCTTATTAAGAAGGCGGTAATCAATACACGGTCTCAGCGAACCATCCTTCTTGGCTACAAAGAAGAACCCTGCTCCCAGTGGTGATGACGATGGGCGAATATGTCCCTTCTCCAGGGATTCCTTCACATAACTGCGCATAGCGGCGTGTTCGGGCACGGATAAATTAAATAATCGACCTTTAGGGAATTTACTACCAGGAATCAAATTGATAGCACAATCACAATCCCTATGCGGAGGTAGAGCATCGGACTTGGGCTCTTCAAATACATCCTGATAATCAGACAAGAACTCTGGGACCTCAGAAGGGGTGGATGACGAAATCGACAAAAATGGAACATCACCATGTACCCCCTGACAACCCCAGCTGGATACCGACATGGAATTCCAATCCAATACTGGATTATGGGTTTGTAGCCATGGCAACCCCAACACGACCACATCATGCAGATTATGCAACACCAGAAAGCGAATAACTTCCTGATGTGCAGGAGCCATGCACATGGTCAGCTGGGCCCAGTATTGAGGTTTATTCTTGGCCAAAGGTGTAGCATCAATTCCTCTCAATGGAATAGGACACCGCAAAGGCTCCAAGAAAAACCCACAACGTTTAGCATAATCCAAATCCATCAGATTCAGGGCAGCGCCCGAATCCACAAACGCCATGACAGAAAACGACGACAAAGAGCATATCAAGGTAATGGACAGAAGGAATTTGGACTGTACAGTACCAATGACGGCAGACCTAGCGGACCGCTTAGTGCGCTTAGGACAATCAGAAATAGCATGAGTGGAATCACCACAGTAGAAACACAGACCATTCAGACGTCTGTATTCCTGCCGTTCAACTCTAGTCATAGTCCTATCGCACTGCATAGGCTCAGGTTTAACCTCAGGCAGTACCGCCAAATGGTGCACAGATTTACGCTCGCGCAAGCGTCGACCGATCTGAATGGCCAAAGACAAAGACTCATTCAAACCAGCAGGCATAGGAAATCCCACCATGACATCCTTAAGAGCCTCAGAGAGACCCTTTCTGAACAAAGCTGCCAGCGCAGATTCATTCCACTGAGTGAGTACTGACCATTTCCTAAATTTCTGACAATATACTTCTATATCATCCTGACCCTGGCACAAAGCCAGCAAATTTTTCTCAGCCTGATCCACTGAATTAGGCTCATCGTACAGCAATCCGAGCGCCAGGAAAAACGCATCAACACTACTCAATGCAGGGTCTCCTGGCGCAAGAGAAAATGCCCAGTCTTGAGGGTCGCCGCGCAAAAAAGAAATAATAATCAAAACCTGTTGAATAGGATTACCAGAAGAATGAGGTTTCAAGGCCAGAAATAGCTTACAATTATTTTTGAAACTTAGAAACTTAGTTCTATCTCCAAAAAACAAATCAGGATTGGTTCTAACATAGATTTCTGATCAATAGTATCTTGAATTTTTTGTACATTTATAACGAGATTATCCATTGAAGAGCACAGACCCTGAATATCCATGTCCTTACCTGTGTCCAGAATCACCCAAATGTCTAGGGGAAAAAAAAAAGTGAACACAGAGCAGAAAAAAAAAAAAAAAATGATGTCAGAACTTTTTCTTTCCCTCTATTGAGAATCATTAGTTTGGGCTCCTTGTACTGTTATGTTTGCTAATGACAGGTGTTATGAAGGCAATCCAGAAACACAGTGTGCTTAGCGATCAGAGCGCACACAGTGATCTGACAAATACCCAAAAATACAAGAACGAGCTCTGAGACGTGGAAACTCTGTAGACTGCACACCTGATCCTATCCTAAACACAACTAAAAGCGGCTGTGGATTGCGCCTAACAACTACCTAGGCAACTCAGCACAGCCTAAGAAACTAGCTAGCCTGAAGATAGAAAAATAGGCCTGACTTGCCCCAGAGAAATTCCCCAAAGGAAAAGGCAGCCCCCCACATATAATGACTGTGAGTAAGAAGAAAAGACAAAACGTAGGGATAAAATAGATTCAGCAAAGTGGGACCCGATATTCTAGGACAGAGCGAGGACAGTAAAGCGAACTTTGCAGTCTACAAAAAACCCTAAAGCAAAACCACGCAAAGGGGGCAAAAAAAAAACCCACCGTGCCGAACTAACGGCACGGCGGTACACCCTTTGCGTCTCAGAGCTTCCAGCAAAACAAAAGACAAGCTGGACAGAAAAAAAGCAACAAAAAAGCAAAAGGCACTTAGCTATACAGAGCAGCAGGACACAGGAACAATCAGGAGAAGCTCAGATCCAACACTGAAACATTGACAAGGAGCAAGGATAGCAGCATCAGGCGGAGTTAAGTAATGAAGCAGTTAACGAGCTCACCAGAACACCTGAGGGAGGAAGCTCAGAAGCTGCAGTACCACTTGTGACCACAGGAGTGAATTCAGCCACAGAATTCACAACAGTTGGTCCCCGGCTTCGTGTTGGTGATTTGGTCTGGTTGTCTTCTCGTCATGTTCCTATGAAGGTTTCTTCCCCTAAGTTCAAGCCTCGCTTTATTGGGCCTTATAAGATTTCTGAAATTATCAATCCAGTGTCTTTTCGTTTGGCCCTTCCAGCTTCCTTTTCCATTCATAATGTGTTCCATAGATCCTTGTTGCGGAGATTTGTGGTACCTATGGTTCCCTCCGTTGATCCTCCTGCTCCGGTGTTGGTTGAGGGGGAATTGGAATATGTGGTGGAGAAGATTTTGGATTCTCGTTTTTCGAGGCGGAAGCTTCAGTATCTGGTCAAGTGGAAGGGTTATGGCCAGGAGCATAATTCTTGGGTTGTAGCCTCCGATGTTCATGCTGCCGATTTGGTTCGTGCTTTCCATTTGGCTCGTCCAGATCGGCCTAGGAGCTCTGGTTAGGGTTCGGTGACCCCTCCTCAAGGGGGGGTACTGTTGTGAATTCCGTTCTGGAGCTCCCTCCTGTGGTTGCTAATGGTATTTTTGTGAGTTCTGCCCTTGGGCTCCCTCTGGTGGTTTTGAGTGGAACTGCTGCTCCGTTAGGTAGCTGTAGCAGCTGCCTTCACTAATCGCCTTGCCTGGGTTTGTTATTTAAACCTGCTCTGGGCTTTAGTCCTTGCCTGCTGTCAATGTTCTTGGTTGGATTTGGTTCTCTCCTTGGAATTTTCATATGGCCAGTCCTTGTCTGCAAAAGATAAGTTTTTGCTTGTTTTTGTTTGTCCTTTCTTTTGGACTCTATTGCTTTGCAAATATGTTTATTTTTGTCCAGCTTGTCACTATGTCTTATTCAGGCTAGCTGGAAGCTCTGGGAAAGCAGATTTGCTTCTCCACACCGTGGATTTTGTAGTTTTTTATACTGACCGCACAGTATCCTTTTCTCTCTGTCTATCTAGTTTAGTTTTGGCCTCCTTTGCTGAATTCTGATTTCATTTCTATGTTCGTCATTTCCCTCTCCATTCACAGTCAATATTTGTGGGGGGCTATCTTTCCTTTTGGGGGTTTTCTCTGAGGCAAGATAGCTTTCTATTTCCTTCTTTAGGGGTAGCTATTTCTTAGGCTGTGAAGAGGTGTCTAGGGAGAGTCAGGAACATCCCACGGCTATTTCTAGTGTTGTTGTTAGGATTAGGGACTGCGGTCAGTAGAGATACCACCTTCTCAGAGCTCGCTCCATGTTGCGTTTTAGCCACCAGGTCATCTCAGTGTGGCTTCTTAACCACCAGGTCATAACAATACCGTGTAGGCGGAATATGTGTTTCATGAACAACGCTGCCAAGGCCTGTGCAGAAGGTAGCCGTGGAAGCGGCACCAAATGCACCATTTTAGAAAAATGATCGGTGATAACCAAATGATGGTACAGCCACGAGACTTGGGCAAACCCACCACAAAGTCCATCCCAACCATGTCCCAGGGCCTGCCTGCCATCGGCAAGGGATTGAGTAACCCAGCTGGCCGTTGTCGATGAGACTTATTTTTGGCACAGGAGACACACGCCCGAATATAATCTCTGACATCATGGACCATATGTGGCCACCAGTACGTCCTCCCCAGCAGCTCAGATGTCCTCTTTGTCCCAAAGTGTCCACCTACCCTCGACGAATGAGCCCAAGAGAGAACCTCCGGTCGCAAATTAATGGGTAGAAAAGTCTTACCTAGAGGCACAGACTCTAGCGAAACCGGAGCTACGGTTCTCATGGTCTCAGAAGGGACAATAAGCCGAGGCTCCCCTTCCTCCTCAGATGACACAACAGAGCGAGAGAGGGCGTCAGAACGAATGTTCTTCTCCCCAGCAAGATAATGGAGGGTGAAATGGAACCGGGAGAAGAACAAGGACCATCTGGCCTGATGAGAATTTAGCCACTGGGCTGCTTGCAAATATACCAAATTTTTGTGGTCCGTGAAGACTTGAAAGGGAAAGTGAGCCCCCTGCAAAAGATGTCTCCACTCCGAGAAAGCCTACTTCATTGCAAGCAACTTCCTGTCCCAGATGGAATAATTCCTCTCCGCTGGTGTGAAGGTCTTGGAGAAGAAGAAGCAAGGATGCTTCCGACCTTGAGCATCCTTTTGGAAGAGCACTGCTCCTGCACCAATGGATGAGTCATCCACCTCCATTATAAACGGCTTATCAACATCGGGATGATGTAGGATGGGAGCGCTAGCAAAATGAGATTTAATAGAAGAGAAGGCCCTTCAGACCATAATTTGGGATTTTCTCCCTTCTTGGTGAGGGCTACCAAGGGAGCTACCAAAGTTGAGAAGTGGGGAATGAACTGGCGATAGTAATTAATGAATCCCATAAAGCGCTGCACCGCTTTAAGAGAATGGGGTTCTTGCCAGTCCATCACAGCCTGTAGTTTGGCAGGATCCATAGCCAATCCCTGGGTGGAGATGCCCAGGAAAGGTAAAGACTCCTGCTCAAACATACACTTCTCCAATTTTGCATAGAGGGAATTTGCCCATAAGTGGTCGAAGACTCTGCCAACATCTCTCCGATGGGAGTCAATATCTGGAGAGAAGACGAGAATATAATCCAGATAGACTACGACCGAGGTGGAGACCATATCCTGGAAGATGTCGTTGACAAAGTCTTGGAAAACGGCTGGGGCATTACAGAGCCCGAAGGGCATCACCAGATACTCATAGTGCCCATCCCAGGTATTAAACGCCGTCTTCCATTCGTCCCCCTGACAGATGCGAATCAGGCTATAAGCACCCCGCAGATCTAATTTGGTAAATACCTTTGCTCCCCGTATCTTATCAAAGAGCTCAGAAATCAGGGGCAGTGGGTACTAGGGTTGAGCGATTTTTAGTATTTTGGGGTCGAGTCGGGTTTCGCGAAACCCGACTATCTCAAAAGTCGAGTCGAGTGAAATCGACCGATTATCACAAAAAGTCGGGGATCGACCGAAACACGAAACCCAATGCAAGTCAATGGGGAAGCATAGTCGGCAGTGAGTGGAGGCCAGGAAAACACCTACAGTGCCCATTTTAATGGCCAAAACATCCATTCTTGGTACTGAAGCTTGTCAATCTTAATTTACCTTATAATAATAGTTAGGCATTGGGCATTGGGGGTAATTTAGCAAAATTTGTTGGGGGGTATGGCTGGGTCAAGTATTTAGTGGGCCCAGGAAACGTGGACCACGTCACGGCAGTGGAGCAGGGAGAGGTAAGTATTTCAACTTTGCAAGTGCTGTGATCCAGAGCAAGCAGGGGGGGCCCACTCGTTGGCATTGCCACTGGCACAGGGCCCCTCAAAGTACGGCGGTGTGTTTGCACGGCGGGGGCGCCTCCCACCGGCTGCGACACTTTTGCATACTATGAGGGGCCCTGTGCCAGTGGCAATGCGAATGAGTGGGCCCCCCCCCCACCTGATTAAGGAACCTGCACTTTCATCTGCATCTTCCTATTTGTCCCCGTGTAAGGTGGTATAGTATGCGGGAAGGGTAACCTCACTTTCAGCAGGGTCAGAATCTGGCTGTGTAGCGTGCAAGGGGAATGTAGCGGTCTGGGTCAATGTACCAGCAGTGTCATCTAGCACTGGCTGGGCAATGGTGAGGATGAGGAGGAAACACAGATATAGGCCCAAATAATAAAGTGGGCTAAATGCATTTCAAAATTGGTAACAGGACTAACCAGGTGGCATTGCTTTGTTCAGTGGAGGACAACTGTAATGAGAGGCTGACACAGAGAGTAGGCCCAAATCAGTAAGTAGTCTAAGTGCAGTTCAAAATTGGCAACAGTAGTAAACAGGCGGCACAGCTTTGTTCAGTAAAGGAGAACAGCAAGGAGCGGCAGACACCGTTAGTAGGCCCCAACCCAACTAGTAGGTCAAATGCAGTGTAACATTAACAACTACTTAACGAGAGCCTGAAAATGGAAGTTCAGGACAGGAAACCAGGAGAACAGCAAGGAGTGGCAGACACCGTTAGTAGGCCCCAACCCAACTAGCAGGCCAAATGCAGTGTAATATTAACAACTACTTAACAAGAGCCTAAAAATGGAAGTTCAGGACAGGAAACCAGGAGAACAGCAAGGAGCGGCAGACTCCGTTAGTAGGCCCCAACCCAACTAGTAGGCCAAATGCAGTGTAATATTAACAACTACTTAACGAGAGCCTGAAAATGGAAGTTCAGGACAGGAAACCAGGAGAACAGCAAGGAGCGGCAGACACCGTTAGTAGGCCCCAACCCAACTAGTAGGCCAAATGCAGTGTAACATTAACAACTACTTAATGAGAGCCTGAAAATGGAAGTTCAGGAAAGGAAACCAGGAGAACAGCAAGGAGCGGCAGACACCGTTAGTAGGCCCCAACCCAACTAGTAGGCCAAATGCAGTGTAATATTAACAACTACTTAATGAGAGCCTGAAAATGGAAGTTCAGGACAGGAAACCAGGAGAACAGCAAGGAGCGGCAGACACCGTTAGTAGGCCCCAACCCAACTAGTAGGCCAAATGCAGTTGTTCCATTTAACAACTATTTAACAAGAGCCTGAAGATAGAAGCTCAGGAAAGGCAACCAGGAGAACACCTTGGAGCGGCAGACACTGTTAGTAGGCCCCAACCAAACTAGTAGCCCCACTGCAGTTTTAAAATTCCGATGGGCTGAAAACCTGATAATTGCAGGTCATTTTTTTAAAGAGGACAGCTGTATTGAGTGGCGCAGCCAGACACTGCTAGTAGGCCTTACACCACAAAGTTGGCTCGACGCAGGTTTAAAAAAGGTTACATGGGTACATGGTCTGCATTGGTGTGCTCAGTGGAGGACAATTGGAAGGAGGGACCGCAGACAGACGTAGTAGGCCTAAATTTAAAAAAATAGGCTCAAAGCAGTTTGAATTATCTTGCAGGGGTACACAGGCAGCATTGGTGTGGTCAGCGGAGGACAATTTGAAGGAGGGACCGCAGACAGACTTAGTAGGCCTAAAATAAAAAAATTAGGCTCAATGCAGTTTGAATTATCTTGCAGGGGTACACAGGCAGCATTGGTGTGGTCAGCGGAAGACAATTGGAAGGATGGACCGCAGACAGACTTAGTAGGCCTAAAATAAAAAAAAATTGGCTCAACGCAGTTTGAATTATCTTGCAGGGGTACACAGGCAGCAATGGTGTGGTCAGTGCAGGACAATTGGAAGGATGGACCGCAGACAGACTTAGTAGGCCTAAAATAAAAAAATTAGGCTCAATGCAGTTTGAATTATCTTGCAGGGGTACACAGGCAGCATTGGTGTGGTCAGCGGAGGACAATTGGAAGGATAGACCACAGACAGACTTAGTAGGCTTAAAATAAAAAAAATTAGGCTCAATGCAGTTCGAATTATCTTGCAGAGGTACACAGGCAGCATTGGTGTGGTCAGCGCAGGACAATTTGAAGGAGGGTCCGCAGACAGACTTAGTAGGCCTAAAATAAAAAAATTAGGCTCAATGCAGTTTGAATTATCTTGCAGGGGTACACAGGCAGCATTGGTGTGGTCAGCGGTGGACAATTTGAAGGAGGGACCGCAGGCTGACTTAGTAGGTCTAAAATTAAAATAATTAGGCTCAATGCAGTTTGAATTATCTTGCAGGGGTACACAGGCAGCATTGGTGTGGTCAGCGGAGGACAATTGGAAGGATGGACCGCAGACAGACTTAGTAGGCCTAAAATCAAAAAAAATTGGCTCAATGCAGTTTGAATTATCTTGCAGGGGTACACAGGCAGCATTGGTGTGGTCAGCGGAGGACAATTTGAAGGAGGGACCACAGACAGACTTAGTAGGCCTAAAATTAAAAAAATAGGCTCAAAGCACCTTCGATTATGTGGCAGGGGTACACAGGCAGCATTGGTGTGGTCAGCTGAGGACGTTTGGAAGGAGTGTCTGACACAGTTAGTACTCCCAAAAAAGAAATAGATGTTAATGTCTCGCAAAACAACAAAACCCCCCAAAAAAGGGTGGCTTACTTAAGTACAGGGGTGGGCTCCTCTGCTGAGTTTCAGACATAGTAATTTGGCGCTAAGTATTTACTGGTGTCAATATACGACACTGACCCTGACTATTTTAACTAGCATCATACATGTCAACAAATTGGTATTGTCAGTGCCAGGCATTGAAGGATGTCAGCGCATAGACTAAACATTGGTGGATCTGTGAGAGATAATTTTGCAAGTGGTAGAGCACTGTTTGAGCTGGGGGGGAAACTCTCTTGTGGCTGACGCTACAGGCCCAGGGCCCCTCATGTTACAACGGTGTGTCTGACGTTGGGTGCGTCACACTTTATTCTACTATGAGGGACTCAGTGGCAGTGCTGTCGACCAAAAGCGGGCACACCCACCTCTTCAGACAAACGGCACTCTCACGGGTGCTTGCGCCAAGTGGCGAGACCACAGCCCCGTGGAGGGAGTTAGCCCATTTAGGGAGGTGTAAACATGTTGTATGCTGGACAAACAGCTGCTGCAAATTAAGAGACTGGAACAGTCAGTAAGACCAGTCCACAAGCAAGACCTTTTTATAGGAAAGCTAGGTGTCAGTCGGGAAAGGTGGGGCAAAATAATTCGAAATCCATGAGTGGTTCATTTTAATGAAGGTTAGATCATCAACATTTTGGGTAGCCAGACGAGTCCTTTTTTCGGTCAATATTGAACCAGCAGCACTGAATACTCTTTCTGATAGCACACTAGCTGCTGGGCAAGCAAGCTCCTGCAATGCTTATTCTGCCAATTCAGGCCAGGTGTCTCGTTTGGATCCCCAGTAATCAAATGGGAATGACGGTTGAGGGAGAACATCGATAAGGGATGAAAAATAGTTAGTAACCATACTGGACAAATGTTGTCTCCTGTCACTTTGAATTGATGCTGCAGTACCTGTCCTGTCTGTGGTCATTGCGAAATCACTCCACAACCTGGTCAGAAAACCCCTCTGTCCAACGCCACTTCTGATTTGTGCACCTCTAACACCTCTGCCCTGTTGCCACCTGCAGCTCGTGTGAGAACCATCACCGGCGCTGTGTGCTGGGAATGCCTGAATCAAACGGTCTACAAGAGTTGCTTGTTTGGTTGCTAATATTTGTTTGAGGTTCTCATGTGGCATGATATTATGCAATTTGCCTTTATAGCGAGGATCAAGGAGGCAGGCCAACCAGTAATCATCATTGGTCATCATTTTAATAATGCGTGGGTCCCTTTTGAGGATACGTAAGGCATAATCCGCCATGTGGGCCAAAGTTCCAGTTGTCAAATCTGCACTTGTGCTGGGTTGAGGGGCAGTTTCTGGCAAATCTACGTCACTTGTCTCCCTCAAAAAGCCTGAACCCGGCCTTGCAACGCCAAGGAGAAGCTTCCTCATTCAAAAAATACTCATCCCCATCATCCTCCTCGTCCTCCTCCTCTTCACCCGCTACCTCGTCCTGTAGACTGCCCTGACCAGACAATGGCTGACTGTCATCAAGGCTTCCCTCTTCCTCGGCTGCAGACGCCTGATCCTTTATGTGCGTCAAACTTTGCATCAGCAGACGCATTAGGGGGATGCTCATGCTTATTATGGTGTTGTCTGCACTAACCAGCCGTGTGCATTCCTCAAAACACTGAAGGACTTGACACAGGTCTTGTACCTTCGACCACTGCACACCTGACAACTCCATGTCTGCCATCCAACTGCCTGCCCCTGTATGTGTATCCTCCCACAAATACATAACAGCACGCCTCTGTTCACACAGTCTCTGAAGCATGTACAGTGTGGAGTTCCACCTTGTTGCAACGTCAATGATTAGGCGATGCTGTGGAAGGTTCAAAAACCGCTGATGGTTCTGCATACGGCTGGAGTGCACGGGCGAACGGCGGATATGCGAGCAAAGTCTGCGCACTTTGAGGAGCAGGTCGGGTAACCCTGGATAACTTTTCAGGAAGCACTGCACCACCAGGTTTAAGGTGTGAGCCAGGCAAGGAATGTGTTTCAGTTGGGAAAGGGCTATGGCAGCCATGAAATTCCTTCCATTATCACTCACTACCTTGCCTGCCTCAAGATGTACAGTGCCCAGCCATGACTGAGTTTCTTGCTGCAAGAACTCGGACAGAACTTCCGCGGTGTGTCTGTTGTTGCCCAAACACTTCATTGCCAATACAGCCTGCTGACGCTTGCCACTAGCTGTCCCATAATGGGACACCTCGTGTTCAACAGTGGCAGCTGCGGATGGAGTGCTCGTGTGACTGCGGTCTGTGGATGAGCTCTCGCTTCTGCAGGAGGACGAGGAGGAGGAGGGGGGGCGAACACCTACAGCCAACTGTTTCCTAGGCCGTGGGCTAGGCAGAACTGTCCCAATATTGCTGTCCCCTGTGGACCATGCATCCACCACATTAACCCAGTGTGTCGTGATGGACCCGTAACGTCCCTGGCCATGCCTACTTGTCCATGCATCTGTTGTCAGGTGCACCTTTGTACTCACAGATTGCCTGAGTGCATGGATGATGCGGTCTTTTACATGCTGGTGGAGGGCTGGGATGGCTTTTCTCGAAAAGAAGTGTCGACTGGGTAGCTCGTAGCGTGGTACAGCGTAGTCCATCAGGGCTTTGAAAGCTCCGCTTTCAACTAACCGGTAGGGCATCATCTCTAACGAGATTAGTCTAGCAATGTGGGCGTTCAAACCCTGTGTACGCGGATGCGAGGATGAGTACTTCCTTTTCCTAACGAGAGTCTCATGTAGGGTGAGCTGGACTGGGGAGCTGCAGATCGTGGAACTAGCGGGGGTGCCGGTGGACATGGCAGACTGAGAGAGGGTTGGAGATGGTATTCTTGCTGGTGCCCTACATGCAGTGTTTCCTACCACGAACCTGGTGATTCCCTGACTGCTTTGGCCTGGCGACGAAACCTGCACATTTACTGCAGGTGGTGTGGGAAATGGTGGACTTACAGTGAGGGAAGGGATGTAGCGTTGCTGACTAGCTTCATTGGCCGAGGGTGCTACAACCTTAAGGGACGTTTGGTAGTTAGTCCAGGCTTGCAAATGCATGGTGGTTAAATGTCTACGCATGCAACTTGTATTTAGACTATTAAGATTCTGACCCCTCCTTAGGATAGTTGAACATTTTTGACAGATGACTTTGCGCTGATCATTTGGATGTTGTTTAAAAAAATGCCAGACTGCACTCTTTCTACTATCAGATACCTTTTCAGGCATTGCAGACTGAGCTTCTTTAACCGGATGGCCACGCTGTCCTACAACAGGTTTTGGTTTTGCCACGCGTTTTTGGCCAGATACGGGCCCGGCAGATGGAACCTGTTGCAATGTTGATGCCTGCTGCGGATCATCCTCCTCCACTTCAGAGCTACTGCCGCCTGCACCCTGTTCCCCCAATGGCTGCCAATCGGGGTCAACAACTGGGTCATCTATGACCTCCTCTTCTATCTCGTGTGCAACTTCGTCTGTGTCACCGTGTAAGCCGGTGGTATAGCGTTCGTGACGGGGCACCATAGTCTCATCAGGGTTAGATTCTGGATCAGTACACTGCAAGGGCAATGGTCTGAGTCAAAGGAACAGTATAGTAATCTGGTTGTGGCTGTGCATCTGTGCACTCCATGTCCGATTCAACTTGTAATGGGCATGGCCTGTTAACTATTTAACTTTCTAACCCAGGAACGGTATGTGTAAAGAGCTCCATGGAGTAACCCGTTGTGTCGCCTGACGTATCCTTCTCTGTTGTTCTTGGTGAAGAAGACAAGGAAGCGACTTGTCCCTGACCTTGAACATCCACTAACGAAGCGCTGCTTTTACATTTAGCAGTTTCAGAAGAGGAGGCGAAAGAGCTAGAGGCGGAGTCAGCAAGGAACGCCAAAACTTGTTTTTGCTGCTCCGGCTTTAAAAGCGGTTTTCCTACTCCCAGAAAAGGGAGCGTTCGAGGCCTTGTGTAGCCAGACGACGAACCTGGCTCAACAACTCGAGACTTAGGTGCTATATTGCTTTTCCCACGACCACCTGATGCTCCACCACCACTACCATCATTACCAGCTGCCAATGACCGCCCACGGCCACGACCTCTTCCACCAGACTTCCTCATTGTTTAAAAAACGTAACCAAACTAACGGTATTTGTTACTGTAAAACAAGTTACAAGGTGAACTCTAACTTCTGTTGGATTTATATATCCCTTTATAGGTGGGTGAGACTGCAGGGAAAATCAGGTCCAATGTATAACAGTACACAGCTTCAGTGGCAGACAGATATGCCACTAAAAGGACTGACGCAGATGCACACACTACCAATAAATATCTCCCCCTTTTCATTTTTTCAGTGAGAATATAGAAGAAATGTGGCCCACTCTTATACAGTATATGTTCTGTGGCATAAAATGAAAGACAGATGCCACACACAGGACTGGCACTGAGGCAGAAATGCCAATCTTAATCTCCCACTATTTTTTTTTCCTGGGAGAATTGTCAAAAAATCTGGCACCGTGTTACACACTAGGTTTTATGTGGCACAAAATGAGAGACAGATGCCACACACAGCACTGGCACTGAGGCAAAATGGCCAGTCTTAATCTCCCACTATTTTATTTTCTGGGAGAATTGTCAAAAAATCTGGCCCAGTGTTACACACTAGGTTTTCTGTGGCACAAAATGAGAGACAGATGCCACACACAGGACTGGTACTGAGGCAAAAATGCCAATCTTAATCTCCCACTATTTTTTTTTCCTGGGAGAATTGTCAAAAAATCTGGCCCAGTGTTACACACTAGGTTTTATGTGGCACAAAATCAGAGACAGATGGCACACACAGGACTGGCACTGAGGCAGAAATGCCAAACTTAATCTCCCACTATTTTTTTTTACCTGGGAGAATTGTCAAAATATCTGGCACTGTGTTACACACTAGGTTTTCTGTGGTGCAAAATGAGAGACAGATGCCACACACAGGACTGCCACTGATGCAGATTTGCCAATTTTATTCTGCACCCTTTTTTTTTTTCTTCAGGGAGACTAGTGAATAAATCTGGGCCACTGTATTAGAGTATATTTTCTGTGGCAGAAAGTGGCTTGAATAGATATAACGAAAAAAAAAAAAGGGACTGTCCTACAATTACTATCTCCTTGCAGTAATCTCAGCAAAGTATGGCAGGCAGCAATAACAAGGAGTGGACTGCTGCACAAAAAAGTCAAAAGTGTGGACAAACAAACAAGACAGGTGTGCTTTGAAAAAAGCAGTTGGTTTGCACAGCGGCGTACAAACAGCAATGCAGCTATCAGGGAGCCTTCTAGGGCAGCCCAATGAGCAACAGCACTGAGGAAAAAAAAAAGTACCCTCCACTGTCCCTGCAAACAAAAGGTGGTGTTGGACAGTGGAAATCACTACAGCACAAGCGGTTTGGGGGTTAATGTACCCTGCCTAGCGCTATCCCTGCTTCGGACGAAGCGGCAGCAACCTCTCCCTATGCTCAGATCAGCAGCAGTAAGATGGCGGTCGGCGGGAACGCCCCTTTATTGCCCCTGTGACGCCGCAGAAAGCAAGCCAATCACTGTAATGCCCTTCTCTAAGATGGTGGGGACTGAGACCTATGTCATCACGCTGCCCACACTCTGCGTCCACCTTCATTGGCTGAGAAATGGCGCTGAACGCGTCATAGAGACGCGACTTTGGTGCGAAGGTCGCGTACCGCATGGCCGACCCCACAAAGGGATCGGGTCGGGTTTCATGAAACCTGACTTTGCCAAAAGTTGGCAACTAGGGTTGAGCGAAACGGATCGTTCATTTTCATAAGTCGCCGACTTTTGGCAAAGTCCGGTTTCATGAAACCCGACCCGATCCCTGTGTGGGGTCGGCCATGCGGTACGTGACTTTCGCGCCAAAGTTGCGTTTCAATGACGCGAAAAGCGCCATTTCTCAGCCAATAAAGGTGGACGCAGAGTGTGGGCAGCGTGATGACATAGGTCTCAGTCCCCACCATCTTAGAGAAGGGCGTTACAGTGATTGGCTTGCTTTCTGCGGCGTCACAGGGGCTATAAAGGGGCGTGCACGCCGACCGCCATCTTACTGCTGCTGATCTGAGTATAGGGAGAGGTTGCTGCCGCTTCGTCAGAAGCAGGGATAGCGTTAGGCAGGGTACATTAACCCCCAAACCGCTTGTGCTGTAGCGATTTCCACTGTCCAACACCACCTTTTGTTTGCAGGGACAGTGGAGGCTAATTTTTTTTTTCCTCAGCGCTGTAGCTCATTGGGCTGCCCTAGAAGGCTCCCTGATAGCTGCATTGCTGTTTGTACGCCGCTGTGCAAACCAACTGCTTTTTTCAAAGCACAAATCCTGTTGCTCCTTCCTTCCAGCTACTGTATCTTGTTTGTTTGTCCACACTTTTGACTTTTTTGTGCAGCAGTCCACTCCTTGTTATTGCTGCCTGCCATACTTTGCTGAGATTACTGCAGGGAGATAGTAATTGTAGGACAGTCCCTTTTTTTTTTTTTCGTTATATCTCTTCAAGCCACTTTCTGCCACAGAAAATATACTCTAATACAGTGGCCCAGATTTATTCACTAGTCTCCCTGAAGAAAAAAAAAATAAAGGGTGCAGATTAAAATTGACAAATCTGCATCAGTGGCAGTCCTGTGTGTGGCATCTGTGTCTCATTTTCTGGCACAGAAAACATACAGTCTAACACTGGGCCAGATTTCTTTTACATAGTCCCTGAAAAAAAAAATAGTGGGAGATTAAGATTGGCATTTCTGCTTCGGTGCCAGTCCTGTGTGTGCCACCTGTCTCTAATTTTGTGCCACATTAAACCTAGTGTGTAACACTGTGCCAGATTTCTTTTAAATTATCACGGAAAAAAAAATAGTGGGAGATTAAGATTGGCATTTCTGCTTTGGTGCCAGTCCTGTGTGTGCCACCTGTCTCTAATTTTGTGCCACAGAAACCCTAGTGTGTAATACTGGGCCAGATTTTTTTCAAATTCTCCCTGGAAAAAAAAATAGTGGGAGATTAAGATTGTCATTACTGCTTCGGTGCCATTCCTGTGTGTGCCACCTGTCTCTAATTTTGTGCCACATTAAACCTAGTGTGTAATACTGGGCCAGATTTTTTTCAAATTCTCCCTGGGAAAAAAAAATAGTGGGAGATTAAGATTGGCATTACTGCTTCGGTGCCATTCCTGTGTGTGCCACCTGTCTCTAATTTTGTGCCACATTAAACCTAGTGTGTAACACTGGGCCAGATTTCTTTTAAATTCTCCCTGAAAAAAAATAGTGGGAGATTAAGATTGGCATTTCTGCTTCGGTGCCAGTCCTGTGTGTGCCACCTGTCTCTAATCTTGTGCCACATTAAACCTAGTGTGTAACACTGTGCCACATTTCTTTTATATTTTCACGGAAAAAAAAATAGTGGGAGATTAAGATTGGCATTTCTGCTTTGGTGCCAGTCCTGTGTGTGCCACCTGTCTCTAATTTTGTGCCACATTAAACCTAGTGTGTAACACTGTGCCAGATTTCTTTTATATTATCACGGAAAAAAAAATAGTGGGAGATTAAGATTGGCATTTCTGCTTCGGTGCCAGTCCTGTGTGTGCCACCTGTCTCTAAGTTTGTGCCACAGAAACCCTAGTGTGTAATACTGGGCCAGATTTTTTTCAAATTCTCCCTGGAAAAAAAAATAGTGAGAGATTAAGATTGCCATTACTGCTTCGGTGCCATTCCTGTGTGTGCCACCTGTCTCTAATTTTGTGCCACATTAAACCTGGTGTGTAACACTGTGGCAGATTTCTTTTAAATTCTCCCGGAAAAAAAAAATAGTGGGAGATTAAGATTGGCATTACTGCTTCAGTGCCATTCCTGTGTGTGCCACCTGTCTCTAATTTTGTGCCACATTAAACCTAGTGTGTAACCCTGGGCCAGATTTTTTTCAAATTCTCCCTGGAAAAAAAAATAGTGGGAGATTAAGATTGGCATTACTGCTTCGGTGCCATTCCTGTGTGTGCCACCTGTCTCTAATTGTGTGCCACATTAAACCTAGTGTGTAATACTGGGCCAGATTTTTTTCAAATTCTCCCTGGAAAAAAAATAGTGGGAGATTAAGATTGGCATTACTGCTTCGGTGCCATTCCTGTGTGTGCCACCTGTCTCTAATTTTGTGCCACATTAAACCTAGTGTGTAACACTGGGCCAGATTTCTTTTAAATTCTCCTTGAAAGAAAAAATATTGGGAGATTAAGAATGGCATTTCTGCTTTGGTGCCAGTCCTGTGTGTGCCACCTGTCTCTAATTTTGTGCCACAGAAAACCTAGTGTGTAACACTGGGCCAGATTTCTTTTAAATTCTCCCTGGAAAAAAAACAAATAGTGGGAGATTAAGATTGGCAATTGGACAGAGGGGTTTTCTGACCAGGTTGTGGAGTGATTTTGCACTGACCACAGACAGGACAGGTACTGCAGCATAAATTCAAAGTGACAGGAGACAACATTTGTCCAGTATGGTTACTAACTATTTTTCATCCCTTATCAATGTTCTCCCTCAACCGTCATTCCCATTTGATTACTGGGCATCCAAAATAGACACCTGGCCTGAATTGGCAGAATATGCATTGCAGGAGCTTGCTTGCCCAGCAGCTAGTGTGCTATCAGAAAGAGTATTCAGTGCTGCTGGTTCAATATTGACCGAAAAAAGGACTCGTCTGGCTACCCAAAATGTTGATGATCTAATCTTCATTAAAATGAACCACTCATGGATTTCGAATTATTTTGCCCCACCTTTCCCGGCTGACACCTAGCTTTCCTATAAAAAGGTCTTGCTTGTGGACTGGTCTTACTGACTGTTCCAATCTCTTAATCTGCAACAGCTGTTTGTCCAGCATACAACATGTTTACACCTCCCTAAATGCGCTAACTCCCCCCCACGGGGCTGTGGTCTCGCCACTTGGCGCAAGCACCCGTGAGAGTGCCGTTTGTCTGAAGAGGTGGGTGTGCCCGCTTTTGGCCAATGGCACTGCCACTGGGTCCCTCATAGTACAATAAAGTGTCTCTGGCGGTGGTGGCGCGCAACCAACGTCAGACACACTGTTGAACATGAAGGGCCCTGGGCCTTTACCGCCGGCCACAAGAGAATTCCCCCCCCCAGCTCAAACAGTGCTCTACCACTTGCAAAATTATCTCTTACAGCTCCACCAATGTTTAGTCTATGCGCTGACATCCTTCAATGCCTGGCACTGACAATACCAATTTGTTGATATTTATGATGCTAGTTAAAATAGTCAGGGTCAGTGTCCTATATTGACACCAGTAAATACTTAGCGGCCCAAATTACTATGTCTGAAACTCAGCAGAGGAACCCACCCCTATACCTAAGTATGCCACCCTTTTGTTTTTTGGTTTAGTTGTTTTGAGAGACATTAACATCTATTTATTTTTGGGGAGTACTAACTGTGTCAGACACTCCTTCCAATCGTCCTCCGCTGAATAAACCAATGCTGCCTGTGTACCCCTGCAAGATAATTCGAACTGCATTGAGCCTAATTTTTTTTATTTTAGGATTACTAAATCTGTCTGCGGTCCCTCTTTCCAATAGTCCTCCGCTGACCACACCAATGCTGCCTGTGTACCCCTGGAACGTATTTAAAAGTGCATAGAGCCTACTTTTTTATTGTAGGCCTACTAAGTCTGTCTGCGGTCCATCCTTCCATTTGTCCTCCGCTGAGCACACCAATGCCGACCGTGTACCCATGTACCTTTTTTTCAACCTGCAGTGAGCCAACTTTGTGGTGTAAGGCCTACTAGCAGTGTCTGTCTGCGCCACTTAATACAGCTGTTCTCCTCTAAAAAAAACAAAAAAAACAAAAAAAGGCCGGTTTTCAGCCTGTCAGAATTATAAAACTGCATTGGGGCCACAAGTTTTGTTGTGGTTTACAAACTGATTCTTCCACTCCAAGGTGTTCTCCTGGTTACCTTTACTGAGCTTCAATCTTCAGGCTCTCGTTAAATAGTTTTTTAATGGAACAACTGCAGTGGGGCTACTAGTTGGGTTGGGGCCTACTACCAGTGTATGCTGCTCCAAGGTGTTCTCCAGGTTGCCTTTCCTGAGCTTCAATCTTCAGGCTCTTGTTAAATAGTTTTTTAAAGGAACAACTGCAGTGGGGCTACAAGTTGGGTTGGGGCCTATTACCAGTGTCGGCCGCTCCAAGGAGTTCTCCAGGCTGCTTTTCCTAAGCTTCAATCTTCAGGCTCTCGTTAAATAGTTTTTTAATGGAACAAAGTGCAGTGGGGCTACTAGTTGGGTTGGGGCCTACTACCAGTGTCTGCCGCTCCAAGGTGTTCTCCAGGTTGCCTTTCCCGAGCTTCAATCTTCAGGCTATTGTTAAATAGTTTTTTAATGGAACAACTGCAGTGGAGCTACTAGTTGGGTTGGGGCCTACTACCAGTGTCTGCCGCTCCAAGGTGTTCTCCAGGTTGCCTTTCCTGAGCTTCAATCTTCAAGCTCTCGTTAAATAGTTTTTTAATCGAACAACTGCAGTGGGGCTACTTGGTGGGTTGGGGCCTACTACCAGTGTATGCCGCTCCAAGGTGTTCTCCAGGTTGCCTTTTCTGAGCTTCAATCTTCAAGCTCTCGTTAAATAGTTTTTTAATGGAACAACTGCAGTGGGGCTACTAGTTGGGTTGGGGCCTACTACCAGTGTATGCCGCTCCAAGGTGTTCTCCAGGTTGCCTTTCCTGAGCTTCAATCTTCAGGCTCTTGTTAAATAGTTTTTTAATGGAACAACTGCAGTGGGGCTACTAGTTGGGTTGGGGCCTACTACCAGTGTCTGCCGCTCCAAGGTGTTCTCCAGGTTGCCTTTCCTGAGCTTCAATCTTCAGGCTCTTGTTAAATAGTTGTTAAATGGAACAACTGCATTTGGCCTACTACTTGGCTTGGGGCCTACTAACGGTGTATGTCGCTCCAAGGTGTTCTCCGGGTTGCCTTTCCAGAGCTTCAATCTTCAGGCTCTTGTTAAATAGTTTTTTAATGGAACAACTGCAGTGGGGCTACTAGTTAGGTTGCGGCCTACTACCAGTGTCTGCCGCACCAAGGTGTTCTCCTGGTTGCCTTTCCTGAGCTTCAATCTTCAGGCTCTTGTTAAATAGTTTTTTAATGGAACAACTGCAGTGGGGCTACTAGTTGGGTTGGGGCCTACTACCAGTGTATGCCGCTCCAAGGTGTTCTCCAGGTTGCCTTTCCTGAGCTTCAATCTTCAGGCTCTTGTTAAATAGTTTTTTAATGGAACAACTGCAGTGGGGCTACTAGTTGGGTTGGGGCCTACTACCAGTGTCTGCCGCTCCAAGGTGTTCTCCAGGTTGCCTTTCCTGAGCTTCAATCTTCAGGCTCTTGTTAAATAGTTGTTAAATGAAACAACTGCATTTGGCCTACTAGTTGGGTTGGGGCCTACTAACGGTGTATGCCGCTCCAAGGTGTTCTCCAGGTTGCCTTTCCTGAGCTTCAATCTTCAGGCTCTTGTTAAATAGTTTTTTAATCGAACAACTGCAGTGGGGCTAATAGTTTGGTTGGGGCCTACTGACGGTGTCTGCCTCTCCAAGGTGTTCTCCAGGTTGCCTTTCCTGAGCTTCAATCTTCAGGCTCTCGTTAAATAGTCTTTTAATCGAACAGCTGCAGTGGGGCTACTAGTTGGGTTGGGGCCTACTACCAGTGTCTGCCGCTCCAAGGTGTTCTCCAGGTTGCCTTTCCTGAGCTTCAATCTTCAAGCTCTCGTTAAATAGTTTTTTAATCGAACAACTGCAGTGGGGCTACTTGGTGGGTTGGGGCCTACTACCAGTGTATGCCGCTCCAAGGTGTTCTCCAGGTTGCCTTTTCTGAGCTTCAATCTTCAAGCTCTCGTTAAATAGTTTTTTAATGGAACAACTGCAGTGGGGCTACTAGTTGGGTTGGGGCCTACTACCAGTGTATGCCGCTCCAAGGTGTTCTCCAGGTTGCCTTTCCTGAGCTTCAATCTTCAGGCTCTTGTTAAATAGTTTTTTAATGGAACAACTGCAGTGGGGCTACTAGTTGGGTTGGGGCCTACTACCAGTGTCTGCCGCTCCAAGGTGTTCTCCAGGTTGCCTTTCCTGAGCTTCAATCTTCAGGCTCTTGTTAAATAGTTGTTAAATGGAACAACTGCATTTGGCCTACTACTTGGGTTGGGGCCTACTAACGGTGTATGCCGCTCCAAGGTGTTCTCCAGGTTGCCATTCCAGAGCTTCAATCTTCAGGCTCTTGTTAAATAGTTTTTTAATGGAACAACTGCAGTGGGGCTACTAGTTGGGTTGCGGCCTACTACCAGTGTCTGCCGCACCAAGGTGTTCTCCTGGTTGCCTTTCCTGAGCTTCAATCTTCAGGCTCTTGTTAAATAGTTTTTTAATGGAACAACTGCAGTGGGGCTACTAGTTGGGTTGGGGCCTACTACCAGTGTATGCCGCTCCAAGGTGTTCTCCAGGTTGCCTTTCCTGAGCTTCAATCTTCAGGCTCTTGTTAAATAGTTTTTTAATGGAACAACTGCAGTGGGGCTACTAGTTGGGTTGGGGCCTACTACCAGTGTCTGCCGCTCCAAGGTGTTCTCCAGGTTGCCTTTCCTGAGCTTCAATCTTCAGGCTCTTGTTAAATAGTTGTTAAATGAAACAACTGCATTTGGCCTACTAGTTGGGTTGGGGCCTACTAACGGTGTATGCCGCTCCAAGGTTTTCTCCAGGTTGCCTTTCCTGAGCTTCAATCTTCAGGCTCTTGTTAAATAGTTTTTTAATCGAACAACTGCAGTGGGGCTAATAGTTTGGTTGGGGCCTACTAACGGTGTCTGCCGTTCCAAGGTCTTCTCCAGGTTGCCTTTCCTGAGCTTCAATCTTCAGGCTCTCGTTAAATAGTCTTTTAATCGAACAGCTGCAGTGGGGCTACTAGTTGGGTTGGGGCCTACTACCAGTGTATGCCGCTCCAAGGTGTTCTCCTGGTTGCCTTTCCTGAGCTTCAATCTTCAGGCTCTCGTTAAATAGTTGTTGAAACAACACTGCATTAGGCCTACAAGTTGGGTCTGGGTTCTACAAACGGTGTCTTCCACTCCAAGGTGTTCTCCAGGTTGCCTTTCCCTAGCTTCTATCTTCAGGCTCTCGTTAAATTGTTTTAAATATAACACTGCATTTGGCCTACTTGTTTTGTTGGCCCTACCAACGGTGTCTGCCGCTCCTTGATGTTCTCCTACACTGAACAAACCAGTGCCACCTGTTTACTACTGTTACCAATTTTGAACTGCATTTAGCCTACTTACTGATTTGGGCCTACTCACTGTGTCAGCCTCTCATTACACTTGTACTCCACTGAACAAAGCAATGCCCCCTGGTTAGTCCTGTTACCAATTTTGAACTGCATTTTGCCCACTTTATTCTTTGGGCCTATATCTTTGTTTCCTCCTTATCCTGCCCATTGCCCAGCCAGTGATAGATGAGTCTGCTGGTACATTGACGCAGAACGCTACATTCCCCGTGCACGCTACACAGCAAGAATGTGACCCTGCTGAAAGTCAGGGTCCCCTTCCCGCATACCACAACACCTTACACGGGGACAAAGAGGAAGGTGCAGATGAAAGTGCAGGTTCATTCATCAGGTGGGGGGGGAATACTCGTTGGCGACGTCACTGGCACAGGGTCCCTCATAGTACGCAAAAGTGTCGCTGCCGGTGGGAGGCGCCCCCGCCGTGCAAACACACCGCCGTACTTTGAGGGGCCCTGTGCCAGTGCCAATGTGAACGAGTGGGCCCCCCTGCTTGCTCAGGATCACAGCACTTGCAAAGTTGAAATACTTACCTCTCCCTGCTCCACTGCCGTGACGTGGTCCTTGTTTCCTGGGCCCACTAAATACTTGAACCAGCCTTACCCCCCACAACTTTAGCCAAATGACCCCCAATTTCCAATGCCTAACTATTATTATAAGGTAAATTAAGATTGACAAGCTTCAGTAACAAGAATGGATGTTTTTGCCATTAAAATGGGCACTGTAGGTGTTTTCCTGGCCTCCACTCACTGCCGACTATGCTTCCCCATTGACTTGCATTGGGTTTTGTGTTTCGGTCGATCCCCGACTTTTAGCGATAATCGGCCGATTCCACTCGACTCGACTTTTGAGATAGTCGGGTTTTGCTCAACCCGACTCGACCCTAAAAAACTAAAAGTCGCTCAGCCCTATCGGCGACTTATGAAAATGACCGATCCGTTTCGCTCAACCCTAGTTAAGACCCCTGTAATCTATGCAAGGACGTAATTCTCCGTTCTTCTTCTGCACGAAGTAGAACCCCGCCCCTGCAGGTGACACTGACTTCCTAATGAACCCTCTTGCCAAATTTTCCTGGATGTATTGGGACATAGCCTCCGTCTCCGGGAAAGACCCGTCACCGAGGAGGTTCTGCCTAAGGCAAGAGATCAATAGGACAGTCACCACAGCCTTTTTGCGAAGACGTCTGCATAGGACCAATAGCATTTGGAAAGGGAAGAAAGATCTGCGGGTATCTTGGTGGTGGAAACCTGAACGCACTCTCTCACACATCTGCCCTTACATGATTCACTCCAACCCAGTATCCTCCCAGAGGTCCACTCAATATGTGAGGAGTGAAAACGGAGCCAGGGTATTCCCAGCAGAATCTCGTCCATTCCCTTGGGAAGGACAAGAAGGGAAATAATGTGCTGGTGGGAAGGGGACATGGATAACGTGAAAGGGACAGTCAGGTGTGTGATTTGTGATGGAAGTGTCGACCCATTCACTACTTTAACAGTCACTGGTTTGGCGAGCATCACTAGAGGTATTGCATGGCGCAGAGCAAAAGCAGAGGACATTAAATTCCCCTCTGCTCCAGAATCCACACAAAGCTCAACTATTAGAGAGGATGAGCCTAACATGATTGTCCCTTTGAAGGACAGCTTGGAGGAAAACGCCGCTGTGTCTAGTGAACCTCCTCCAATGGTTACTAGACGCGATCATTTACCCGACCGCCATGGACATTTATTGGCATAATGTCCTTGTTGTTGCAATTTCTACAAACCACGGGTACTCGAGCGGTCCGAGACTTAGGTCTCGCTCGAGAAACCTTCATGGCCTCATGGGAGTTGGATGCCTGAACGGAAGATTCTAGAAGTTGTGCGAAGGTGGGAGCCAGCCGAAACCTCTGCCTACACTGGGTCCGCTCCAACCTCTGCTCGTTAAAACGGAGGTCGATGCAGGTAGATATAGAAATGAGCTCCTCCAGTGTGGCGGGAATCTCCCTGGTGGCCAAGGCACCCTTTACATGGTCTGCCAGTCCTTTCCAGAACACTGGAATAAGGACTTTATCCGGCCACTCTAGCTCAGAGACCAGAGTCCGGATTTGGACGGCGAACTGACTGACCATGGACGAACCCTGTGTTATAGCCAACAATTAGAGCATGGTATCGTGGGTGACACAAGGTCCCAAAAAGACCTGTTTCAGAGCGTCCAGGAAGAGAGGAGCACTCTGCACCACACGATCATTGCGCTCCCATAGCGACGTTGCCCACTCCAATGCCCTGCCCGACAAAAGGGTTAAAATAAATCCCACTTTCGCCCATTCTATAGGAAAACGTGCAGCCAGGAGCTCTAGATATATGGAGCACTGACTCACAAATCCCCGACATAGCTTACTGTCACCAGGAAACTTGTCTGGAAGCAGGAGATGGAATAAAGTTGGAGCAGGGGTGGCAGAGGACAAACTGACTGCAGCTACACTTGCAGCCTGAACAGCAACTGCGGTAACATCCACAGCTGAGGTTGTGCGCTCTAGAACCGTCAACCTACCCTCCAGCTGCTGGATGTACCGCTGTAGACGCTGATAGTCTGCCATTTACTAGCCAGACCCTGGCGCTAGTATTCTCTTAGGGCTGGCGGAACGCACCAAGTAAATAGAGAGATGTATTTGGTGCGTTTGCAGCCCCGAGTCCACCGTGCAGGAGAGAACCTGCTGCTGGCAAATGGCAGCCCTATATGGTGGTAGAAGTGAACTTTGTTACTTCACAGAGTCGTCTAAAGAAAGCACTGTGTCCTGTTAACCTCACAGGAGTACACAGCGACTGCCGAGCAGATAGCAGTTGGTGGTTACGCAAACATACAATCTCCTCATCTGAGGAGCCGGTATTCTATGGGCTTATATCAGCCAGGGCCCTGAATCCATACACGCAATCTCCTCACCGGAGGTGCCGGTATTCTAGGGGCTTATTTCAGCAAGGTCCCTGAACACATACACACGTAACCACACTGGCTCAAAGCACATAACTTAGATTTGATACTAACGCATGGCCGTGCGGCCATGCAAAATTTAATATATGCAGCAAATACAGGACCTTCCAAGAAGGACCAATGAGAGGCTGCCACAAAGCCTGAGGAACTTCAGGACCTTCCTGGAGAACCAATTGCTGCAGTATCTAAGCATGTGACCCTCGATGTCCAATGAGAGATCTTACCCTGGGCATGCTAAGAAGGGAAAAAGCAGGACTTAGTCCCAAAAGCATCTGCTCGCTGCTGTACAGCACTGGCTTCAATGGCAGAAGCAGGAAAAGCAGCAGTAACCCTTTGCACAGAGTCAGACTGAGCGAGACACTGGGACCGATGTCTCCACTGAGCAGGCTCCACTGCGGCAGGGAAAGAATGGAAGACCGCAGCAGAGATGTCCTGAGATTCCCCCTGTGCAGAGGCGGGAACTCGACCCCTAACACATGTTATATCAATTGAGAATAATGCATTTTTTAAACAGACTTTAGAGGATATTAATAAATTAGAAGATGAGATTGTCAAGAAAAAAACACAAATTTCAACGTGATCTGGAGGATTACTCATCCTATTAGGTTTATAACTGGAATGAGAACAATTTCACAGCGGAAACACCCAGATCTATTTTAAGAAACACCCATCACAAGAGGAAATATAACAAGCGATATGTGAGTTTTAGCTCACGTGAAGGTGATTCGGGTGATAGCAATTTCAGTATGTCTGACTCTTCCCTCAATGAATCTGTTGGATGCAGTTCAAATAAACAATATAACAAGACAAAAAACGCAAAAGGCGCCATGGGCTCAAACACAGAAGGCAATTCTGGCATGCAGACACGCCGCAAGAAATTCACACAGAGATGAATTCTGACAACGTTCTAAATTTATCCTCAAAAGTATTTTCTCAAGAACAATTGGAGGTGTTGTCTTACGGATTAAATTTTGTCTGGATAATGACTTTAACTTATTCTCTACGATTTTGGATCTCAACAAATTTGTGCATAATTTGACTATAAGAAAACATTTTTGGACTGATGACGTTATAACTGAATGTGATCATAATATAACTTTGTGAATGAATTTCACTCATTGGATTTTCATAAACAGGTTTCTCTTTTAGCTCTACAGGAGTTGCGGGAGGTGAATGAGACACCTGAAAGTTTGGTACATCAATCAAACAATTTAAAAATCAAAAATCCGTTTTTTTTATCCTGTTCAGACTAGACCTGAATGTATGAACAGGTTTCAAGAGGTTATGGAACGTGAACACAAAAATCTAAAGTATAATGATCATATGCATAATCGAGCGGGCAATTTATCCCATAAACATAGAAAAGCTATACAAGATATTAAAAGTATGACTGATGTCACCATTAAAATAAATGACAAAGGTGGAATAGTGGTTGTTATGAATTCTATGGATTATAAAACTGGGATATTAAATTTACTATCTGATTTGTCCACTTACAAAAAACTAATTGCAGATCCAACCACTGCATATAAAGCTGAGATGGATAGAATGATTAAGGATGGTGTAGCTTTGGGTGTGCTTACGGACAAACAGGCAGAATTTTTAGAGGTATCATACCTTATTATGCCCATATTACATGGTTTGCCTAAAATCCACAAAAAGGAATGCTTCCCCCCTATGAGACCCATAGTTTCTAGTATTGGCTCTACCAATGAACATATGGGACAGTGGCTCGGTTCCTTGTTACAACCGCTAGTCTTTAGAATTCCTGGTCACATAAAAGATACTAAAGATGTGTTAAATATTCTTTCACGTAAAAAATGGTTATCAGATTATAGTTGGCTGAGTTGTGATGTAACTTCATTGTACATATGTATACCTCATAGTGTTGCTATACAAGCTTTGCAATTTCATCTTGACCGTTATATATTCTCAAGATCTTATTAACTACATATTACAGGTGACTTTTTTTCTTTTGACTGACAATTTTTTTTCCTTTGATCGTGAATATTATTTACAACACACTGGAGTGCCAATAAGGGCCAAATTCTCACCATCATTAGCAAATTTAGTTATGGCCAAATGGGAATATGATTTTCTTTTTACACCTACCAATCAATTTTCTTCATTTATTCACTGGTATGGCAGATACATCGACGATACATTAATCATATGGAAAGGCGATGTATCTGCCATACAGTCTTTTGTAGATTACATCAACAATAATGATTACAACATTAAATTTACATTTGTTAATGCAAAATCCACTATTTCTTTTTTAGATTTGGAATTAACTGGTATTTCGGATCATTTCATTGCTACGAGAACTTTTTCCAAACCATTGTCAGGGAACACCATTTTACATGCCAATAGCAGCCACCCAAGGCATACAGTAAAGTCCATCCCTGTGGGAGAATTTACACGACTCAAACATAATTGTAATAACAACAATGATCTTAAAAATGATTAAATTAATTCTGGTAGGAAATTTCATAAAAGAGGGTACCGTAATTGGATGTTAAATAGGGCATATAATATTGTTTCCAATAAGGATCAACATGATCTTATTTCCTCTCAGAACCATCATTAGGGTATGTTCACACGTTCCTGATTTCCATCCTTTTTTTTTCACTACTGAAACCGCAGCTCTTGGCAGAAAACGCAGGTCCTTTTTTTGGTCCTTTTTTTGTGCTTTTTTGGTGCGTTTTTTGATGCGTTTTTTGATCCTTTTTTTTATGCAGTTTTCTATGCAGAGTCTGTGTGTTTTCTAGGAAGTTTTTTAGGGTTAAAATGGCTGAAAATACCCTAACCCTTACCCTACCCCTAACCCTACCCCTACCCCTACCCCTAACCCTACCCCTACCCCTACCCCTAACCCTACCCCTAACCCTACCCCTAACCCTACCCCTACCCCTAACCCTACCCCTAACCCTACCCCTAACCCTAACCCTATTCTAACCTTAGTGGAAAAAAAAAATTCTTAATTTTTTTATTGTCCCTACCTATGGGGGTGACAAAGGGGGGGGTGTCATTTACTATTTTTTTATTTTGATCACTGAGATAGGCTATATCTCAGTGATCAAAATGCACTTTGGAACGAATCTGCCGGCCGGCAGATTCGGCGGGCGCACTGCGCATGCACCCGCCATTTTGCAAGATGGCGGCGCCCAGGGAGAAGACGGCCGGACGGACACCGGGAGGCCGGGTAAGTATAAGGGGGGGAGATTAGGGCACGGGGGGGCATCGGAGCACGGGGGGGGCATCGGAGCACGGGGGGGGGCATCGGAGCACGGGGGTGGGGCATCGGAGCATGGGGGAGGTGGGATCGGGGCAGCCACACTCTGCCCACGCACTTCCGCCCGCTTCCCCGCACTTCCTGCTGCAGCGGTTCGGCACCACAAACCGCAATAAAACCCGCAGATATATTTTTGATCTGCGGGTTTTACTGCGGATTTGACCTCACAATGGAGGTCTATGGGTGCAGAACCGCTGCGGCTCCGAAAAAAGAAGTGACATGGTACTTCTTTTTTACCGCGGCTATTCAGCGCGGCTTTTTTTCCCGATTCCCGCATCATGTGCACAGTGGTTCCTGTTTTCCATAGGGTACAGTGTACTGTACCCTGCATGGAAAACAGCTGCGGAACCGCAGCGGCAAAAACGCTGCGGTTCCGCAGAAAAAAACGCACTGTGTGAACATGGCCTTAGGGATCAAGACAGCATAATTAATTTTCCAACAAGCCATTTGTATGTCTACAATACAGTCCGCAGTTTTATGATATAAAAAACATTATCAATAGAAATATTCCCCTCTCGTATGAGGATCCTACTTTAGCCAAGATTTTACAGGGTGGTCTCAATGTCATGGCTAGAAGAGCACCAACATTGGGTAATATACTTTCTCCTAGTATGTTTATTTCTACTAATAGAAAATCGGGAACTTGGTTAGATTGCAAGGGAAATTACGTATAACTGCGGTACAACAAACTGCACTACATGCAAGCAGATGATTATAACCAAAACTTTTAATAATCATGATGATACTAATACATTTAATATTCAGCAATACATCAATTGTAACACACGCCATGTAGTTCACAAGATTGACTGTGTTTTATGCCGCAAATCATATGTAGGATGTACAATCCGTAAATTGAAAACCCGCATCACTGAGCATTTATATGACATTTCCAACATTAATAACACTCGCAATATTTCATCTTTAGCTAAACATTTTATTGAACATCACGCATGTAGTAGTAGTTCATTAAGAATTGCAGGCATAGAAAAAATTATTAATCCTTCCCGTGGTGGTGATATCGGCAGGGCTCTGCTCACTAGGGAGGCACACTGGTTATTCAACCTGGGGACTAGGTTTCTGGACGGGAGAAATGAAATCATGTTCCATTATTAAGTATAATCTGACATCATGTGATTCATTTATTTGTAAGTTTATTATTTGCATTTTCTATGTATTTTGTTTTACATTATGATTTGTTATTCACATGAATTTATTAATCGGATTAATGTTCTGATTGAAGAACAGGACCTTCACTCACGTGAGTGGTTTCTGACAGTTTGATTGGCTTTCAGATCCTTTTTACTTTCTATTGGATCTAACGCAGTTAAGCTTTGATAAAGAAGGCAGGAAGGTCGAATCGCGTAGATTGACTCACTGGGGTTATGGTGTTGTCTGAGGAGCATTTCTGCATTTTGCTATTTGTATTTTACATATTTTTTCATTAAACACTTATTTTATCAAGTTCGAGCTGGAACATCGTACTTTTTTCACTCTTCATGTCTCATCAGGATCAAGTTCCGTGCTCCATATAGAAACGGTGAGCTGGCTTTTTTCTTTTTTCTAAGTTCTAAACAGACCGCTATATTCAGCAAACTCTAAGGCTGCTATTTTGTCATGAAATGCCATGGCAAACATCAGGACCACACAATCATGATCTCAGGGTGACAGTGGGGATAAGGAGGAAACACTCACACTCTGTTAACCATTAATAATGAAGTAGTCACTATTGACAGCAGCATCTATAATGGGTTAAACAGATCTGATCATTGCCAACACTGATCATGACTGATACAGCAAGTTGTCAGCTATAGTGGACAGCTGACAGCTGCTGGATTGTCACCTGTATGGGGATGCTAGTTTCTTATATCTCAGATTAGAAAAAAGACATATTGGCGGTCATTAATGGGTTAAAAAAGTGCAGTATTGTGTGTTTTGAAGGAAATTATCTCATAACTGTTTACATCCGTGCATTATTTTTATAAAAAAACTGAGGACATGTATAACGTAAAACTTATACAGTGATATTCATTTTTTCCTTCATTAAGAAATAACCTTAGGCATATACACTTTAATTAAATTTATACACGGAAAGAAGTAGTGATTGAACAATGCATTTAAAAATGAAGAAAATGCATTTAAAAATGAAAATCAATTAATGTAATAGTAATTATAAAGCCAAGATCACAGAACATCGTTTCATTGTTTTTGTGAGCATATTTCATACTGTAAATACTGATAAATAAAGTGAGGGCCCTCCCACAAAAGATTCTTCTTTTTACCAGCTAATGCAACTGTTGTTAGCTGTTACATTGAGCCATTTATTTAAAGCTCTAGATATCCACATTTTAAAGTACCTTTGAAGGATTAATAAACATTATAAAATATATATATATTTTTTATAAAGAAGTATCCAGACAGAAGTCTAAAAAAAAATGCAAGAAATAAATATCATTGTTTAGACCTACTTTTGGCCTTGTCCAGACGTAATGGAATACCTGTGAATTTTCCATCTGAGGTGGAAAATCTTGAGTGTGGATGAAGACTTTACTTTTTTTTTCATGAGGAAATTGACTTATGGTGCAGGGTATTGAATCTGCACTGTATAAATTTGTAATGCAGAAAAAATGTGTTTTATTGTGCAACTTCTTCACAAGGTAAGTCAAAATCCACAATTAGCCCATTTTTGGATAGATTTTGCTGTTAATTTCCAGCTGAAAAGTCCACATGTTCAGATTGGGAAAAGTTAAAAAATTCAAATAAGCAAAAATACTGCTACTAGTATTTCCATGCCATCTCAGTGCATCCCAACTGGTGTTATGATGTTTTCTCACTAGGGACCACTACAACCAATTGAAGTCTGTAGTGATCACTAGGAACAAAACATCACCACAGTAGGCTGGGATATATTAAGTGGGATGACAGCACTTGTCATGTTGTGACAGCATTTGTCACGGTGTTTGGTAAGGAAGGGGGGCCTCAAACTGTCCCTGGAACTGGGATCCTAACTATCCCTGACCTGTGGGTGCTTATAAAGATAGAGATGCTCGTCTCCGACCTAACTAAGCTCCTGTTAAATCCTGATCTGTCACCTCTCCCAACCGATGAGGCATGGGACAGAAATGTAATGTAAACAAGACCCAATAAAAAAACAGAGATAACAGAAAACCTCTATCATGCAAAAGCACTAACCAACAATAGGGAGGAGGATTTGGACATTAAGGCAAAATAATCTTAGTGGGAACAGGGACCAGGAGATAGACAAATATGTAATACAGGAAACCACAGAACTCTTCTACAACAACTCTACTCCAAACACTTAAGGTACCGTCACATTTAGCGACGCTGCAGCGATCTAGACAACGATCCCGATCGCTGCAGCGTCGCTATGTGGTCGCTGGAGAGCTGTCACACAAACAGCTCTCCAGCGACCAACAATGCCGGTCCCCGGGTAACCAGGGAAAACATCGGGTTACTAAGCGCAGGGCCGCGCTTAGTAACCCGATGTTTACCCTGGTTACCAGCGTAAATGTTAAAAAAAAACAAACACTACATACTTACTGTTGTGAATTCTGTGGCAGAGCTCCCTCCTGTGGTCAGAAGTGGTACTTCGGCTGGTTCTCTCTGTGAGCTTCCGTTGGTGGAGGAAAGTGGTACTGCGGCTTCTGAGTTTCCTTCCTCAGGTGATGTGGTGAAGTCGTTAGGTGCTGTTCTATTTAACTCCACCTAGTGCTTTGATCCTGGCTTCCAGTCAATGTTCTAGTATTGGACCTGTTTCCTCCTGGATCGTTCCTGTGGCCTGCTGCTCTGCATAGCTAAGTTCCTCTTTGCTATTTGTTTGCTGTTTTTTTTCTGTCCAGCTTGTCAATTTGTTTTTTTCTGCTTGCTGGAAGCTCTGGGACGCAGAGGGTGTACCTCCGTGCCGTTAGTTCGGTACGGAGGGTCTTTTTGCCCCCTTTGCGTGGTTTTTGTAGGGTTTTGTGTTGACCGCAAAGTTACCTTTCCTATCCTCGCTCTGTTCAGAAAGTTGGGCCTCACTTTGCTAAATCTATTTAATCTCTACGTTTGTCTTTTCATCTTAACTCACAGTCATTATATGTGGGGGCTGCCTTTTCCTTTGGGGTATTTCTCTGAGGCAAGGTAGGCTTATTTTTCTATCTTCAGGCTAGCTAGTTTCTGAGGCCGTGCCGAGTTGCATAGGGAGCGTTAGGCGCAATCCACGGCTGCCTTTAGTGTGTTGGAGAGGATTAGGGATTGCGGTCAACAGAGTTCCCACGTCTCAGAGCTCGTTCTTGTTTTTTGGGTTATTGCCAGGTCACTGTATGTGCGCTGACCTCTATGTCCATTGTGGTACTGAATTACCTTTCATAACAGTACTGGAAGCCAAAAGTACTAATGATTCCCAATAGAGGGAAAAAAGAAGTTCTGAGACCATTTTTTTTTCTGCACTGTGTTTTGCCTTTTTTTCCCCTAGACATTTGGGTGGTTCAGGACACAGGTGTTGCAATGGACATTAAAGGTCTGTCTTCATGTGTGGATCAGCTCACGGCAAGAGTACAAAGTATTCAAGACTTTGTGGTTCAGAATTCTATGTTAGAACCGAGAATTCCTATTCCTGATTTGTTTTTTGGAGATAGAACTAAATTTCTGAGTTTCAAAAATAATTGTAAACTATTTCTGGCTTTGAAACCTCGCTCCTCTGGTGACCCAGTTCAACAAGTTAGGATCGTTATTTCTTTTTTGCGTGGCGACCCTTAGGACTGGGCATTTTCTCTTGCGTCAGGAGATCCTGCATTAAGTAATATCGATGCATTTTTCCTGGCACTCGGATTGCTGTACGATGAGCCTAATTCTGTGGATCAGGCAGAGAAGAATTTGCTGGCTCTGTGTCAGGGTCAGGATGAAATAGAGGTATATTGTCAGAAATTTAGAAAGTGGTCCGTACTCACTCAGTGGAATGAAGGTGCGCTCGCAGCTATTTTCAGAAAAGGTCTCTCTGAAGCCCTTAAGGATGTCATGGTGGGATTTCCTATGCCTGCTGGTCTGAATGAGTCTATGTCTTTGGCCATTCAGATCGGTCGACGCTTGCGCGAGCGTAAATCTGTGCACCATTTGGCGGTATTACCTGAGCTTAAACCTGAGCCTATGCAGTGCGATAGGACTTTGACCAGAGTTGAACGGCAAGAACACAGACGTCTGAATGGGCTGTGTTTCTACTGTGGTGATTCCACTCATGCTATCTCTGATTGTCCTAAGCGCACTAAGCGGTTCGCTAGGTCTGCCACCATTGGTACGGTACAGTCAAAATTTCTTCTGTCTGTTACCTTGATCTGCTCTTTGTCATCGTATTCTGTCATGGCATTTGTGGACTCAGGCGCTGCTCAGAATTTGATGGACTTGGAGTATGCTAGGCGTTGTGGATTTTTCTTGGAGCCCTTGCAGTGTCCTATTCCATTGAGAGGAATTGATGCTACGCCTTTGGCCAAGAATAAGCCTCAGTACTGGATCCAGCTGACCATGTGCATGGCTCCTGCACATCAGGAGGTTATTCGCTTTCTGGTGTTGCATAATCTGCATGATGTGGTCGTGTTGGGGTTGCCATGGCTACAAGTCCATAATCCAGTATTAGATTGGAAATCCATGTCTGTGTCCAGCTGGGGTTGTCAGGGGGTACATGGTGATGTCCCATTTCTGACTATTTCGTCATCCACCCCTTCTGAGGTTCCTGAGTTCTTGTCTGATTACCGGGATTTATTTGATGAGCCCAAGTCCGATACCCTACCTCCGCATAGGGATTGTGATTGTGCTATCGATTTGATTCCTGGTAGTAAATTCCCAAAAGGTCGACTGTTTAATTTATCTGTACCTGAGCACGCCGCTATGCGGAGTTATGTGAAGGAGTCTTTGGAGAAGGAGCATATTCGCCCGTCATCGTCGCCATTAGGAGCAGGGTTCTTTTTTGTAGCCAAGAAGGATGGTTCCCTGAGACCTTGTATAGATTACCGCCTTCTAAATAAGATCACGGTTAAATTTCAGTACCCCTTGCCATTGTTATCTGATTTGTTTGCTCGGATTAAGGGGGCTAGTTGGTTCAACAAGATAGATCTTCGTGGTGCGTATAATCTTGTGCGTATTAAGCGAGGCGATGAGTGGAAAACTGCATTTAATACGCCCGAGGGCCATTTTGAATATCTTGTAATGCCATTCGGACTAGCCAATGCTCCATCAGTGTTTCAGTCCTTTATGCATGACATCTTCCGAGAGTACCTGGATAAATTCCTGATTGTGTACTTAGATGACATTTTGATCTTCTCGGATGATTGGGAGTCTCATGTGAAGCAGGTCAGAACGGTGTTTCAGGTCCTGCGTGCTAATTCTTTGTTTGTGAAGGGATCAAAGTGTCTCTTTCGTGTTCAGAAGGTTTCATTTTTGGGGTTCATCTTTTCCCCTTCTACTATCGAGATGGACCCTGTTAAGGTCCAAGCCATCCATAATTGGACTCAGCCGACATCTCTGAAAAGTCTGCAAAAGTTCCTGGGCTTTGCTAATTTTTATCGTCGCTTCATCTGCAATTTTTCTAGTATTGCTAAACCATTGATCGATTTGACCAAGAAAGGTGCTGATTTGGTCAACTGGTCTTCTGCTGCGGTGGAAGCTTTTCAAGAGTTGAAGTGTCGTTTTTCTTCTGCCCCTGTGTTGTGTCAACCAGATGTTTTGCTTCCGTTCCAGGTCGAGGTTGATGCTTCTGAGATTGGAGCAGGGGCTGTTTTGTCGCACAGAAGTTCTGATTGCTCGGTGATGAAACCATGCGCCTTCTTTTCAAGGAAGTTTTCGCCTGCTGAGCGAAATTATGATGTGGGCAATCGAGAGTTGCTGGCCATGAAGTGGGCATTCGAGGAGTGGCGTCATTGGCTTGAAGGAGCTAAGCATCGCGTGGTGGTCTTGACTGATCATAAGAACTTGACTTATCTCGAGTCCGCCAAGCGGTTGAATCCTAGACAAGCTCGTTGGTCGTTGTTTTTTGCCCGTTTTGACTTTGTGATTTCATACCTTCCGGGCTCTAAAAATGTGAAGGCGGATGCTCTGTCTAGGAGTTTTGTGCCCGACTCTCCGGGCGTATCTGAGCCGGCGGGTATCCTCATAGAGGGAGTAATTGTGTCTGCCATCTCCCCTGATTTGCGGCGGGTGCTGCAAAAATTTCAGGCTAATAAACCTGATCGTTGCCCAGCGGAGAAACTGTTTGTCCCTGATAGGTGGACGAATAAAGTTATCTCTGAGGTTCATTGTTCGGTGTTGGCTGGTCATCCTGGAATCTTTGGTACCAGAGAGTTAGTGGCTAGATCCTTTTGGTGGCCATCTCTGTCGCGGGATGTGCGTACTTTTGTGCAGTCCTGTGGGATTTGTGCTCGGGCTAAGCCCTGCTGTTCTCGTGCCAGTGGGTTGCTTTTGCCCTTGCCGGTCCCGAAGAGGCCTTGGACACATATCTCTATGGATTTTATTTCAGATCTTCCCGTCTCTCAAAAGATGTCAGTCATTTGGGTGGTCTGTGATCGCTTCTCTAAGATGGTCCATTTGGTACCCTTGTCTAAATTGCCTTCCTCCTCTGATTTGGTGCCATTGTTTTTCCAGCATGTGGTTCGTTTACATGGCATTCCAGAGAATATCGTTTCTGACAGAGGTTCCCAGTTTGTTTCGAGGTTTTGGCGAGCTTTTTGTGGTAGGATGGGCATTGACTTGTCTTCTTCCTCGGCTTTCCATCCTCAGACTAATGGCCAGACCGAACGAACCAATCAGACCTTGGAAACATATCTGAGATGCTTTGTTTCTGCTGATCAGGATGACTGGGTGTCCTTTTTGCCTTTGGCTGAGTTCGCCCTTAATAATCGGGCCAGCTCGGCTACCTTGGTTTCACCGTTTTTCTGCAACTCTGGTTTCCATCCTTGTTTCTCTTCAGGGCAGGTTGAGTCTTCGGACTGTCCTGGTGTGGATACTGTGGTGGACAGGTTGCAGCAGATTTGGACTCATGTAGTGGACAATTTGACTTTGTCCCAGGAGAAGGCTCAACGTTTCGCTAATCGCAGACGCTGTGTGGGTCCCCGACTTCGGGTTGGGGACTTGGTTTGGTTATCTTCTCGTCATATTCCTATGAAGGTTTCCTCTCCTAAGTTTAAACCTCGTTTTATTGGTCCGTATAGGATTTCTGAGGTTCTTAATCCTGTGTCTTTTCGTCTGACCCTTCCAGATTCTTTTTCCATACATAACGTATTCCATAGGTCATTGTTGCGGAGATACGTGGCACCTATGGTTCCATCTGTTGATCCTCCTGCCCCGGTTTTGGTGGAGGGGGAGTTGGAGTATATTGTGGAGAAGATTTTGGATTCTCGTGTTTCAAGGCGGAAACTCCAGTATCTGGTTAAGTGGAAGGGTTATGCTCAGGAAGATAATTCCTGGGTCTTTGCCTCTGATGTCCATGCTCCCGATCTTGTTCGTGCCTTTCATGTGGCTCGTCCTGGTCGTCCTGGGAGCTCTGGTGAGGGTTCGGTGACCCCTCCTCAAGGGGGGAGTACTGTTGTGAATTCTGTGGCAGAGCTCTCTCCTGTGGTCACAAGTGGTACTTCGGCTGGTTCTCTCTGTGAGCTTCCGTTGGTGGAGGAAAGTGGTACTGCGGCTTCTGAGTTTCCTTCCTCAGGTGATGTGGTGAAGTCGTTAGGTGCTGTTCTATTTAACTCCACCTAGTGCTTTGATCCTGGCTTCCAGTCAATGTTCTAGTATTGGACCTGTTTCCTCCTGGATCGTTCCTGTGGCCTGCTGCTCTGCATAGCTAAGTTCCTCTTTGCTATTTGTTTGCTGTTTTTTTTCTGTCCAGCTTGTCAATTTGTTTTTATCTGCTTGCTGGAAGCTCTGGGACGCAGAGGGTGTACCTCCGTGCCGTTAGTTCGGTACGGAGGGTCTTTTTGCCCCCTTTGCGTGGTTTTTGTAGGGTTTTGTGTTGACCGCAAAGTTACCTTTCCTATCCTCGCTCTGTTCAGAAAGTTGGGCCTCACTTTGCTAAATCTATTTCATCTCTACGTTTGTCTTTTCATCTTAACTCACAGTCATTATATGTGGGGGCTGCCTTTTCCTTTGGGGTATTTCTCTGAGGCAAGGTAGGCTTATTTTTCTATCTTCAGGCTAGCTAGTTTCTCAGGCCGTGCCGAGTTGCATAGGGAGCGTTAGGCGCAATCCACGGCTGCCTTTAGTGTGTTGGAGAGGATTAGGGATTGCGGTCAACAGAGTTCCCACGTCTCAGAGCTCGTTCTTGTTTTTTGGGTTATTGCCAGGTCACTGTATGTGCGCTGACCTCTATGTCCATTGTGGTACTGAATTACCTTTCATAACAACTTACATTCCGGTGTCTGTCCCCCGGCGCTGTGCTTCTCTGCACTGACTGTAAGCGCCAGCTGGAAAGCACAGTGGTGACGTCACCGCTGTAATCTGCCTTCCGGCTGGCCGACGCTCACAGTGCAGAGAAGCACAGCGCCGGAGGACAGACACCAGAATGTAAGTATGTAGTGTTTTTTTACATTTACGCTGGTAACCAGGGTAAACATCGGGTTACTAAGCGCGGCCCTGCGCTTAGTAACCCGATGTTTACCCTGGTTACCAGTGAAGACATCGCTGAATCGGAGTCACACACGACGATTCAGCGATGTCTGTGGGCGTCCAGCGACGAAATAAAGTTCTGGACTTTCTGCGCCGACCAACGATGGCACAGCAGGATCCAGATCGCTGCTGCCTGTCAAACTGAACGATATCGCTAGCCAGGACGCTGCAACGTCACGGATCGCTAGCGATATCATTCAGTGTGACAGTACCTTTAGCTTTAGCACACAGCACAGGAAGACCAATCTTTCACTGGCATGGACAAGAAGGTCTGACCATTTTATATAGGAAGAGGTAATGACCAAATCAGATTCAGCTGAAATGGAGATGCATGGGTCACTTACCTCTTCAGCATCAGAGGAAACTAAATCCATTTAATATGAGACACAAATCACACCATCTCTAGAGAACTCCTGAGATTCATTACATGACCTGAACGATCAACTTCAGGTATTCCAGGGGGACATGACACCCACATAATAGCACGGCTAGAGGTACAGTCATAGACCAAAGTGTTGACACCATGGGAATTGTTCCAGAAAGTGAAGTATTCATCCCAGAAAATTATTGCAAGTATACATGTTTTGTTATACACATTCTTATTTCTTTAGTGTGTATTCACACATCACAAAAAAAAACTGAGAAAAAAAGGGTAATTTGACATAATTTCATACAAAACCCCAAAATAGGCCAGACAAAATGTGTCTCCTTTTATGGTGACAAAGCTATTATATACTGTATATATATATATATATATGTTACTGTAAAAGTCAGGAGGACGGTAAAACCTAGGATTTACCAGTCAATCTGGACATTCACCGAGGCCGTCGGTAAAAGCTCAAAATGAAAAGTAAAATTGGACTTTTACCGGTGAAGTCTTGGTAAATGTTAACATTTCTCAACAGCGTTGGTAAAAGTCAGATGTATTCCATATAAACGAACGATTTTGGACTTTTACCTGGGCAAATTGGTAAATCTTTGCATTTACCAGCATGTGTTGGTAAAAGTAACTTTGAGTCACAGAATTCTGACTCTGACCAGCAGATGATGGTGGTAAAAGTTAACTAAATGCAATTTCCGACTCTTATGAAGGCCTTAATCGTTAGAAATATTTTTGTTCTTCAAAATGCAAATGCAAATGAACAAAGACAAATAGGAAAATGCAAATAGAAAACATTTATGTTGCAAAATACTTCTCAAAATTGATAAATTAACGGAAATACAAGAATAACGCAACTTCAAAACTATGTAATTCTGTAGTTGTGACTAGGAATAAGCAGATAGATCCGCCCAGACCCATTATCCGAGCGGATAACGGGCTGTACAGATATGGATAATCCCAATATCTGTCGGATATATCCATGCCTTCTGATAATGCATGTTTCATGCATCTTCGGAAGTATAGAAAAATAGGAGACAAAAAAAGCGCAAATAGGGTCTTATCCCCAGGATTGTTTCTAATCAATTGTGAGAGAACTGCTCACCTGGTGGTACACAGTACAGGCGTGTAGTTTGTCAGCTGCTGCAGATCCACAGGTCGGCGCTGCGACCTCTCAGAACCGTTATAATAGATGAAATGTGGATTACATCCGAGCTTCCAAACAAAGTTTGTGTGGAAAATTCCTGAAGAAGAAGCCATGAGCTTTGAAACGCGTTGAATAAACCACCCGAACATCTTACAAGTATATCTGGATCTATTATTTGTCGCAGCAGCACGGATGTAATCCACATTTCATCTATTATAACAATACATCTTCGGAAGGCATGGATGTTGCGAGTGTGCAGGGCAGACAGGTATAAAGCTAATTTGCAACTTACCAGAGGTTTCCCAGGTCGCGTCATCCGCGTTCTCCTTCCGGGTCACATGACTGCATACGTCACCACGCAAGTGACGCATGCGTAAGTCATGTGACACAACTCATGTCACATGACTTATGCACCTGTTACTTTCGTGGTGACATATGCAGTCATGTGACCTCGAAGAAGGAGGATGCGGCCGGCCGACGAGACCTGGGAAGCCTTTGGTAGCCTCCGGTAAGTAGTGTGTTGTGAATTCTGCTCTTGGGCTCCTGTTGTGAATTCTGTTGTCGAACTCCCTCCTGTGGTCGTGAATGGTACTTCGGCGAGTTCTGTCTATGGGCTCCCTCTGGTGGCTGTGAGTGAAGCTGCTGCTTCTGAGGTTCCTTACACAGGTGACGTGGTTTATTCTTTGGTTGACTGCTCTGTTTAACTTCTCTCAGATCCTTGCTCCATGCCAGCTGTCAATGTTTTTGCATTGGTTCAGTTCGCTCCTGGATCTCTCTGGTGACCTGCCTTCTCCTGCAGAAGCTAAGTTCCTGATAGTCATTATTTGTTCATTGTTTTCTTGTCCAGCTGGTTTTCATGATTTTGTCTTGCTAGCTGGAAGCTCTGGGATGCAGAGTGGCCCCTCCGCACCGTGAGTCATTGCGGAGGTCTTTTTTGCACACTCTGCGTGGTCTTTTGTAGGTTTTTGGGCTGATCGCAAAGTTACCTTTCCTATCCTCTGTCTATTTAGTAAGTCTGGCCTCCCTTTGTTGAAACCTGTTTCATTTCTGCGTTTGTGACTTTCATCTTTACTTACAGTCAATATATGTGGGGGGCTTCCTTTGCCTTTGGGGAATTTCTCTGAGGCAAGGTAGGCTTTATTTTCTAACTCTAGGGCTAGATAGTTCTTAGGCTGTTACGAGGCGCCTAGGTCTGGTCAGGAGCGCTCCACGGCTATTTCTAGTGTGTGTGATAGGATTAGGGCTTGCGGTCAGCAGAGCTCCCACATCCCAGAGCTCGTCCTGTATGAGGTTTAACTATCAGGTCATTCAGGGTGCTCCTAACCACCAGGTCATAACAGTACAGCTGGCCCAAAGTATTAATGCATCTCAATAGAGGGATAAGAGAACTTCTGTGACCATTTTTTTTCCTTTGCACTGTGTTTTGTCTTTCTTTTCCCCTAGACCTTTGGGTGGTTCAGGACACAGGTGTAGATATGGACATTCAAGGTCTGTCCTCTTGTATGGATCATCTCTGCAAGGGTACAAAACATTCAAGATTTTGTGGTTCAGAGTCCGATGTTAGAGCCTAAAATTCCTATTCCTGACTTATTTTCTGGGTATAGTTCTAGGTTCTTGAATTTCAAAAATAATTGTAAACTGTTTCTAGCTTTGAAACCCCGCTCCTCTGGTGACCCCGTTCAACAGGTAAAAATCATTATTTCTTTGTTGCGTGGTGACCCTCAAGACTGGGCATTTTCCCTTGCGCCAGGAGATCCGGCATTGCATGATGTTGATGCGATTTTTCTGGCGCTTGGATTGCTTTATGATGAACCAAATTCAGTGGATCAGGCAGAGAAAATCTTGCTGGCTTTGTGTCAGGGTCAGGATGAAGCGGAGGTGTACTGTCAGAAGTTTAGAAAGTGGTCTGTGCTTACTCAGTGGAATGAATGTGCCCTGGCGGCAATTTTCAGAAAGGGTCTTTCTGAAGCCCTTAAGGATGCCATGGTGCGATTTCCCACGCCTGCTGGTCTGAATGAGTCTATGTCTTTGGCCATTCAGATCAATCGGCGCATGCGTGAGCGCAAAGCTGTGCACCATCTGGCGGCATTCTCTGAGCATAGGCCTGAGCCTATGCAGTGTGATAGGACTTTGACCAGAGCTGAATGGCAAGAACACAGACGTCGGAATGGGCTGTGTTTTTACTGTGGTGAATCCACTCATGCTATCTCCGATTGTCCTAAGCGCACTAAGCGGTTCGCTAGGTCTGCCACCATTGGTACGGTACAGTCTAAATTTCTTTTGTCTGTTACTCTGATTTGCTCTCTGTCATCCTATTCTCTAATGGCATTTGTGGATTCAGGCGCTGCCTGAATTTGATGGACTTGGAGTTTGCCAGGCGCTGTGGTTTTTTCTTGGAGCCCTTGCAGTATCCTATTCCATTGAGAGGAAATGATGCTACGCCTTTGGCCAAGAATAAGCCTCAGTACTGGACTCAATTGACCATGTGCATGGCTCCTGCACATCAGGAGGATATTCGCTTTTTGGTGTTGCATAATCTGCATGATGTGGTCGTCTTAGGGTTGCCATGGCTACAGGTCCATAATCCAGTGTTGGATTGGAAATCTATGTCTGTGTCCAGCTGGGGTTGTCAGGGGGAACATGGTGATGTTCCATTGCTCTCAATTTCACCTTCAACTCCTTTTGAAGTACCTGAGATTTTATCAGATTACCGGGATGTATTTGAAGAGCCCAAATCTGGTGCCCTACCTCCTCATAGGGATTGCGACTGTGCTATTGATTTGATTCCTGGTAGTAAGTTTCCTAAGGGCCGTCTGTTTAATTTATCTGTGCCAGAGCACGCCGCTATGCGGAGTTATATAAAGGAATCCTTGGAGAAGGGTCATATTCGTCCGTCGTCATCACCATTGGGAGCAGGGTTCTTTTTGTGGCCAAGAAGGATGGTTCTTTGAGACCTTGTATTGATTACCGCCTTCTTAATAAGATCACAGTCAAATTTCAGTATCCTTTGCCGCTGCTGTCTGATTTATTTGCTCGGATTAAGGGGGCTAGTTGGTTCACCAAGATAGATCTTCGTGGTGCGTATAATCTTGTGCGAATTAAACAGGGTGATGAATGGAAGACGGCATTTAATACGCCCGAGGGCCATTTTGAGTACCTGGTTATGCCATTCGGGCTTTCTAATGCTCCATCTGTGTTTCAGTCCTTTATGCATGACATCTTCCGAGAGTACCTGGATAGATTCATGATTGTATAATTGGATGACATTTTGGTCTTTTCGGATGATTGGGAATCTAATGTGAAGCAGGTCAGAATGGTGTTCCAGCTCTTTCGTGCAAATTCCTTGTTTGTGAAGGGGTCAAAGTGTCTCTTTGGAGTTCAGAAGGTTTAATTTTTGGGTTTCAGTTTTTCCCCTTCTAATATCGAGATGGACCCTGTTAAAGTTCAGGCCATTTACGATTGGACTCAGCCGACATCTGTGAAGAGCTTGCAGAAGTTCCTTGGCTTTGCTAATTTTAATCGTCGCTAAATCGCTAACTTGTCCAGTGTTGCTAAGCCGTTGACTGATTTGACCAAGAAAGGTGCTGATGTGGTCAATTGGTCCTCTGCGGCTGTAGAGGCTTTTCAGGAGTTGAAGCGTCGTTTTGCTTCTGCCCCTGTGTTGTGCCAGCCAGATGTTTTGCTCCCTTTTCAGGTGGAGGTTTATGCTTCTGAAATTGGAGCAGGGGCTGTTTTGTCGCAAAGAAGTTCTGATGGCTCGGTGATGAAACCCTGTGCCTTCTTTTCTAGAAAATTCTCGTCTGCTGAGCGCAATTATGATGTGGGCAATCGGGAGTTGTTGGCCATGAAGTGGGCATTCGAGGAGTGGCGACATTGGCTTGAAGGAGCTAAACATCGCGTGGTGGTCTTGACGGATCACAAGAATTTAACTTATCTCGAGTCTGCCAAACGGTTGAATCCTAGACAGGCTCGATGGTCGCTCTTTTTCTCCCGTTTTGATTTTGTGGTTTCATACCTTCCGGGATCTAAGAATGTGAAGGCTGACTCGCCGGGTGTTCCGGAGCCGGCGGGTATTCTTAAAGAAGGGGTAATTTTGTCTGCCATTTCCCCTGATTTGCGGCGTGTGCTGCAAAAGTTTCAGGCTGATAGACCTGACCTTTGTCCTACGGAGAAACTGTTTGTCCCTGATAGATGGACTAGTAGAGTTATCTCGGAGATTCATTGTTCAGTATTGGCTGGTCATCCTGGAATCTTTGGTACCAGAGATTTGGTGGCTAGATCCTTTTGGTGGCCTTCTTTGTCACGGGATGTGCGTTCTTTTGTGCAGTCCTGTGGGATTTGTGCTCGGGCTAAGCCCTGCTGTTCTCGTGCCAGTGGGTTGCTTTTGCCCTTGCCGATCCCGAAGAGGCCCTGGACGCATATTTCCATGGATTTTATTTCTGATCTCCCTGTTTCTCAAAAGATGTTGGTCATTTGGGTGGTTTGTGATCGCTTCTCTAAGATGGTCCATTTGGTACCCTTATCTAAACTGCCTTCCTCCTCTGATTTGGTGCCATTGTTTTTCCAGCATGTGGTTTGTTTGCATGCCATTCCAGAGGTTCCCAGTTTGTTTCGAGGTTTTGGCGGTCCTTTTGCGCTAAGATGGGCATTGATTTGTCTTTTTCTTCAGCTTTCCATCCTCAGACTAATGGCCAAACCGAACAAACTAATCAGACTTTGGAGACATATCTGAGATGCTTTGTTTCTGCTGATCGGGATGATTGGGTGTCTTTCTTGCCTTTGGCTGAGTTCGCCCTTAATAATCGGGCCAGCTCGGCTACTTTAGTTTCTCCTTTTTTCTGTTATTCTGGTTTCCATCCTCGTTTCTCTTCAGGGCAGGTTGAGCCTTCGGACTGTCCTGGTGTGGATGCGGTGGTGGGCAGGTTGCAGCAGATTTGGACTCATGTGGTGGACAATTTGACATTGTCCCAGGAGAAGGCTCAACGTTTCGCTAACCGCCGGCGTTGTGTTGGTCCCCGACTTCGTGTTGGGGATTTGGTTTGGTTGTCATCTCGTCACGTTCCTATGAATGTTTTCTCTCCTAAGTTTAAGCCTCGTTTCATTGGGCCATATAAGATTTCTGAAGTTCTTAAACCTGTGTCATTTCGTTTGGATCTTCCAGCTTCTTTTGCCATCCATAATGTGTTCCATAGGTCGTTGTTGCGGAGATACGTGGCGCCTATGGTTCCCTCCATTGATCCTCCTGCCCCGGTGTTGTTCGGTGTTGTTCGAGGGGGAGTTGGAGTATGTGGTGGAGAAGATTTTGGATTCTCGTGTTTCGAGACGGAAACTCCAGTACCTGGTCAAGTGGAAGGGTTATGGTCAGGAAGATAATTCCTGGGTTTTTGCCTCTGATGTTCATGCTGCCGATCTTGTTCGTGCCTTTCATTTTGCTCATCCTGATCGGCCTGGGGGCTTTGGTGAGGGTTCGATGACCCCTCCTCAATGGGGGGGTACTGTTGTGAATTCTGTTGTCGAACTCCCTCCTGTGGTCGTGAATGGTACTTCGGCGAGTTCTGTCTATGGGCTCCCTCTGGTGGCTATGAGTGAAGCTGCTGCTTCTGAGGTTCCTTACATAGGTGACGTGGTTTATCCTTTGGTTGGCTGCTCTATTTAACTCCTCAGATCGTTACTCCATGCCAGCTGTCAATGTTTTTGCATTGGTTCAGTTCGCTCCTGGATCTATCTGGTGACCTGCCTTCTCCTGCAGAAGCTAAGTTCCTGATAGTCATTATTTGTTCACTGTTTTCTTGTCCGGCTGGTTATCATGATTTTGTCTTGCTAGCTGGAAGCTCTGGGATGCACCGTTAGTCGGTGCGGAGGTCTTTTTGCACACTCTGCGTGGTCTTTTGTAGGTTTTTGTGCTGATCGCAAAGTAACCTTTCCTATCCTCTGTCTATTTAGTAAGTCTGGCCTCCCTTTGCTGAAACCTGTTTCATTTCTGCGTTTGTGACTTTCATCTTTACTCACAGTCAATATATGTGGGGGGCTTCCTTTACCTTTGGGGAGTTTCTCTGAGGCAAGGTAGGCTTTATTTTGGGGCAGCACGGTGGCGCAGTGGTTAGCACTACAGCCTTGCAGCGCTGGGGTCCTGGGTTCTAATCCCACCCAGGACAACATCTGCAAAGAGTTTGTATGTTCTCTCTGTGTTTGCGTGGGTTTCCTCCGGGCACTCCGGTTTCCTCCCACATTCCAAAGACATACTGATAGGAATTCTAGATTGTGAGCCCAATCGGGGACAGTGATGATAATGTGTGCAAACTGTAAAGCGCTGCGGAATATGTTAGCGCTATATAAAAATAAAGATTATTATTATTATATTATTATTTATTTTCTATCTCTAGGGCTAGATAGTTCTCAGGCTGTGACGAAGTGCCTAGGTCTGGTCAGGAGCGCTCCACGGCTATTTCTAGTGTGTGTGATAGGATTAGGGCTTGCGGTCAGCAGAGCTCCCACATCCCAGAGCTCGTCTTGTATGAGGTTTAACTATCAGGTCATTCAGGGTGCTCCTAACCACCAGGTCATAACAGTGTTTATTTTCTGTGCTTATCTTGTTTCTATTTTGTTCCTGCTAGACTGTGCCTGTTGTTTTTCTCAGTCTAGTTGGACTCGCTGGAGTCGCAGATATACTCTCCACATCTTTAGTTAGGTGGTGGAGTTTTTGTATTTTTCTGCTGTGGATATTTTGTAGTGTTTTATGCTGACCGCATAGTATCCTGTACTATCCTTTCCTATCTAGGTAGAAGTGGCCTCCTTTGCTTAGCCCTGTTTTCTGTCTGCGTGTGTCTTTTCCTCTCCTATTCACAGTCAATATTTGTGGGGGCTACCTATCCTTTGGGGGTCTACTCTGAGGAAAGAGAGTTTTCCTATTTCCATCTTTAGGGATATTTAGTCCTTAGGCTGTGTCGAGGTGTTTAGGTCTGGTTAGGCACGCCCCACGGCTACTTCTAGTTGCGGTGATAGGATCAGGGGTTGCGGTCAGTAAAGTTACCACTGCTCCAGCGAAGGTCATTTCATGCTGCTCCAAGGCCACCTGACCATAACAGTAGTGCTCTTTAAGTGGCGGAGAAGGGGGGTCCGGCCAGAGTGCGGGATGACCCTAGTGGGCGGGGAGTTCCTACTGCAGTGATGCAGCGAGGATCTCCTTGCTTAGGTATGCCCCGGCCGAGTCCCCAGCATCACTGGTGACGGCAGGGATGCCCACTGGCATGCAGGGAGTTTCCCCCGCATCACTGGTGATGCAGGAGGGATGTCCCTGCACATGGATAGTTGTCCCATAGACTTATATGGGACACGGATAGAATCTGGATCCACTCAGATCTCGGTCTTATCCATGCGGATAGACGGATGTCCAGCTATCCACTCAACTCTAATTGTGACCCGTTAAATTGCACTTAATTTTTCATCTCAATGAAAAAGACATACAACAAATACAAAATAGGAAATATTTGTTGCAACACGGTTGGGAATTGTGACACTTTGAATGGCACTTCATTTTTGCCTGGCTACAAACACATTTCTTGTTTAGGCACTTCTTTAAACAGTTGCATTTCTTCAATCCCTGACCTCCCACCAACGATTGTTGGGAAACCGCCGTGCGAAGGCTGATCAGAACTTTTTTCACATCCTGCAATCCTATGAAATTTTCCTGACAGATGGTGAACTGATTGCGATAATATAATGCATTTAGGATCCCAGCGGTAGTCCCCACCGGTCATCTTCTTTTTTTATAATAATCGCAATGATCGACTTAGGGTCCATTTTTGAACGGTCGAAATCTGAAATTCTGATTCTGATGTTCTGTCCAATGTTAGGTTCGGGTAATTTTTCACTGGAATATTTCAACATTTTCTTGGCCTGTGTTTCAAGTCCTTCTCTTGCAGCTTTTTGAACTCTTCTGACCGTACCAATTCTTCTATTGATTGTATGCAAAATCAAAACGTCAGGTTGATGATCATCATGAAGTTCTCCATCTTTCTTAGAAGGCTTTGACTCAACACATTTTTCTTTTAGGTCTTCATTGTTCTTGGATGGCAAAATTGGTGGAGTTTCATATGCTGTTAAGGTGTACGGACAGTTGGATAAGTCCAAACCTTCTCCTTCCGTTGTGAACAGCTGATGACAGTTGGATTCATCCGAAGCTTCTGCTGCTGTCGGTGCTGACGTGTGATGAAAGTTAGATTCATCTGACCCTTCGGCTTCTGTTGTTGATGTCGAATAGGTTCCTCTTGCAAACCAACAAACCACGGAGCCTTGGGACTGGCTGTGTCTTGGTTTACCATGCATTATTTTTATATCAGGCCACATCACGCACAAATTCTGTATATCCTTGTTACAAAAATCCCTCCCATTATCAGAATGCAGAATACACGGGGCACCAAAAGTGGAAAAAATGTCAAGGAGGTGGTACGCAACCTCTTCTGCTGTTTTAGTGCATAAAGCACGTAGAAGAACAAATTTAGTGACGTGGTCTTGATAGACGAATATGAACGTGAAATCATTATTACAATTGGATTGCATGCCAATGAGATCGACTTGAGCACGAGAATTCATTTCACTGTGTAGGATGGATTTCACAACAAGGCCTTTTTTGGTAATCTTCTGTTTTTTCTGGCATGGCTGGCAGAGTCGCAGATAAATAACTATTGACTCCATTGTGACATGTTTGAACTTATGGTTCACCTCCTTTAGGATCCTGGTCCGCCGTCCGTGGCCGGTACTGATGTGCACATTATGAATGACACTAAAGAGTTCTGTACACCGAACATAATGCAACACAATCTCTTTTTCACATGAAATTGGTGCAATTAACTTTTCATCATTTCCGACGGTCATGATGTCGTACCTCTTCAAACGCCTGTAGTGAATAATCTGTTTAGGTACCGCCACCTTAGCCTCTTTCACTTCTTTCAATATATTCTCGTCATTATCGTCCGTGAGATAAAAATTATTATCTCACTTTTTCTCCACCACTTCATTCAAGAGCTCTGAAAAACGATCTTTCATTTCCTCACTCATGATCTGACAATCAGCTAGTGCCTGTGCAGCTTTGACAGGCAGTCGGCTATGCAGCTTTGAGCAGTATGTGCAGCTTGCAAAACACTCAGGCAGTCATCCAGCATGAGGACACAAACAGGAAATACGCCCATTTACCCACACAGCTTAGCAAGAATCCCATGTTCTTTTGTAATAGGGTTACTCAGCATTGTGTGAAAGACTGTACAACAGCACCATCTACTGGTCTAACACTGCCATTGATGAGTTAGTGATTTTCTTCAGGCAGTGATTGGGCAGCAATCTAAGAAGAGAACCCCAGGAAACTAGGACTTGAGGCAGGAGCTATTTTAGGGAGAGTGAGAGGACTAGTGCTGTGCTGACTAGACTGAGCCTAGACAGGGCTGTTGCGCTGTTACCTTCCAGCCTTTTCTCGGAATGCGCTGTCTTCCGATTCCACTGATCAGAGACTACGGTGCTCGGTGGAACAGACCGTTCATGGCACCTAGCAACTCCGGCTCATAGCTTATCTGCATATCTTCTGGTTCTACCACATTGGCGCGGCAACAGTAAATCGTGTGAGCGGTGTTAGCATCCACCTTGCAAGGGGCCCTTGGAAAGACTTTGGACTGCGCTCTACAGGCAGCTAAGTACAGGACAATTTATACACTACTACACCGGCAGCTTGTGTACTTTTTGTAGCTTTTTGTGAGAGGGTGCTGCGGAACACTGATACCCTAAGATTCATAGGACGTTCTCTTTTGCATATTTTAGTGTTGGGTTAGTGGTTGTATGTTAGCGGGAAGTGGGCACTTTTTGTATGATCGGAACAATAATCATAGGATAGTCAGGATTGACATCTGTATATATAGAACGTACATACTTTACAGGGTAGCAGAAACCTTAGAGGGTAGCAGATTTTGTTCATTGTTATTACCATATATTCCCCATTTACTCTTATTACATTTATAAAAACTTTGAAAACTGTGTCCTCCATTTCCTCGCCCGCGGTGGCTTACACTTTTTATTACACCCTTCTCAGCTACATTTACCAAGAAGCTGTGGTAAATGTGCACATTTACCAACAATGTTTGGTTAAAGTCAGATGTTCCATCTTCACACCAGATATTTCTGACTTTTACCAACGCTGTTGAGAAATGTTAACATTTACCAAGACTTCACTGGTAAAAGTCCAATTTTACTTTTCATTTTGAGCTTTTACCAACGGCCTCGGTGAATGTCCAGATTGACCGGTAAATCCTAGGTTTTACCGTCCTTCTGACTTTTACAGTAACATATATATATATATATATATACATATATATATATATATATATACATGACATGACATATGTATGTCATGATTAAGGGAGCTTAGTCTCCAGAAACGCGTTGAAATTCTTACCCATATGGTTCGTGCTGAAGTCTGTATCCTCTATGTTTAAAGTTTGTGAATAAAGAAAACTCTTTTTTACGGATTCGGTGAAGCTGGACATTCTCATCTTTTTTGGACTTTATACGCTTGGACACAGCGGGTCCATGCTCCCGAAGATTGGCTTATGCATCACGGGTGAGCTGGTTAATATTCCTGTTTTTTATTACATACCGTCCTGTCTTGTTAGCCGTATAATGCAATGATGGCTGATGGAGCATGGGAAAGCTTCTTTTCTAATGGAGGAGCTGATGGACTGGTCGTCTGGTCACTTACTCCTCCATCAACAGTCATTTTATATCTAAAAAGAGAGGGGACTATGTAATAAAAGAGGTCTCTGTGAATACTAAAATTAACAAGAAAACACTATGTAAGAGATAGTACTGTACATAACAGCAGAGGAAGCTATATAATAAGGGACGGCACCATATATAACTAGAGAGGATGGTCCATAATAAGGAATGATGTTATACATAATATGTATGTACACTCTATACTAAGTGACTGTGATAGACACAATAAGCGATAATGATGTCTTCCTCCACCTCCCCCTGTTCCTAAGTCCATTATAAGTCCCCCTTCCTCCCATCCCAGTCTCCCACACCCCTCATTGTCATACTACCCCACATCCCATTTTTGTCCTCTCCCCCACCCCATCATTGCCCCTTCATCATCTCCATCATTGCCCTCTTCACCATGACTATCATTGGTTTCTCCCCCACCAACCCATATCATTGCCCATTTCACACCTCCATTATTTCCTCCTACACTACTACCTCCTTCATTTTCTTTTCCCCCACCACTCTTACCATTGCCCATTCCTCCACCTCCATCATTTCCTCCTCCCCCACCACCCCCATTATTGCCCTTTCCACCACTACCTTCATTGTCCTTTCCACCACCACCATTATTGCATTCTCTTCCATCACCCCATCGTTGTTCTTTCCACCACCTCCATCATTGCTTTTCCTCCAATACCCCATTTAATGCCCTTTCCACCACCTTTATCATTTCCCCTCCCCCACCACTCCCATTATTGCCTTTTCCACCACCACCATCATTGTCCTTTCCACCACCACCATCATTGCATTCTCCCCCACTATCACATCATTGTTCCTTCCATCACCTCCATCATTGCTTTTTCCCCCACTACCCCATCATTGCCCTTTCCACCACCTCCATCATTGCTTTCTCCCTTTCCATCACCCCCATCATTTCCCTTTCCACCATCTCCATCACAGCCTTCTCCTCCAGCACCCCATCATTGCCTCCTTCCCCACCACTCCCATCATTGTCTTTTACACCCCCCCATCATTGCCCATTTCACCACCTCCATCATTTCCTCCTTCCCCACAATCCCCATCATTGCCCTTTCCACCACCACCATCATTGTCCTTTCCACCACCACCATCTTTGCCATTCCACCAACTTCATCATTTCCTCCCCCCTCCACCACCATCATTGTCCTTTCCACCACCACCATCCTTGCCCATTCCTCCACCTCCATCATTTCCTCTCCCCTCCACTCCCCACTATTGCCCTTTCCACCACCTCCATTATTACCTTCTCCAGATCAGCCACATCATTGCCATCCCACCAACTCATCATTGCCTTCTCCCCATCAGCCCCATCATTGCCCTCTCCTTCCCCTACACGCGCACAGACACATGCAGCACCATTCACCTCTCTGCACATTCCCCCACAGCACTACGCATGCACACACACACAGAAGAAACACACACACAGCACATCTCACCTCTACGCACACTCTGCAACCACAGCATCACCGTTGCCTTCCACTCCCTGGCACAGATGGCCGCTGAATGATTATGCCATCCAGCGGCGCTGCTGTCTGTGTGAGAGGAAGCACGGGCATGAAGTAGGACATATAGCTGAAGCTCCACTGCTATTTTCTCTTGCAGGCAGCGGGGCTGCAGGGATATCTCCCTGCATGCTACACATGAGGACAATCTGGCCAGGGCCCCTCGGAGCCTCAGGGCCAGATAAACAGGCCAGATTGCCCTCATTATTAGCCACCCTGCAGGTTCCCACCTCCACCTCCAGTCCCCGATGCAGCCGCAAAGGCTGCACATGCGGTATGTCTGTCCATGATTTGTTGACAAAAACTTATGTCATGGTATATGCACTCTGTTCTGCTGATTTAGATTGTATGTTGACAAGCATCAGATGGGGCTCGGTCACGAGGATATGTTTGACAGGAAGTGGGTGCATGGCCATCTTCAGAGAGGATAGTGAGTGCTGCAAGAGAAAAGATGTCTGGATCTTCATCGAACATCATCCTGGGAGCTGTGTAACCTCTTGCAAATTGACACTTGTATCACACATCAGTTGGTGAATCACAGTCGAACGGACCGACGTAATTTCACATCATTACAGTGACCAGTTCCAAGTCAGAAAATTCTGAGCTCAGGCTCCACCACAGTGATCACAGTACGAGTGTTGGCTAGCGTGCATGCAATTGTAGTTAGTTTGGTGCCAAACTTAGTCAGGCAATTATAGGCACTGAGCACTGAGCAGGCTCAGCTCTCGGAGGTAAGTGTATGTGGAAGGAACTACAGCTGTGGAAAAGTGTACACAAAACCATATTAAATATTTCTTAAGGTACGGTCACACTAAGCGACGCTGCAGCGATACCGACAATGATGTCGATCGCTGCAGCATCGCTGTTTGGTCGCTGGAGAGCTGTCACACAGACAGCTCTCCAGCGACCAACGATCCCGAGGTCCCCGGTAACCAGGGTAAACATCGGGTTACTAAGCGCTTTCCTCTGCACTGTCAGCGCTGGTCAGCCGGAAAGCAGAGCGGTGACGTCACCGCTGTGCTTTCTGGCTGCCTGGCGCTGACACAGGATGCAGGAGGAGTGCAGAGAAGCACAGCGCCGGGGACAGACAGCTGAAGGTAAGTATGTACTGTTTGTTTTTTTAACGTTTACGCTGGTAACCAGGGTAAACATCGGGTTACTAAGCGCGGCCCTGCACTTAGTAACCCGATGTTTACCCTGGTTACCAGTGAAGACATCGCTGGATCGGTGTCACACACGCCGATCCAGCGATGTCAGCGGGAAGTCCAGCGACGAAATAAAGTTCTGGACTTTCCTCAGCAACCAAAGATCTCCCAGCAAGGGCCTGATCGTTGGTCGCTGTCACACATAACGATTTCCTTAACGATATCGTTGCTATGTCACAAAAAGCAACGATATCGTTAACGATATCGTTATGTGTGATGGTACCTTTAGGTGGATTACTTTTGAGATTGGAGCTGTGCTGCACCACTAATAGGTCATCCTTGATAACCTTTTGATTACTCCTGTATCCGAGATAAACTTCCCGGCCACCGCACTAGGTGGGGGTATTGTTAGGCAAATTATGGCAATGTAGTGACTGAGTTTTACATTATGGTGGTCCTAGTCAGTATTCACTGGGTGTATGTCAATCTATTTGGTATATTTTTCTTGTTATTGGAAAAGCATTTATCCAAGTTTGTTAGTAAAAAGTTCCTTTGGCAAGATTGGTGTATGGCCATTTTCCTTGTTCACGGTTTTGCTGTATCCTGGGAGCTCACCCCAGTACACTGTTTACATTTTCATCAATTTTTCTTCTGGTGTCGATGTCCAGGGAGATTAGCTACAGTACCATAGGTTGTAAACTTTTTGATTATGTTGCACATCACGGACAAAGGAATGTCAAGATATCTGGAGATTGTTGATATTTTTCAACAATTTTGGTTCTCAAGTCGGCAGACAGTTCTTTTCTCCTATTTCTGCTCTCCATGCTTAGTTTAGTGAACACACAGGCACACAATGCAAAAATCTGGTTTGAGGTGTGATTTTAATAGTGCCTATACCTGTTATTTTCCGCAGGTGAGTTTGAACGAGCGTCACATATTTGAAACAAAGTTGTTTACCCACAATTTTGGAAAGGTGCCAACAATTTTGTCAGTGTTAGGGTTGGCAGAACGCACCGAGTATATATATATGTGTTAATAGGTGCGTTCGCAACCCAGGGTCTACCGTGCAGGAGAGGAACCTGCTGCTGGCAAATGGCGGCGCTATATGGCGGTATAATCTAACTCTGTTAACTCCACAAATTCGCTAGAAACAAGATGCTGTGCCCTGTTAACCTCAAAGAGGTACACAGCTACCAAACAGAGCAAAACTGTGGTCATGCAGTCAGGGAAACAGGCAAACAACTCCTCACCGGAGGTGCTGGTATTCTAGCGGCGTATTTCAGCCAAGGCCCTGAATACACACATACAAACTCCACACCGGAGGTGCCGGTATTCTAGGGGTTTGTTTCAGCCAAACCCTAACCACACCCAGACATGACGACACTGGCGCTAAGCTCATAGACTTTGGTTTGATACTAGCGCATAGCCGTGCGGCCATGCAAACCTTTTATAGCTGTAGCACACAAGGACCTTCCAAGTGGTCCAATAGGCGCTACTACAGGGCCTGAGCGTGTGACCCCTGACCTCCAATGAGAGGTCCTCCCGTAGGCATGCTCAGAGTGTGAAAAGCAGGACTTAGTCCCAGAAAAGCCTGCACGCCGCTGACCAGTGCTGGCTACAAAAGCAGAACCTGGAAAGGCAGCAGTAACCCTTTGCACAGTATCAGGCTGAGCGAGATGCTGGGACCGACGTCTCCGCTGTGCAGGCTCCACTGTGGCTGAAGCAGAATGGGAGACCGCAGCAGACATGGCTCAAGATACCCCCTGTGCAGCAGCGGGAACTCGACTCCTAACACAAACAGCAAAAAAAAGTGGAATGTAGGCATGAAAAGCAACTATTTGTAGAGCACAGATAGACCAGAGGTTTGACGGAGATATCACACTCTTCAATATGTGGCCTGTATTTTTTTATTTTTTACCCCCAAATACTGTATAGACCTAGGGTAATGGACAGTCCAAAAAGTGGAATGGAGGCCTGAAAAGCAGGTATTTGTAGAGCACAGATAGACCAGGAGTCAGACGGAGATATCACACTCTTCATTATGTGGCCTGCAGTTTTTATGGGCCCACCAAAATTGTGTCAATCTGTAGGCTATGACACTTAAAAAAAATGTTGGAGTACTAAAATTGTAAAATATTTATCGCAATGATATGTGATGCACAAAACACAGTGATAAATATAAGAACTGTAGCTAAATATTTTTTGGCCAGCTAAAGATTTTTTGGTCTGCAAAATGGTGTCCAAAAATGTTGTAAGACACTCCAAAAAATAATACAGTACCAAAAAAAAAAGAGGCCAGCACTCACATGCCTTTGACAAACAAAGCAGTTTTCAATTGCTAGATTTTCATGCTGTTGTATTAAAATGACCTGGCTGTACAGTAGTCTGCAGTGTGACCCAGCAAAAAAATGTAGAAAAATAGGGGCTCTGGATTGCTTCGTAATAAAATTAGCAGGATTCAGTTGCCAAAAAAAATTAATCCTAGTCACAGATACCTGCAGCTAGATATATATAAAATGGCCAGCAGCAGAAGATAATGGACCCTCTTGATGTATGCAGTGAGATCTATATACTCACATACAATGCCTGCATGCCTTGCACTGATGTGGATATGCGCACATAGACTCCCTTGCCTACCGAGCACCGCAATCAATATACCCCCAAATTAACCCTAAAAAGTACTGTTGGTTTATCTGGATTTGTGGATTCTGAGATGGTAGACCCACACTAACTAATAAAAGCACAAATCTGACCCTATCTCAGCAGCAGCTCTCCTTACACTATCTGAGTCCGGAGCAGAATGCATCAAGCAGGGCGGTGTCCAGTCTCTTATAGACCTGATGACTCTGTACGGCCAGCCAATCCTCAACAAAGATCGCTGCGGCATTACAGTGCAAGGCAGACAATCCCTGCATGTTCATTGGTGCTCTAAAGAGCGCCAAAATTGTAGGACGGAGACCCGAGCTCCCGCCGAACAATCCTGGAAATGCTTGGTGCTCACCAAGTACAATGAGTACAGTGATACTCAGGCGAGTAACGAGTAGTGGCGAGCACGTTCGCTCATCACTAATGATTAGGAACATTTTAATTATAACAAGAGGGTGTCCTTGTGCACCAATAATAGCAATGATGTGGGGGACTTGTCATAAACCCCCAACGTATGCTTGGGCGGGCTACAAGGCATAACAACCAGACCTTGTCTTCAGCCACGCCAGACAGTTTTTCTTTGGTCTGTAAATAACAGGGCTCCACTCACGCTACCGGCGCGTGGTAAAACCAATAAGGGGCACCTTAAGAGGTGCCAACTACTTTCAGGGGAAAGTTCTCAGGTATTCACCGTTAATTACCCTACTGTCTCTTTAACCTCAATAAACATTAATGAACATAATTAAAGCATTTTTAAATCAGGTATCTCAGTTTCCTATTTCCTTTTCCAGGGTAGGTCTTGATGTCCACTGCTTCCTGACTGGGGAAGTTCTTTTGCAAATGCCACAACTGGTGACTCTTCTGTGGACAGTCCTTCAACATGGGTTTGTGTAGCCTGGGTATGCACTCCACTCTCAGTGGCTACACTGGTATTGGTATTATTCCGTCCACCTTTTTACATGTAGGGCATAGTATCCCCTTTCACTATTGTGCCAGGTAAAGGTTACTTTATCTTCTGGGTAAAGGTCACAGTCAAGGTGTCCCTTAAAGAGACGTGACTCCATGTGTCTGCGATTGACAAACAGTTCTGCAGTTTTTCCATGTTCCTTAATAAACCCCCATCCTCTAGCCAGGTTAAATGAAACCATAGTTCCTTTTCTAATTGGTCGTCTATCTGCAGGTTTAATTTTGTGGGACTGGGCTTTAGCTAACATATTGCTCTCCTCCATTATCTCCCATTTAGCTCTGGGCTCATTATCCTCTGCTACAAGTTTAATATTTGCTGTCATACAAAAAAGGTTGCACTCTATCGTGCCAAGACCAAGATACAGCACTCCAACTGTTGGTATTGACTCAGGGTTCGTCCTTGGTCAGCCATTTTGCCATCCACTTCCGCACCCTAGCATCTGAGCTGGAGTGGTCAGATAAAGCCTTTATTCCTATATTTTGGAGGGGGCTGGCTGACACGTGAAGGATGCTCTGGACTCAAGCGAGATTCCCGCTACTACCCGTATTGACCTCCGTTTTCACGGGTGTAGGTTAGAGCGGGCCCAGTGTAGGCAGAGGTTTCGGCTGGCTCCCACCTTCGCCAAACCTTTGGAATCTCCGGTCCTGGTCCCTGAATCAAGAGCCTGAGCAAGATGCTGGGACCAATGTCTGCGCTAAGCAGCAGACGCAGCGGCCGGACCTGAGTGGGAGACCAGAGCAACAAACAATGCCTGCTACACTTCCCACACAGCAGGGAAGTCCCAGCCTCTAACAGGAGGATTGTTATCTGTAAAGTGCCTGAGAGTCAATGGACTTACTGTAAAATTCAAAGATGATAATTGTACAATCCTAGCGAGAGATAAGGTAATAATTAATGTCAAAGCAGGTGAACCATTATATCATCTAGACACATTAAAGGAACAGATGAAGTTATGTACACATGATCACAATAATTGTATTCACTTGTGGCATAGACATCTAGGACACAGACATCCTGAGAGTATAATGGAGTTACAAAAGAAGAATTTAACAAAAGACCTATTGATATCTGATTGCTCAATTACTGTAAAATGTGAATGTTGTATAAAATCTGAAGCTGCAATAGTATCTATATCTAAAGAGAGTGAGACAAAAAGCACAAGACCACTTGACTTGGTACACACTGATGTATGTGGAACCGTGAAAGTGACCACATCATGAAATTAATAGATATATGGTGACCTTCATAGATAACTACTCATGATACACAGTCTTGTACTTGAAAAAAGAGCAAAAGTGAAGTTTTTGAAAAATTAGAAGACTATGTGACAAAGTCAAATAACAAGTTTCACAGGAAGCCAATCATCATTAGAAGTGATAATGGAGATCAATTTACAGGACACCAAATAGAAAACTACTTAAGACAGAATGGAATAGAGCATCAAAAGACTGTTCCATACACACCTGAGCAGAATGGGGTAGCAGAAAGGAAAAACAGAACTCTGAACGAAATGATAACCTGTATGATAACAGACTCCAAACTACCAGAGAAATACTGGGTTGAAGCAGCAATGACAGCTACTTATCTGCAAAACAGACATTTTTCAAGAAAACTGAAAGAAAACCCATATGAACTGTGGCAATGTAAGAAACCAAGTGTGAATGATTTAAGAGTTTTTGGTTGCAAAGTTTTTGTGCTTATTCCAGAAGAAAAACTCTCCAAACTTCAAAACAGAGCCATTGAAGGAATATTTGTCGGTTATAGGGACAATTGCAAAGGATACAGAATCCTTGACCCCATGACAGACAGAATCACAGTGAGTAACAGAGTAACATTCATTGAAGATCTAAATAATGATAAAATGACATCACTGTAAATGAAAAATTAGAGAAACAACGGTGATATAACTGCAGGAACATCTGATAAGAAAGAAGTGGAAATCGATGAAAATCAAAAAACTGAAAGTCAAGAGAAACAGCTCAATACAGACACAGAAACAAGATGCTCAACAAGAAAAAACAAGGGAAGACCACCTCAACGTCTTTCATGCAAGGCAAGTAAAAATAAAATTTATGAACCTACATCATGGGAAGAGACCAACAAATGGATAAAGGCTGCAGGAACAGAAATAAAATCTATGCATGATTCAAAGACATGGACACTGAAAGAACTACCAAAAGAAAAAAAGGCTATAGGTAGTGTTGAGCATTCCGATACCGCAAGTATCGGGTATTGGCCGATATTTGCGGTATCGGAAATCCGATACCGAGTTCCGATATTTTTGTGATATCGGGAATCGGTATCGGGATTAAGATTCATGTGTAAAATAAAGAATAAAAATAAAAAATATTGATATACTTACCCTCGGACGCGCCCTGGTTGTCATCGCTGCAACAGCCATGCTTCCGTTCCTAAGAATGAGCGCGTTAAGGACTTTTGATGACATCGCGGCTTGTGATTGGTCGTTGAGCGGTCATGTGACCGCTCACGCGACCAATCACAAGCCGCGACATCATTGAAGGTCCTTAACGCGCTCATTCTTAGAAAGGGAACCATGGCGGTTGCAACGGTGACAACCAGGGCGCGTCCGAGGGTAAGTATATCAATATTTTTTTATTTTTATTCTTTATTTTACACATGAATATGGATCCTAGGGCCTGAAGGAGAGTTTCCTCTCCTTCAGACCCTGGGAACCATAGAGGATACCTTCCGATATTTGTGTCCCATTGACTTGTATTGGTATCGGATATCGGTATCGGCGATATCCGATATTTTTTGGATATCGGCCAATACCATCCGATAACGATACTTTCAAATATCGGACGGTATCGCTCAACACTAGCTATAGGATATAAATGGGTTTTTAAAGTAAAATACCAAGCAGACGGCACAGCTGATCGATACCGAGCAAGACTCGTAGCTAAAGGCTATTCTCAGAAATATGGAGAAGACTGTGATGAGACATTTGCTACAGTTGTCAAACACACCACAATCAGAACTTTGTTTGCAATTGCAGCAATGAAACAAATGCAGTTGAAACATCTGACTGTAAAGGCAGCATTTTGGAATAGCGACTTAACAGAAGATATTTACATGGAACAACCCCCAGGATTCAAGGATGAAAGGTAACCAAGCATGGTTTGTTAGCTACAGAAAAGTATATATGGTTTAAAACAAGCCTCTAAAGCATGGAATGATAAAATCACAGAAGTACTCATAAATGAACATTTTCAAAGAAGCAAAGCGGATACTTGTCTATATACAAAGAAACTGACAGACAGATGGATCTACAGTTAGGGCCAGAAATATTTGGACAGTGACACAATTTTCGCGAGTTGGGCTCTGCATGCCACCACATTGGATTTGAAATGAAACCTCTACAACAGAATTCAAGTGCAGATTGTAACGTTTAATTTGAAGGGTTGAACTAAAATATCTGATAGAAAATGTAGGAATTGTACACATTTCTTTACAAACACTCCACATTTTAGGAGGTCAAAAGTAATTGGACAAATAAACATAACCCAAACAAAATATTTTTATTTTCAATATTTTGTTGCAAATCCTTTGGAGGCAATCACTGCCTTAAGTCTGGAACCCATGGACATCACCAAACGTTAGGTTTCCTCCTTCTTAATGCTTTGCCAGGCCTTTACAGCCGCAGCCTTCAGGTCTTGCTTGTTTGTGGGTCTTTCCGTCTTAAGTCTGGATTTGAGCAAGTGAAATGCATGCTCAATTGGGTTTAGATCTGGAGATTGACTTGGCCATTGCAGAATGTTCCACTTTTTGGCACTCATGAACTCCTGGGTAGCTTTGGCTGTATGCTTGGGGTCATTGTCCATCTGTACTATGAAGCGCCGTCCAATCAACTTTGCAGCATTTGGCTGAATCTGGGCTGAAAGTATATCCCGGTACACTTCAGAATTCATCCGGCTACTCTTGTCTGCTCTTATGTCATCAATAAACACAAGTGACCCAGTGCCATTGAAAGCCATGCATGCCCATGCCATCACGTTGCCTCCACCATGTTTTACAGAGGATGTGGTGTGCCTTGGATCATGTGCCGTTCCCTTTCTTCTCCAAACTTTTTTCTTCCCATCATTCTGGTACAGGTTGATCTTTGTCTCATCTGTCCATAGAATACTTTTCCAGAACTGAGCTGGCTTCTTGAGGTGTTTTTCTGCAAATTTAACTCTGGCCTGTCTATTTTTGGTATTGATGAATGGTTTGCATCTAGATGTGAACCCTTTGTATTTACTGTCATGGAGTCTTCTCTTTACTGTTGACTTAGAGACAGATACACCTACTTCACTGAGAGTGTTCTGGACTTCAGTTGATGTTGTGAACGGGTTCTTCTTCACCAAATTAAGTATACGGCGATCATCCACCACTGTTGTCATCCGTGGACGCCCAGGCCTTTTTGAGTTCCCAAGCTCACCAGTCAATTCCTTTTTTCTCAGAATGTACCCAACTGTTGATTTTGCTACTCCAAGCATGTCTGCTATCTCTCTGATGGATTTTTTCTTTTTTTTCAGCCTCAGGATGTTCTGCTTCACCTCAATTGAGAGTTCCTTTGACCGCATGTTGTCTGCTCACAGCAACAGCTTCCAAATGCAAAACCACACACCTGGAATCCACCCCTGACCTTTTAACTACTTCATTGATTACAGGTTAACGAGGGAGACGCCTTCAGAGTTAATTGCAGCCCTTAGAGTCCATTGTCCAATTACTTTTGGTCCCTTGAAAAAGAGGACGCTATGCATTACAGAGCTATGATTCCTAAACCCTTTCTCCGATTTGGATGTGGAAACTATCATATTGCAGCTGGGAGTGTGCACTTTCAGCCCATATTATATATATAATTGTATTTCTGAACATGTTTTTGTAAACAGCTAAAATAACAAAACTTGTGTCACTGTCCAAATATTTCTGGCCCTAACTGTATGTGCTGATATATGTGAATTACATATTAGTTTGTTTTGAAAAAGAAAGGGATGAAGCAGAAATAGTGAAAACTTTGGATCAACACTTCGAGATCAAAGATCTGGGAAATGTGAAACAGTACCTAGGAACACACATAGAAAGAGAAGAAGATGGGAGTCTCCTTCTTAATCAAAATCACATGATTCAAGACATAATCGAAACATTTGGATTGAAAAATGCAAAACCAGTAAAGTCTCCAATGAAACCAACTATCTGAATGAAATAAATAGTGAACAGAATCTGCTACCGAATAATGAACAATACAGAAAGGCAATGGAAAAATTAATATATCTTGTGACTGATTCAATGCCAGACATTGCAGCAGCAGTGGGAATTTTGAGCAGGCAGGTGTCAAAGACAAGAAAAATGGATTGAAATGCAGTGAAGAGAGTAATATGTTATTTGAAAGGGACTAGCAGTGTTAAATTGAAACTACCTGCAAGTGAGAAATGCATTTTAACCAGATACGTTGATGCAGAATGGGCAGGAGATCCAATTGACAGGAAATCTACCAGGCACTATCATTTCTTGCTCACAGGCGGACTAATTAGTTGGACTAGTAAAAAAATAATCTATAGTAACACTGTCATCAACAGAAGCAGAATATGTCGCCTCTGCACAACCCAGTCAAGAAGTTATATGGTTAAGACAACTGCTAACAGACTTAGGACAACAATTCAGACACACAAAGATGTATGAGGACATTCAAGGATGTCTAGTTATTGCTCAGATTGAATGAGTTAATCCAAGTACTAAAGTATCATTTCTCCTTGCGGAGAGTGACATGAAAAGCATGTCGAGGTGAGGAGACTTAAATCCGCAATGCTCCTCTGGGAAATATGCAAATTGTCTCTTTAGAGAGGAAGAGGACCAGAACTCTAGTGCCACCTATTGGAAGTAGCAATCCTAACAGTCAATGTCGACCCTTTAACAAGCCTTGTCACATGACTTAGGATAATAGCCAAACCAGAATCTCAATTCGCAGACACTGTTTCGGGGTACTGCCCATCGTCAGTGCAAAGTGGAGATCAGGTTTGGCTGATTGAGAGGCGTCTGACTGGGATCCAAGAAGTATCATTTCTCCTTGCGGAGAGTGACATGATAAGCATGTCGAGGTGAGGAGACTTAAAGCCACAATGCTCCTCTGGGAAATATGCAAATTGTCTCTTCAGAGAGGAAGAGGACTAGAACTCTAGTGCCACCTATTGGAAGTAGCAATCCTAACAATCAATGTTGACCCTTTAGCAAGCCTTGTCACATGACTTAGGATAACAGCCAAACCAGAATCTCAATTTACAGACACTGTGTTTCAGGGGACTGCCCCTCGTCAAAGCAAAGTGGAGATCTAGTTTGGCTGATTGAGAGGCATCTGACCGGGATCCAAGAAGTATCGTTTCTCCTTGTGGAGAGTGACATGATAAGCATGTCGAGGTGAGGAGACTTAAAGCCGCAATGCTCCTCTGGGAAATATGCAAATTGTCTCTTCAGAGAGGAAGAAGACTAGAACTCTAGTGCCACCTATTGGAAGTAGCAATCCTAACAGTCAATGTCGACCCTTTAGCGAGCCTTGTCACATGACTTAGGATAATAGCCAAACCAGAATCTCAATTTGCAGACACTGTGTTTCGGGGCACTGCCCCTCATCAGTGCAAAGTGCAGATCTGGTTTAGCTGATTGAGAGGCGTCTGACCGGGATCCAAGAAGTATCGTTTCTCCTTGCAGAGAGTGACATGATAAGCATGTCAAGGTGAGGAGACTTAAAGTCACAATGCTCCTCTAGGAAATATGCAAATTGTCTCTTCAGAGAGGAAGAGTACTAGAACTCTAGTGCCACCTACCGGAAGTAGCAATCCTAACAGTTAATGTCGACCCTTTAGTGAGCCTTGTCACATGACTTAGGATAATAGCCAAACCAAAATCTCAATTTGCAGACACTGTGTTTCGGGGTAATGCCTGTTGTGAATTCTGTTGTCGGGCTCCCTGCTGTGGTCATGAATTGTACTTCGGCTGGTTCTGTTCATGGACTTTCTCTGGTGGCTGTGGGTGTTTCTGAGTTTCCTCCCACAGGTGACGAGGTTAATTCGTTAGCTGGCTGCTCTATTGAACTCCACCTAGATCATTGCTCCATGCCACCTGTCAATGTTCCAGTATTGGTCTAGTTCACTCCTGGATCGTTCTTGTGACCTGTCTTCCCAGCAGAAGCTAAGTGACTGCTTGTTTTTCTCCGGTTTGCTATTTTTCTGTCCAGCTTGCTATTTTGATTGTTGTCTTGCTTGCTGGAAGCTCTGGGACGCAGAGGGAGCGCCTCCACACCGTGAGTCGGTGCGGAGGGTCTTTTTGCGCTCTCTGCGTGGTCTTTTTGTAGGTTTTTGTGCTGACCGCAAAGCTACCTTTCCTATCCTCGGTCTGTTCAGTAAGTCGGGCCTCACTTTGCTAAATCTATTTCATCTCTGTGTTTGTATTTTGATCTTTACTCACTGTCATTATATGTGGGGGGCTGCCTTTTCCTTTAGGGAATTTCTCTGAGGCAAGGTAGGCTTTATTTTTCTATCTTTAGGGCTAGCTAGTTCCTTAGGCTGTGCCGAGTTGCATAGGGAGCGTTAGGAGCAATCCACGGCTATTTCTAGTGTGGTTGATAGGATTAGGGATTGCGGTCAGCAGAGTTCCCACGTCCCAGAGCTCGTCCTATATTATCAGTAACTATCAGGTCATTCCGTTTGCTCTTAACCACCAGGTCCATTATTGTCCTGACCACCAGGTCATAACAGTACAGGTGGCCCAAAGTACTAATGCATCTCAATAGAGGGATAAGAGAAGTTCTGAGACCATTTTTTTTTCTTTGCAGTGTGTTTTGTCTCTCTTTTCCCCTTTACATCTGGGTGGTTCAGAACACAGGTGTAGACATGGACATTCAAGGTCTGTCCTCTTTGATGGATAATCTCACTATAAGTGTACAAAACATTCAAGATTTTGTGGTTCAGAGTCCGATGTCAGAGCCTAGGATTCCAGTTCCTGATTTGTTTTTTGGTGATAGATCTAAGTTCTTGAATTTCAAAAATAATTGTAAATTGTTTTTTGCCTTGAAACCTCGCTCCTCAGGTGACCCTGTTCAACAAGTAAAGATCATTATTTCTTTGTTACGTGGTGACCCTCAAGACTGGGCATTTTCCCTTGCGCCATGAGATCCGGCATTGCGTGATGTTGATGCGTTTTTCCTGGTGCTTGGATTGCTTTATGACGAACCTAATTCAGTGGATCAGGCAGAGAAAATCTTGCTGGCTCTGTGTCAGGGTCAGGATGAAGCGGAGATATATTGTCAGAAGTTTAGAAAGTGGTCTGTGCTCACTCAGTGGAATGAATGTGCCCTGGCAGCAATCTTCAGAAAGGGTCTCTCTGAAGCCCTTAAGGATGTCATGGTGGGATTTCCCATACCTGCTGGTCTGAATGAGTCTATGTCTTTGGCCATTCAGATCGATCGACGCTTGCGTGAGCGTAAAGCTGTGCACCATTTGGCGGTACTATCTGAGCATGGGCCTGAGCCTATGCAATGTGATAGGACTTTGACCAGAGCTGAACGGCAAGAACACAGAAGTCGGAATGGGCTGTGTTTTTACTGTGGTGATTCCACTCATGCTATCTCCGATTGTCCTAAGCGCACTAAGCGGTTCGCTATGTCTGACACCATTGGTATGGTACAGTCTAAATTTCTATTGTCCGTTACTCTGATTTGTTCTTTGTCATCCTATTCTGTTATGGCATTTGTGGATTCAGGCGCTGCCCTGAATTTGATGGACTTGGAGTATGCTAGGCGTTGTGGATATTTCTTGGAGCCCTTGCAGTATCCTATTCCATTGAGAGGAATTGATGCTACACCTTTGGCCAAGAATAAGCCTTAGTACTGGACCCAATCGACCATGTGCATGGCTCCTGCACATCAGGAGGATATCCGCTTTCTGGTGTTGCATAATCTGCATGATGTGGTCGTTTTGGGGTTGCCATGGCTACAGGTTCATAATCCAGTATTGGACTGGAAATCTATGTCTGTGTCCAGCTGGGGTTGCCAGGGGGTACATGGTGATGTTCAATTTTTGTCCATTTCGTCTTCCACTCCTTCTGAAGTCCCGGAGTTTTTGTCGGATTATCGGGATGTATTTGATGAGCCCAAAGCCAGTGCCCTACCTCCTCATAGGAATTGCGATTGTGCAATTAATTTGATTCCTGGTAGTAAGTTTCCTAAGGGCCGATTGTTCAATTTATCTGTGGCAGAACACGCCGCTATGCGGAGTTATATAAAGGAATCCTTGGAGAAAGGCCATATTCGCCCGTCGTCATCACCGTTAGGAGCAGGGTTCTTTTTTGTGGCCAAGAAGGATGGTTCTTTGAGACCTTGTATTGATTACCGCCTTCTCAATAAAATTACAGTCAAATTTCAGTATCCTTTGCCGTTGCTGTCTGATTTGTTTGCTCGTATTAAAGGGGCTAGTTGGTTCACCAAGATAGATCTTCGTGGTGCGTATAATCTTGTGCGTATTAAACAAGGCGATGAATGGAAAACAGCATTTAATATGCCCGAGGGCCATTTTGAGTACCTGGTTATGCCATTCGGGCTTTCCAATGCTCCATCAGTATTTCAGTCCTTTATGCATGACATCTTCCGAGAGTACCTGGATAAATTCCTGATTGTGTATTTGGATATTTTGGTCTTTTCGGATGATTGGGAGTCCCATGTGAAGCAGGTCAGAATGGTGTTCCAGGTCCTTCGTGCAAATTCCTTGTTTGTGAAGGGGTCAAAGTGTCTCTTTGGAGTTCAGAAGGTTTCATTTTTGGGGTTCATTTTTTCCCCTTCTACTATCGAGATGGACCCTGTTAAAGTCCAAGCCATTTACGATTGGACTCAGCCGACATCTGTGAAGAGTCTGCAAAAGTTCCTGGGCTTTGCTAATTTTTATCGACGCTTCATCGTTAATTTTTCTAGTGTTGCTAAACCGTTGACTGATTTGACCAAGAAGGGTGCTGATATGGTCAATTGGTCTTCTGCAGCTGTAGAGGCTTGTCAGGAGTTGAAGCGTCGTTTTTCTTCTGCCCCTGTGTTGTGCCAGCCAGATGTTTCGCTTCCGTTTCAGGTTGAGGTTGATGCTTCTGAGATTGGAGCTGGGGCTGTTTTGTCGCAAAGAAGTTCTGATGGCTCGGTGATGAAGCCATGTGCTTTCTTTTCTAGAAAGTTTTCGCCTGCTGAGCGCAATTATGATGTTGGTAATCGAGAGTTGTTGGCCATGAAGTGGGCATTCGAGGAGTGGCGTCATTGGCTTGAAGGAGCCAAGCATCGCGTGGTGGTCTTGACAGATCACAAGAATTTGACTTATCTTGAGTCTGCCAAACGGTTGAATCCGAGACAGGCTCGATGGTCGTTATTTTTCTCCCATTTTGATTTTGTGGTTTCGTACCTTCCGGGCTCTAAGAATGTGAAGGCTGATGCCCTGTCAAGGAGTTTTGTGCCTGACTCTCCGGTTGTTCCTGAGCCGGCGGGTATTCTCAAAGAGGGGGTAATTTTGTCTGCCATCTCCCCTGATTTGCGACGGGTGCTGCAAAAATTTCAGGCTGATAGACCTGACCGTTGCCCAGCAGAGAAACTGTTTGTCCCTGATAGATGGACTAGTAGAGTTATCTCTGAGATTCATTGTTCAGTGTTGGCTGGGCATCCTGGAATCTTTGGTACCAGAGATTTGGTGGCTAGATCCTTTTGGTGGCTGTCTTTGTCACGGGATGTGTGTTCTTTTGTGCAGTCCTGTGGGACTTGTGTTCGGGCTAAGCCCTGCTGTTCTCGTGCCAGTGGGTTGCTTTTGCCCTTGCCGGTCCCGAAGAGGCCCTGGACGCATATTTCTATGGATTTTATTTCGGATCTCCCCGTCTCTCAAAAGATGTCGGTCATTTGGGTGGTTTGTGATCGCTTTTCTAAGATGGTCCATTTGGTACCTTTGTCTAAATTGCCTTCCTCCTCTGATTTGGTGCCATTATTTTTCCAGCATGTGGTTCGTTTACATGGTATCCCGGAGAACATCGTTTCTGACAGAGGTTCCCAGTTTGTTTCGAGGTTTTGGCGATCTTTTTGTGCTAGGATGGGCATTGATTTGTCTTTTTCCTCGGCTTTCCATCCTCAGACAAATGGCCAAACCGAACGAGCTAATCAGACTTTGGAAACATATCTGAGATGCTTTGTTTCTGCTGATCAGGATGATTGGGTGTCCTTTTTGCCGTTGGCTGAGTTCGCCCTTAATAATCGGGCCAGCTCGGCTACTTTGGTTTCGCCGTTTTTCTGCAATTATGGTTTCCATCCGCGTTTCTCTTCAGGGCAGGTTGAGTCTTCGGACTGTCCTGGTGTAGATACTGTGGTGTATAGGTTGCAGCAGATTTGGACTCATGTGGTGGACAATTTGACATTGTCCCAGGAGAAGGCTCAACATTTCGCTAACCGCCGGCGTTGTGTGGGTCCCCGACTTCGTGTTGGGGATTTGGTTTGGTTGTCGTCTCGTTATGTTCCTATGAAGGTTTCCTCTCCTAAGTTTAAGCCTTGTTTCATTGGTCCGTATAAGATTTCTGAGGTTATCAATCCTGTGTCATTTCGTTTGGCCCTTCCTGCTTCTTTTGCCATCCATAATGTGTTCCATAGGTCGTTGTTGCGGAGATACGTGGCGCCTGTGGTTCCATCCGTTGATCCTCCTGCCCCGGTGTTGGTTGAGGGGGAGTTGGAGTATGTGGTGGAGAAGATTTTGGATTCTCGTATTTTGAGACGGAAACTCCAGTACCTGGTCAAGTGGAAGGGTTATGGTCAGGAAGATAATTCCTGGGTTTTTGCCTCTGATGTTCATGCTGCCGATCTGGTTCGTGCCTTTCATTTGGCTTGTCCTGGTCGGCCTGGGGGCTCTGGTGAGGGTGCGGTGACCCCTCCTCAAGGGGGGGGTACTGTTGTGAATTCTGTTGTCGGGCTCCCTCCTGTGGTCATGAATGGTACTTCGGCTCGTTCTGTCCATGGACTTTCTCTGGTGGCTGTGGGTGTTTCTGAGTTTCCTTCCACAGGTGACGAGGTTAATTCGTTAGCTGGCTGCTCTATTGAACTCCACCTAGATCATTGCTCCATGCCACCTGTCAATGTTCCAGTATTGGTCTAGTTCACTCCTGGATCGTTCTTGTGACCTATCTTCCCAGCAGAAGCTAAGTGACTGCTTGTTTTTCTCCGGTTTGCTATTTTTCTGTCCAGCTTGCTATTTTGATTGTTCTCTTGCTTGCTGGAAGCTTTGGGACGCAAAGGGAGCGCCTCCACACCATGAGTCGGTGCGGAGGGTCTTTTTGCGCCCTCTGCGTGGTCTTTTTGTAGGTTTTTGTGCTGACCGCAAAGCTACCTTTCCTATCCTCGGTCTGTTCAGTAAGTCGGGCCTCACTTTGCTAAATCTATTTCATCTCTGTGTTTGTATTTTCATCTTTACTCACTGTCAATATATGTGGGGGGCTGCCTTTTCCTTTGGGGAATTTCTCTGAGGCAAGGTAGGCTTTATTTTTCTATCTTTAGGGCTAGCTAGTTCCTTAGGCTGTGCTGAGTTGCATAGGGAGCGTTAGGAGCAATCCACGGCTATTTCTAGTGTAGTTGATAGGATTAGGGATTGCGGTCAGCAGAGTTCCCACGTCCCAGAGCTCGTCCTATATTATCAGTAACTATCAGGTCATTCCGTGTTCTCTTAACCACCAGGTCCATTATTGTCCTGACCACCAGGTCATAACAAATGCCCTTCGTCAGGGCAAAATGCAGATCTGGTTTAGCTGATTGAGAGGCGTCTGACCGGGATCCAAGAAGTATCGTTTCTCCTTGCAGAGTGACATGATAAGCATGTCGAGGTGAGGAGACTTAAAGTCACAATGCTCTTTTGTGAAATATGCAAATTGTCTCTTCAGAGAAGAAGAGGACTAGAACTCCAGTGCCACCGATTGGAAGTACCAATCCTAACAGTCAATGCCGACCCTTTAATGAGCCTTGTCACATTACTTAGGATAATAGCCAAACCAGAATCTCAGTTTGTCCACACTGTGCTTTGGGGTACTGCCCCTTGTCAAAGCAAAGTGGAGATCTGGTTTGGCTGATTAAGAGGCGTCTGACCGGGATCCAAGAAGTATCATTTCTCCTTGCAGAGAGTGACATGATAAGCATGTTGAGGTGAGGAGACTTAAAGCCACAATGCTCCTCTGGGAAATATGCAAATTGTCTCTTCAGAGAGGAAGAGGACTAGAACTTTAGTGCCACCTATTGGAAGTAACAATCCTAACAGTCAATGTCGACCCTTTAACAAGCCTTGTCACATGACTTAGGATAATAGCCAAACCAGAATCTCAATTTGCAGACACTGTGTTTCAGGTTACTGCCCTTCATCCGTGCAAAGTGGAGATCTGGTTTGGCTGATTGAGAGGTGTCTGACCGGGATCCAAGAAGTATCGTTTCTCCTTGCAGAGAGTGACATGATAAGCATGTCGAGGTGAGGAGACTTAAAGCCGCAATGCTTCTCTGGGAAATATGCAAATTGTCTCTTCAGAGAGGAAGAGGACTAGAACTTTAGTGCCACCTATTGCAAGTAGCAATCCTAACAGTCAATGTTGACCCTTTAACAAGCCTTGTCACATGACTTAGGATAATAGCCAAATCAGAATCTCAATTTGCAGACACTGTGTTTCGGGGTACTGCCCTTCATCAGTGCAAAGTGGAGATCTGGTTTGGCTGATTGAGAGGTGTCTGATCGGAATCCAAGAAGTATTGTTTCTCCTTGCGGAGAGTGACATGATAAGCATGTCGAGGTGAGGAGACTTAAAGCCACAATGCTCCTCTGGGAAATATGCAAATTGTCTCTTCAGAGAGGAAGAGGACTAGAACTCTAGTGCCACCTATTGGAAGTACCAATCCTAACAGTCAATGTCGATCCCGGTCAGACGCCTCTCAATCAGCCAAACCAGATCTCCACTTTGCACTGACGAGGGGCAGTACCCCAAAACTGTCAGGTGTGGAGATTTTTGTAAACTCTGCATGGATTTTTTGTAGTGTTTTATACTGACTGCACAGTATTCCATCCTGTCCTATCTATTTAGCTAGACTGGCCTCCTGTGCTCATCCTGGGTTCATTCTGTGTATGTCTTTTCCCTCTCCACTCACAGTCATTATTTGTGGGGGGCTAATCTATCCTTTGGGTATTTTCTCTGAGGCAAGATAGCTTTCCTGCTTCTGTCTTTAGGGGTAGTTAGCTCTTAGGCTGTGACGAGATGCCTAGGGAGAGTTAGGAGCATTCCACGGCTACTTCTAGTGTTGTGTTGAGCTTAGGGACTGCGGTCAGTACAGTTACCATGTCCTTCAGAGCTCGTTCCATGTTGCTCCTAAACCACCAGATCATAACAGATCCCGGTCAAACGCCTCTCATTCAGCCAAATCAGATCTCCACTTTGCACTGATGAGAGGCAGTACCCCGAAACACAGTGTCTGCAAATTGAGATTCTGGTTTGGCTTTTATCCTAAGTCATGTGACAAGGCTCATTAAAGGGTCGACAATGACTGTTAGGATTCCTAATTCCAATAGGTGGCACTAGAGTTCTAGTTCTCTTCCTCTCTGAAGAGACAATTTCCAAGAACTAAACACATTGATGTGAAGTTTCATTTCTTGAGAGATCACCAGGAACAAGGAATCTTTAGAGTACAGCCCAACTGAAGTTATGACAGCAGATATTTTCACAAAGGCATTGAATGCTTTAAGACATCAGAGACTGATGAAAAAATTAGGCTTAACTGAATAAGTCCTCACTGTTGAGAAAGGGTGTTGGCAGATTTGCAGCACAGACTTATTTGTGTGCAGGAGGAGTTTACACTTTTCTGACAGTAGATGGTGATGTTGTTACTGTTATATGCTTAGTTGAATGTAATGCATATACTTGTTGCACTTTGCTTTCACTTTCACTCTGGTAAAAGGTCCTTCAGACTTACTGTTTATGATGTATAAAGAAGCGTATGAATGTACCTCATGTTCTGTGTAGATAAAAGCTGAATTACCCTATATAATCTACTCTCACAAGTTTCTTCTGTGACCAAACTATGCAACATCTTTAGGTGCTGTTATTGTCTTACCTGATTACTATCTTTTGTCTGTTATTTGTGCAATAAAATTTATACTATTTATACTACCTTTTTTCTTTTTTGGATTTTGTGCTACATGTCATATTTTCAATATCATCTGGATGCTATGCTACGATTTTTAATTAGAGATCTTCATTTTTGTAAATCAAGTTTATTAAGTTGAATTGCATATGAATATACAATGAAAATCAAAGTATTAATAAGTAATCATAAACACAAGCAAAAGAATAGCGGTACTATGACATTCTAGAAAAATCTGTATAATACCATTGTCTTTTATCTCTTGAACAATATTAAGATATAGTTCTAATTAACTTCTCTAAAGAGAGTCTGAAAATCACCAACAAATTTCTATAGTTCCAACCTTGCGAGCGTTGTACCTTTAAATTAAGTTAAGGGTATATTAATATTCGCAAAAAAGGTTTACAAGTGTTGTAAATCAAAACTCCCATTGTCCAACTTTTCCATATGATTTGGAGTGGTAACTAAATGCAAATTGGGAGTAAGGATGTCCAAGCTACCTAATTTACTCAAAAACCATAGGCGAATCTAGATATATGTTAGGTTATGAAGAAGAAAGAGAGAAAATAAAAAGGGAGAGAAAGAAAAAAAAAGGGGGGTGGGGGAGGGAAAGGATCTGGTTTCTTGAACTTGAATCTGGATTATTTGAAATTATGAGCTAATTGTTTCACGTCAAGAAGTAATGCTAAATAAGGGTTTGGTTTTTCCATCAGACCATTTAACATAGCCAACTATTTAGCTCCTCGGTCTCTCTGAATACAATCCAAGGAGACCAGACATTAAGTACTTTGAGGTTCCGTTGTCTTGACCAATCAATTGCTCCATTCTAAAGATATGATTAAGTTCCGAAACAAAATCAGAGTGCCAAGGAAATTTTGATTGTTTCCGGTAACGGGGGATTAAGTTACGTGCAGCTATCAAGAAATGTCTAAGTAAGCTTTTCTTATATTTGGCGATGGAGAAATCACATATACAGTAGATAGTAAGGCCAATTCCATTGTAGGCTGGATTTTGTAAAAAGATAATTTATTATAAAGATCCAAAATGGTCACCCAGAAATTGTAAATGGGTGGGCAGGACCACCAGAAATGTGAATATGAAACCTTTTCCTTCCAAAACCTCCAACAAGTATCTGGTGTAGTAAGAAACATAGTATACTGGATGGGCATCTATACCACTGAGTCAACAGTTTGTAACTTCTTTCCTGATAATCTGAGCATAATGAACATCTGAATGTGAGTAGGAGACTCTTGGAGCGATCCTCTGGCGTCAATGATTTGTTCAATTCATTCTCCCATTTCAAAAAGAATAGGGTAGGATCAAGTAAAGTCGTTTGATGTTCTTGAAACATTTTATATAGCAATGATACTGTATGAGCCAGAGGACTCTCCCCTAAGCACACAAACTCAAAAGGAGTAAGTTGTCTGAAGATGGAAAAACCATGAACCTGATGGAGGTTCAGTTCTGATGAAGACTGACTGCAGGGATTTTATCGAAGACTGATCTATGTAGTCATAATCTATTGGGTGGCTGTCTTTGTGCTTATGCAAGAAGATAACTTTATACAGACCTGCGGGAAAGTCTGGATTATCAGAAATCGGAGTCAAGGGGCCTGGTATGGATGAGATATTGAGCTTTTGGTTACCGTATTTAATGAATAGGGTCAGGTTTCTTGTAAGAAAGGGTAAGTCATCTCTCTGTGCTTTCGTATTTCCTCCCTGCCAAATGTTTGCCATAGGGCTACTCAGTGAAATCTTCATCTCTAAATCAACCCATTTTTTACTGTGTTTGTGGTGGAACAGGTCTAAAATGCAAGTTCCAAGAGATGCATAGTTATAGAATGAAAAGTCTGTAAGGCTCAGTCCCCCGGTTTGTTTAGTTCTGCTCAAAAGATGGTATGACAAGCGTGGACGTCTGCCAGACCATACAAATCTCGTTATTGCTGTCTTGAGTCTAGAGAAAAAGTAAGCTGGAAGAAACAAAGGAATGGTCTGGAAAAAGTAAATGAGACATGGTACTAGATCCATTTTAGTTGTATTAATCCTTCCAAGCCAGGAGGATAAATGTAGTTTGTTCCATTTCTCTAGATCAAGCTCCGCCCTGTGGAGGGCTATTTTATAATTGGTATCATATAATTGCGATGTCTTGGCAGTTAATTTTATACCCAGGTAGGCAAGGGAGTAAGATCACCATCTAAATAAGAAGGATTAGCACAACTGGGAGACTAAAGAAGGTGATAATGAAATACTTAGTATTTCGGATTTATGTGAATTAATTTTGAAATTACTCAGGGATCCAAATCTGTGCAGTTCCGATATTATATTGGGTAAACTGGTAATGGGGAAGGTAATGTACATGAGTACATCATCAGCAAAAAGTGCCAATTTGTGTTCTTCTGGTTGAATCCTCAATCCCGCTATAGATGGGTTATTGCGAATCGCAACGGCCAAATGTTCCATAATTAATACATATAATAAAGGTGACAATGGACACCCCTGCCTCGTGCCATTTCATATGTGGAAAGGATCTGACAGAGAGCCATTCACTTTAACCTGAGCTGAGGGGGACTCATAAATGACCATGATACTCCACAGCATTTTCCTTTTCAGTCCAATGCCTTCAAGTGTTTGACACATGAATTCCCATCCCACTCTGTCGAATGCTTTTTCGACGTCTATCGACAGGATACACATGGGATCGCCTCTTCTATTAGCTCTGTCAATCAAAGAAATAGATCTAATGGTATTATCTCTTGCCTCTCTTCCTGGTATGAAGCCTACCTGATCCTGATTAACTAATTGTGGCAAAAGACAGGTAAGTCTCTTTGAGATTATTTTGGCATAGATTTTTACATCTATATTTATAAGTGAAATGGGGCAATAATTGCTGCACAGTGAGAGATCCTTCTCCGGCTTCAGAATGACCGTTATATGGGGCAACTAGAGCTTGTGGAGGGAAGGAACTCCCTGAGGATATAAAATTACATGTTGATAAGAATGGAGGGCATAACAGGTCTGAGAACTGTTTGTAGAAGCCAGCCATGTATCCATCTGGACCAGGGCTTTTGCCCAGTTTCAAATTCCGAACCACATAGGTGACCTCTTCCAAGGAAAAGTCATTCTCTAAATCTGTTAGGCTCTCCTCAGAGATTGTAGGTACCATATATACTCGAGTATAAGCCGAGATTTTCAGCCCATTTTTTTGGGCTGAAAGTCCCCCTCTCGGCTTATACTCGAGTCATACCCGGGGGTCGGCAGGGGAAGGGGAGCGGGGGCTGTGTAATTATACTTACCTACTCCTAGTGCGGTCCCTGCGTGTCCCTGCTTCTTCCAGCGCAGCAGCTTCTTCCTGTACTGAGCGGTCACATGGTACCGCTCATTATAGAAATGAATATGCGGCTCCACCTCCCATAGAGGTGGAGCCGCATATTCATTTCTGTAATGAGCGGTATCAGTGACCGCTCAATACAGGAAGAAGATGCAGCAGTTGAAGAAGCAGGGACACAGCGCCAGGAGCGGGTAAGTATACGGGGAGAGGGAGCGCAGGGCTGCACGATATTTTCCTGCTTCTCATTCCAGTGCGGCTCCACCTTGAGCGTCCTCTGGCAGTGACGCTCAGGTGAGAGGGCGCAGTGACGTAGTCAGTGCGTGCCCTCTGCTGAACTTCAGTGCCGAAGACGGAGCCGCACGAGGAGCAGGTAAAAGTGCCGGGGTCCTGAGCAACGGAGAGGTGAGTATGTGATTTTTTTTTCATGGCAGCAAAAGCAAATGGGGCAAGTGGCTGTGCGGAGCATCTTATGGGGGCATAACACTTGTGCAGCACTATATGGGGCAAGTGGCTGTGCCGAGCATCTGTATGGGGCCATAACGATTGTGCAGCACTATAAGGGGCAAGTGGCTGTGTGGAGCATCTGTATGGGGCCATAACGGATGTGCTGCACTATAAGGGGCAAGTGACTGTGCGGAGCATCTGTATGGGGCCATAACGATTGTGCAGCACTATAAGGGGCAAGTGGCTGTGGGGAGCATCTGTATGGGGCCATAACACTTGTGCAGCACTATAAGGGGCAAGTGGCTGTGCAGAGCATCTTATGGGGCCATAACACTTGTGCAGCACTATAAGGGGCAAGTGGCTGTGCGGAGCATCTGTATGGGGCCATAACACTTGTGCAGCACTATATGGGGCAAGTGGCTGTGTGGAGCATCTGTATGGGGCCATAACACTTGTGCAGCACTATAAGGGGCAAGTGGCTGTGTGGAGCATCTTATGGGGCCATAACACTTGTGCAGCACTATATGGGGCAAGTGGCTTGTGCGGAGCATCTTATGGGGCCATAACACTTGTGCTGCACTATATGGGGCAAGTGGCTGAGTGGAGCATCTTATTGGGCCATAACGCTTGTGCAGCACTATAAGGGGCAAGTGGCTGTATGGAGCATCTGTATGGGGCCATAACACTTGTGCAGCACTATATGGGGCAAGTGACTGTATGGAGCATCTTATGGGGCCATAATGCTTGTGCAGCACTATATAGGGAAAATATCTCTATGGAGCATCTTATGGGGCCCTTATTACCCTTTATGCAGGATTTTATGGGGCATATTTTAATATGGAGCATCTAATGGGGCCCATCAAACTTTATGGAGCATTATATGGGGCTCCTGATTCAATATGGATATTCAAAAACACTTAACCTATTGATGTCTCAATTAATTTTACTTTTATTGGTATCTATTTTTACTTTTGAAATTTACCGGTAGCTGCTGCATTTTCCACCCTAGGCTTATACTTGAGTCATTAAGTTTTCCCAGTTTTTTGTGGCAAAATTAGGGAGGTCGGTTTATACTCAGGTCGGCTTATACTCAAGTATATTCGGTAGTTTATATAATTAAATATAAGATTTGATTTAGGCTTGAAATGAATGGGCAGGGAGGTCTTTAAATTGACCATTTATATTGTAGAGAGAGTTATAATAGTCACAGAAGCCGGAGAGTATGTCCTTAGTACTATGAACCTTCTTGCCCTAAGCATTTTTAATGTGTGAGATAAATGTTTGTGGACCTCGTGGATGTAGGGCTCTCGCTAAAAGTTTGCCACGTTTGTTACCTACAGTAGATGATAGAAATGACTTCTGACTCTTTCTCTTAAACGAGATTTCTGATCCAAAACTGTAAATAATTTTTGCCTAGCTGTGGATAGGCTCGAAAAAGTGAGTGGAGAAAGGTCCTGTTTATGTTGTGTTTCGAGTTTATGGATATGTGAGGAGAGATCAACAATTTCTGCTAGGCGTTCTTTCTTAAGACGAGCACCCTGTGAGATAAATACACCCTGTAGGACACTCTTCAAGGCCTCCCATTGCATTGAGGGAGATGTGGGGTCAGCAATATGGTCCGCCACGAAACCCTCAATAGAGTGTTTCACCTCCAAGACACAGGTCGGGTCTTTTAATAAGTTTTCATTTAGCCGCCATGAAAAGCTAGGTCTCATAGAGGGATCTAATTGCATCGAAAAATAGATGGGTGCATGGTCGGACCACAACACAAACCCCACATCTGCCCCCACTCCAGAGTCCAACAAACAATGGGAGATAAAGAAATAATCGATTCTACTATATGTAGAATGTATTTGAGAATAAAAACTATAATCTCTCGTATTTGGGTGAAGAGTCCTCTACACATCTACCCGTCGCAAGTCATACATCTTTTTCTTCACTTTTTTATTAGAGGACAAGTGATAGGAGGACCTACCTGATGATACATCAATTAGAGGATTCATTGGAACGTTAAAGTCGCCTTCAAGAATTATCAGCGAGGCGCCTGCAAATTCCTCTAGAAGCCTTTAGCATGTAGAGCTAAATTTCTGTTGACCTTGATTAGGGAAGTAAACATTGGCCAAAATAAGTACACGCGACCTCCACGCCACTTTCAAGAAAATATATCTCCCTTCTGTGTCGATTACTGAGTCGAGAATCTCGGGTAGAAAGGATTTATGGAAACCTATAGACACTCCCTTAGATTTGGAGTGAGGGTTCATACTATGGAACATTTTGGGCTGTAGTAGGATGTACAATTAGGGGTCACCCTGGTCTTAAAGTGTGTCTCCTGAAGCATTAACATTGAGACATGTTGCTTATGGTTAGAGCAGGGGTGTCAAACTGCATTCCTCAAGGGCTGCAAACAGGTCATGTTTTCAGGATTTCCTTGTACTGCACAGGTGATAATTTAATCACCTACACACATCATGATTACAGCACCTTGTGCAATGCTAATGAAATCTTGAAAACACGCATGGTTTGCGGCCCTCGAGGAATGCAGTTTGACACCCCTGGGTTAGAGTACAAAACATGTTTCCTTTTTTCAAGTATAATTAACCCTTTAACATTGTGGGAACAGGATTTAACTCCAGCCATAACTAAAGTGTAGTTCAGTAGGTTGATTATATGGACATTGAAACCAAATCCAAGGGAAGTTCATGTGTGATTTTTGGGTGGGGGATAGGTCAAGGGATTGGAAGAAGAGAAATGAGGAAAAAGAAAGAAAAAAACAAGAACGTTGAAAATGAGGGAGAGAAACTAAGTGTGTGGTGAGTAGTGTTGAGCATTCCGATACTGCTAGTATCGGGTATCGGCCGATACTTGCTGTATCGGAATTCCGATACCGAGATCCGATATTTTTGTGATATCGGAAATCAGTATCGGAGTGTGCGGTGCGTATGGTTCCAAGGGTCTGGAGGAGAGGCCCTGGGATCCATATTAATGTAAAAAATAAAGAATGAAAATAAAAAATATGTCTATACTCACCCCTCCGGCGAACCCTGGCTGTCACCGCTGCGAGCGTCTGCCTCCGTTACTGAGAATGAAGTGAGTGAAGGACCTTCAATGATGTCGTGGTCAGGAGAGCGGTCAGGTGACCGGTAACCTGACTGTGACATCATCGAAGGTCCTTCACTCACAGCATTCTTAAGGACGGAGGCGGACGCTCGCAGCGGTGACAGCCAGGGTTCTTCGGAGGGGTGAGTATAGCCATATTTTTTATTTTTATTCTTTATTTTTTACATTAATATGGATCCCAGGGCCTGAAGGAGAGTTTCCTCTCCTTCAGACCCTGGGAACCATCGAGGAATACCTTCCGATATTTGTGTCCCATTGACTTGTATTGGTATCGGAACTCGGTATCGGCGAGATCCGATATTTTGCCGGTGTCGGCCGATACCATCCGATACTGATACTTTCAAATATCGGAAAGTATCGCTCAACACTAGTGGTGAGTGAACACAAAGAGTAAGAAATCATGATGTGGTTGTTTGGCGGGAACCCACCAAGTACAACAGTAAGGGTGGGAAAAAGCCGAAGGTGAGATCTGGCCTCTATTTGCCACCCCCACAACCTAAGCAATATAATATGATATCAAACATTGATAACTGACATCTGATCCTATTCAGACTAGATTTAAGTTCAAACTTAACAATATAAACAATATAGAAGGTAATTAGACTGTCTATTCTTCAATATTATTCCAATGACAGATGACAGAATTTAAACTAAAGATTGATTGAGAATGGACCACATGAAGGGACATGGACAACCCAAAAACAAACTGACCCAAGAGTTAAAGCAACTCATTGGGGTATGTGTGTGCAAAATATTTCACACAGAGAGAAAGGAGGAGGAAGAAAAAAATCTCCTCATGTTGGATTGGGGGGACCTGTTATGGACCTGGTGGTTAGGTGCACCCGGAACGACCTGATGGTTAAACTCACACAGGACAAGCTCTGGGAAGTGGGAGCTCTGCTGACCGCAACCCCTAATCCTATCACACAACTAGAAATAGCCGTGGAGCGTACCTAACTCTGCCTAGACGCCTCTACACAGCCTAAGAGCTAACTAGCCCTAGAGATAGAAAAATAAAGCCTACCTTGCCTCAGAAAAATTCCCCAAAGGAAAAGGCAGCCCCCCACATATATTGACTGTGAGTAAAGATGAAAGTCACAAACACAGAAATGAAACAGGTTTCAGCAAAGGGAGGCCAGACTTACTAAACAGACTGAGGATAGGAAAGGTAACTTTGCGGTCAGCACAAAAAACTACAAAAAGACCACGCAGAGTGTGCAAAAAGACCTCCGCACCGACTCACGGTGCGGAGGTGCCACTCTGCATCCCAGAACTTCCAGCTAGCAAGGCAAAATCATGATAGCAAGCTGGACACGGAAACAATGAACAAATAATTAACTAGCAGGGACTTAGCTTCTGCTGGAGTAGACAGGTCACCAGAAAGATCCAAGAGCGAACTGAACCAGTACAAGAACATTGACAGCTGGCATGGAGTAACGATCTGAGTGGAGTTAAATAGAGCAGCCAGCCAAAGAATAAACTACGTCACCTGTGGAAGGAACCTCAGAAGCAGCAGCTCCACTCACAGCCACCAGAGGGAGTCCATGGACAGAACTCGCCGAAGTACCATTCATGACCACAGAAGGGAGTTCGATAACTGAATTCACAACAGTACCCCCCCCCCTTGAGGAGGGGTCACCGAACCCTCACCAGAGCCCCCAGGCCGATCAGGACGAGCCAAATGAAAGGCGCAAACTAGATCGGCAGCATGAACATCACAGGCAAAAACCCAGGAATTATTTTCCTGACCATAACCCTTCCACTTGACCAGGTACTGGAGTTTCCATCTCGAAATCTTCTCCACCACATACTCCAACTCCCCCTCGACCAACACTGGGGCAGGAGGATCAACGGAGGGAACCATAGGCGCCACGTATCTCCGCAATAACGACTTATGGAACACATTATGGATGGCAATGAAGCTGGAAGGGCCAAACGAAATGACACAGGATTGAGAACTTCAGAAATCTTATACGGACCAATGAAACGAGGCTTAAACTTAGGAGAGGAAACCTTCATAGGAACATAACGAGACAACAACCAAACCAAATCCCCAACACGAAGCCAGGGACCAAATGACCGACATCCTTTGAGAGACAGGGAGATCTGAAATAAAATCCATGGAAATATGCGTCCAGGGCCTCTTCTGGACCGGCAAGGGCAAAAGCAACCCACTGGCACGAGAACAGCAGGACTTAGCCCGAGCACAAGTCTCACAGGACTGCACAAAAGAACGCACATCCCGTGACAAAGAAGGCCACCAAAAGGATCTAGCCACCAAATCTCTGGTACCAAAGATTCCAGGATGACCAGCCAACACCGAACAATGAACCTCAGAGATAACTCTACTAGTCAATCTATCAGGGACAAACAGTTTCTCCGCTGGAAAACGGTCAGGTCTATCAGCCTGAAACTTCTGCAGCACCCGCCGCAAATCAGGGGAGATGACTCTATAGCGACAGGGTCTGTTCCGCAGGACTGGCGCATAGCAAATGTGGTGCCAATATTCAAAAATGGCTCTAAAAGTGAACCTGGAAATTATAGGCCAGTAAGTCTAACTTCTATTGTTGGTAAAATATTTGAAGGGTTTCTGAGGGATGTTATTCTGGATTATCTCAATGAGAATAACTGTGTAACTCCATATCAGCATGGGTTTATGAGAAATCGCTCCTGTCAAACCAATCTAATCAGTTTTTATGAAGAGGTAAGCTATAGACTGGACCACGGTGAGTCATTGGACGTGGTATATCTCGATTTTTCCAAAGCGTTTGATACCGTGCCGCACAAGAGGTTGGTACACAAAATGAGAATGCTTGGTCTGGGGGAAAATGTGTGTAAATGGGTTAGTAACTGGCTTAGTGATAGAAAGCAGAGGGTGGTTATAAATGGTATAGTCTCTAACTGGGTCGCTGTGACCAGTGGGGTACCGCAGGGGTCAGTATTGGGACCTGTTCTCTTCAACATATTCATTAATGATCTGGTAGAAGGTTTACACAGTAAAATATCGATATTTGCAGATGATACAAAACTATGTAAAGCAGTTGATACAAGAGAAGATAGTATTCTGCTACAGATGGATCTGGATAAGTTGGAAACTTGGGCTGAAAGGTGGCAGATGAGGTTTAACAATGATAAATGTAAGGTTATACACATGGGAAGAGGGAATCAATATCACCATTACACACTGAACGGGAAACCACTGGGTAAATCTGACAGGGAGAAGGACTTGGGGATCCTAGTTAATGATAAACTTACCTGGAGCAGCCAGTGCCAGGCAGCAGCTGCCAAGGCAAACAGGATCATGGGGTGCATTAAAAGAGGTCTGGATACACATGATGAGAGCATTATACTGCCTCTGTACAAATCCCTAGTTAGACCGCACATGGAGTACTGTGTCCAGTTTTGGGCACCGGTGCTCAGGAAGGATATAATGGAACTAGAGAGAGTACAAAGGAGGGCAACAAAATTAATAAAGGGGATGGGAGAACTACAATACCCAGATAGATTAGCGAAATTAGGATTATTTAGTCTAGAAAAAAGACGACTGAGGGGCGATCTAATAACCATGTATAAGTATATAAGGGGACAATACAAATATCTCGCTGAGGATCTGTTTATACCAAGGAAGGTGACTGGCACAAGGGGGCATTCTTTGCGTCTGGAGGAGAGAAGGTTTTTCCACCAACATAGAAGAGGATTCTTTACTGTTAGGGCAGTGAGAATCTGGAATTGCTTGCCTGAGGAGGTGGTGATGGCGAACTCAGTCGAGGGGTTCAAGAGAGGCCTGGATGTCTTCCTGGAGCAGAACAATATTGTATCATACAATTATTAGGTTCTGTAGAAGGACGTAGATCTGGGTATTTATTATGATGGAATATAGGCTGAACTGGATGGACAAATGTCTTTTTTCGGCCTTACTAACTATGTTACTATGTTACTATGTTACTATGGCAGACAAAATTACCCCCTCTTTGAGAATACCCGCCGGCTCAGGAACACCCGGAGAGTCAGGCACAAAACTCCTTGACAGGGCATCAGCCTTCACATTCTTAGAGCCCGGAAGGTACGAAACCACAAAATCAAAACGGGAGAAAAACAGCGACCATCGAGCCTGTCTAGGATTCAACCGTTTGGCAGACTCGAGATAAGTCAAATTCTTGTGATCCGTCAAGACCACCACGCGATGCTTGGCTCCTTCAAGCCAATGTCGCCACTTCTCGAATGCCCACTTCATGGCCAACAACTCTCGATTGCCAACATCATAATTGCGCTCAGCAGGCGAGAATTTTCTAGAAAAGAAGGCACATGGTTTCATCACCGAGCCATCAGAACTTCTTTGCAACAAAACCGCCCCTGCTCCAATCTCTGAAGCATCAACCTCGACCTGAAACGGGAGCGAAACATCTGGCTGACACAACACAGGGGCAGAAGAAAAACGACGCTTCAACTCCTGAAAATCCTCTACAGCCGCAGAGGACCAATTGACCACATCAACACCTTTCTTGGTCAAATCAGTCAACGGTTTAGCAACACTAGAAAAATTAGCGATGAAGCGACGGTAAAAATTAGCAAAGCCCAGGAACTTCTGCAGGCTCTTCACAGATGTCGGCTGAGTCCAATCATAAATGGCCTGAACTTTAACAGGGTCCATCTTGATAGTAGAAGGGGAAAAAATGAAACCCAAAAATGAAACCTTCTGAACTCCAAAGAGACATTTTGACCCTTTCACAAACCAGGAATTCGCACGAAGGACCTGAAACACCATTCTGACCTGCTTCACATGAGACTCCCAATCATCCGAAAAGATCAAAATATCATCCAAATATACAATCATGAATCTATCCAGGTACTTTCAGAAGATGTCATGCATAAAGGACTGAAACACAGATGGAGCATTAGAAAGCCCGAATGGCATAACCAGGTACTCAAAATGGCCCTCGGGCGTATTAAATGCTGCTTTCCATTCATCGCCCTGTTTAATTCGCACAAGATTATACGCCCCTCGAAGATCTATCTTGGTGAACCAACTAGCCCCCTTAATCCGAGCAAACAAATCAGACAGCAGCGGCAAAGGGTACTGAAATTTGACTGTGATCTTATTAAGAAGGCGGTAATCAATACAAGGTCTCAAAGAACCATCCTTCTTGGCCACAAAAAAGAACCCTGCTCCCAACGGTGATGACGATGGGCGAATATGACCTTTCTCCAAGGATTCCTTGATATAACTCCGCATAGCGGCGTGCCCTGGCACAGATAAATTAAACAGTCGGCCCTTAGGAAACTTACTACCAGGAATCAAATTAGTAGCACAATCACAATCCCTATGAAGAGGTAGGGCACTGGATTTGGGCTCATCAAATACATCCCGGTAATCTGACAAAAACTCAGGGACTTCAGAAGGAGTGGAAGGTGAAATTGACAGCAATGGAACATCACCATGTACCCCCTGACAACCCCAGCCGGACACAGACATAGATTTCCAATCCAATACTGGATTATGGACCTGTAGCCATGGCAACCCCAAAACGACCACATCATGCAGATTATGCAACACCAAAAAGCGAATATCCTCCTGATGTGCTGGAGCCATGCACATGGTCAATTGAGTCCAGTACTGAGGCTTATTCTTGGCCAAAGGCGTAGCATCAATTCCTCTCAATGGAATAGGATACTGCAAGGGCTCCAAGAAAAAACCACAGCGCCTGGCAAACTCCAAGTCCATCAAATTCAGGGCAGCGCCTGAATCCACAAATGCCATAACAGAATAGGACGACAAAGAGCAAATCAGAGTAACGGACAAAAGAAATTTAGACTGTACCGTACCAATGGTGGCAGACCTAGCGAACCGCTTAGTGCGCTTAGGACAATCGGAGATAGCATGAGTGGAATCACCACAGTAAAAACACAGCCCATTCCGACATCTGTGTTCTTGCCGTTCAGCTCTGGTCAAAGTCCTATCACATTGCATAGGCTCAGGCCTATGCTCAGAGAATACCGCCAAATGGTGCACAGCTTTGCGCTCACGCAATCGCAGATCGATCTGAATGGCCAAGGACATAGACTCATTCAGACCAGCAGGCATGGGAAATCCCACCATGACATCCTTAAGGGCTTTAGAAAGACCCTTTCTGAAAATTGCCGCCAGGACACACTCATTCCACTGAGTAAGCACAGACCACTTTCTAAACTTCTGACAATACACCTCCGCTTCATCCTGACCCTGACACAAAGCCAGCAAGATTTTCTCTGCCTGATCCACTGAATTTGGTTCATCATAAAGCAATCCAAGCGCCAGAAAAAACGCATCTACATCACGCAATGCAGGATCTCCTGGCGCAAGGGAAAATGCCCAGTCTTGAGGGTCACCACGCAACAAAGAAATAATGATTTTTACTTGTTGAACGGGGTCACCAGAGGAGCGGCGTTTCAAAGCTAGAAACAGTTTACAATTATTTTTTAAATTCAGGAACTTAGATCTATCCCCAGAAAACAAATCAGGAATTGGAATTCTAGGCTCTAACATCGGATTCTGAACCACAAAATCTTGAATGTTTTGTACCCTTGCAGTGAGATGATCCACACAAGAGGACAGACCTTGAATGTCCATATCTACACCTGTGTCCTGAACCACCCAGAGGTTAAGGGGAAAAGAAAGACAAAACACACTGCAGAGAAAAAAAAATGGTCTCAGACTTCTCTTATCCCTCTATTGAGATGCATTAATACTTTGGGCCAGCTGTACTGTTATGGACCTGGTGGTTAGGAGCACCCGGAACGACCTGATGGTTAAACTCACACAGGACAAGCTCTGGGAAGTGGGAGCTCTGCTGACCGCAACCCCTAATCCTATCACACAACTAGAAATAGCCGTGGAGCGTACCTAACTCTGCCTAGACGCCTCTACACAGCCTAAGAGCTAACTAGCCCTAGAGATAGAAAAATAAAGCCTACCTTGCCTCAGAGAAATTCCCCAAAGGAAAAGGCAGCCCCCCACATATATTGACTGTGAGTAAAGATGAAAGTCACAAACACAGAAATGAAACAGGTTTCAGCAAAGGGAGGCCAGACTTACTAAACAGACCGAGGATAGGAAAGGTAACTTTGCGGTCAGCACAAAAAACTACAAAAAGACCACGCAGAGTGTGCAAAAAGACCTCCGCACCGACTCACAGTGCGGAGGTGCCACTCTGCATCCCAGAGCTTCCAGCTAGCAAGGCAAAATCATGATAGCAAGCTGGACAAGGAAACAATGAACAAATAATTAACTAGCAGGGATTTAGCTTCTGCTGGAGTAGACAGGTCACCAGAAAGATCCAAGAGCGAACTGGACCAGTAAAAGAACATTGACAGCTGGCATGGAGTAACGATCTGAGTGGAGTTAAATAGAGCAGCCAGCCAAAGAATAAACTACGTCACCTGTGGAAGGAACCTCAGAAGCAGCAGCTCCACTCACAGCCACCAGAGGGACTCCATGGACAGAACTCGCCGAAGTACCATTCATGACCACAGGAGGGAGTTCGATAACAGAATTCACAACAGGGACCATGTTTCTTGTGCTGCTTGGTGTGTTGGATTTTCAGCCATCTTGGAGGGATATCTGGGAGTTGGGGAGAGTGCGGCCAATCAGGAAGGTCAGTCATTGGCAACTCAAAAGTACCCAGAAAATTGGTCAAGTCACCCAGGTTAAGAAAAGTGGTTGTTTTCCCTCATTTGAAGGCTATCAGCTGGAATGGAAATCCCCATTTATATGTGATGTCTCTTTCTTTGAGGAGGGATAATAAAGGTCACAATGCTCTTCTTAGTTGTAATGTGTGCCTAGATAGATGTGAAAGTATTAAAATCTGTGCTCCACAATAATTAATTGTGCCTTTCTGCTTAGCAGCTAGCATGATGGCTTCCTTGACTTTGTAGTAGTGCACTTTGGAAATAACATTTCTGGGTCTTGATTCTGATGGCGGTTTGGGTCCAAGGGATCTGTGAATACGGTCAAATTCTATTGAGCCCACCTCCTCATCATTTAATTTTTCAAGGAACAGTTTTTGTACTGTGAGATCCAGATTATATGGACTTATAGATTCAGGAAGGCGTATTCTGATGTTGTTTTGCCTATTGCGATTTTCTAGATCCTCCATTCCAGTTGCAATCTCCTCCAGTCTCAAAGAGTGGTTGGTAATAACCTCTCTGTGAGTTTGTAATTCTTGTAGGATGATTTTCTGGGACTTCTCCACATCCTCCACTCGAGAGGTGAATTCTGATTTTAGGGCACGAAGTTCTTTTTTTGTAAGGCTGCGGTCACACTAGCAGTATTTGGTCAGAATTTTACATCAGTATTTGTAAGCCAAAACCAAGAGTGGAACAAGTAGAGGAAATGTATAATAGAAACATATGCACCACTTCTGCATTTATCTCTCACTCCTGGTTTTGGCTTACAAATACTGATGTAAAATACTGACCAAATACTGCTAGTGTGACGGCAGCCTAAGAGTTTTCAATTCTGCAAGCAAAAACCTCTAAGTCTTTTTTGGTGGGGAGTGTTCTAATAAATTTGCTATGGTCATTTACATTCATGTCTTCTGAAAAATCGTTATTATCATCTCCCTCATCGGTTGCTCTATCAGGAGAGCCTTGGGAGGCTAATGAACAATGTGATAAGGAGCAATCACCTGAAATCTTAGCAGAGGATTTGGATCTTGTGCTTCTATGCTGGTCATTTGTATTTAGAAAACGATCCATGTCGTCAGAATAAGTTTCAGAGCCTGGAGGTAGTCCAGTACGTTTTCTTGGTTTGCCCATATACACCAGCGAGCCTTAATAGCTTATATATGTCTGTAGGGGGGACTTGTGAGGCAAGAGTAGCTACATCATATAGCCCGCTCCTCCAACAGCAAACACCTCTCTACTATTAGGATAACTGACTCAGATAGGGATGTGACCTGGGATCCTATAGCTTCTGAGCAAATCAGCCAGTGTAGCATTAAACGAATGATCCTGTTCATCAGTGAAATGGTGGCGCCAAAAGGAGGATCAGGGTGGAAGGAGGAGACGCGCAGAAGCCACCTCAACCACGTCCGAGAGTGACCCCCAAGCCCCCCACCTGGGACAGGTAAGGCTGATATAGGATAACGAAGCATAAGGGGACGATAGAGAAGGGGAGCGTGGGTGCACCTCAGATGGCCCAAGCCACGAGCCGTCCGGCTCTCAGCGGCTCCAATGTCAAATTGGCCGCTACAGCAACGAGTGTCCTCCTCCTGCTCCACTGGCGCTCCCATACTCACCGGGCCTTCTCCGTGCTGTGCCGCAGTCTCCCTTCGTGCCTTACGTGCCATCACAGCTCCTGCGTTCCCATCCTCCATGGCAGGCAGGTAATCCTCCTCTGGGGTCCAACAAGGGAGTAGCAATGGTGTCACTTCCCCGGAGCGCTTCAGACACTTTCCAGTGTCCCACTGTCACGTGTCCTCTCCAGGCGCAGACTTCAGGTGAAGTAAGGTTGAAAGCCTTATGTTCTCCGGGATTGGGGGGTATTTCCAATAGGTTGTGTGTTGCTTTGGTGTATCAGACTAAGGAAGTCTGAGGAGCTCTCTCAAGACACATCTGCTTAGCTTGAGAACCAGGCCACGCCCCAGAGAAATCTTCATTTTGATTGGTTGTTGTTGTTGTTTAGGCCTTGGGGTGTTTCCCACCTGGCCGTCTGGACAATTTTATAGATTATTTATATAAGATCCATCAGTAGCCCCATACTTTATGGTGTACCCCAGTAGCTCATCAGTCTATATGATGGCTCCCTGGTAGGCCCCTCACACTGTATGATGACCCCCAGCATCCTCCCCACACTGTATGATGGACCTCAATAGCCAACACACAGTATTATGGCCACCAGTAGCCCCCACACACTGTATTATGGCCCCAAGTAGCCCACCATGATGATAGCTTGCTTTTTCTGCCATGTCTATGGAGTGTAGCCAATTATCCATTAACTTTAAACTTGTGAAGTTTGCATCAAACTATATCTCTAGGAACATTCATGTCATTTTCTTTCTTTTAATATCATTTTCCTTGTTTGAGCAAGGCAAAGATCTCTTCCCTAAAATTCATGGATCAGTCTCTTGACTTAGGGGGAAATTACACTGACTGACTATTGCTATTAATCGACAGCCAATCGGCTACATATAAGCCAATCAGGGATCGTCTAAAAGCCTGCTTAGACAAGCCATATACCCTTCCATTCACACAGAACAATCATTAATAGGATTGTTCAGAGCACATGGATCACCATTGTTCTTGGCAATAATGTACTATTTATAAAGGATGTCACGTGGATGAGAATATTGATTTTTAAACAAGCTTAATAATAATTTCATCAGACAAATGAGCATTTTGTTCTTTTGTCAGATGAAGGTGACGTGCTTATACAGTCTGATAGTTGGGAAAGTATAAATACATGATGAGAGATTTTATTCAAGGGATTGAAAAATGTTGAGACTTCAGTAATCATAAGTGGAATTCTGTGTTACATAGTTTGATAGTTACATAATTACCATATATACTTGAGTATAAGCCGAGATTTTCAGCCCATTTTTTTAGGCTGAATGTGCCCCTCTCGGCTTATACTTGAGTCATTCCCAGGGGGTTGGTGGAGGAGGGGGAGCGGCGGCTGTCACATCATACTCACCTGCTCACGCACGGTCCCTGCTTCTCCGATGCGATGGTCTCCGGGCACCGACAGCTCTTCCTGTGTTCAGCGGTCATGTGGTGCCACTCATTAAGGTAATGAATATAAACATGACTCCACTCCCATAGGGGTGGAACGTATATTCATTACTTTAATGAAAGGTACAAGTGACCACTGAACACAGGAACAAGCTGCCGGGATGAAAGGGGAAGCAGGAACCGTGCCAGGAGGGTGAGTATAACAGGGGAGGGGGAGCATTGTGCAATATTCACTTGTCCCCGTTCCACTGCTGGGCTCAGTCTTCCGCGTCCTCTGGCTGTGACGTTCAGGTCAGAGGGCGTGATGATGTAGTTAGTGTGCACCCTCTGCCTGAACAGTCAGAGAGCTGGAAGACACAGCGGCGCACAGCAGTGGAATGGGGACAGGTGACAATCGCAAATGCTGAAGGCCTAAGTGACGAGAGGTGAGTATGTCATTTTTTTTCATCGCATCAGCATCATTATATGGGACATAATCTATGGAGCATCTTATGGGGCCATCAACCTTTGTGCAGCATTATATGGGGCATAATATTCTATGGAGCATCTTAAGGGGCAATCGTTAACCTTTTGGGCAGCATTATATGGAGCATATTTTAATATGTAGCATCTTATGGGGCTCATCATGAACTGTATGGAGCATTATATGGGGCTCCTGATTCAATATGGATATTCAAAAATGCTTAACCTACTGATGTCTCAATCAATTATACTTTTATTGGTATCTTTTTTTATTTTTTAAATTTACCAGTAGCTGCTAAATTTCCCACCCTAGGCTTATACTCAAGTCAATAAGTTTTCCCAGTTTTTTGTGGCAGTTGAAAAAGGGAACTGTCCATCAAGTTCAACCATGAGAAGGGAAAGAACAAAAATAATGGGGTATGTACAGTCTCTCCCTAAAGAGCTAACATTTCCCTCCTGATCTCAATTGTTAATCTACTGGACCAAACAAGACATTTATTAATTAATAGATGGTGGCCTGATTCTAATTCATCGAGTATTCTAGAATATGTATGTAGTTTATTTATGAAGTTTTCAGAATAATGCAATATATACACAGGATTCGGCCGGCCGCGACCAATTAGCGAAGCGTGGTTCAAATTCCGTGCCAATTCACAGCCGGACTGCACCTGTCGCTGATTGTTCGCGGCCAGGCGTGACCAATCAGTGAAGCCAGGGCCGGCTACAGGTTTTTGAGGGCCCCGGGTGAAAGAGTCTCTGTGGGCCCCCCTCTTTAACACATACCACGATTCATGATGCACAGATATAGCAGAGAAATATAGCACAGCCAAGAAGCGTATAACACAGCCCATATAGTATATAAGAGCCCACGTAGTATATAGCACAGCACACGTAGTATATAACAGCCCACATAGTATTTAGCACAGCCACGTAGTATATAGAACAGCCACATCATATATAACACAGCCCACGTAGTATATAACACAGCCATGTAGTATATAGCAGAGCCACCTAGTATATAACACAGCCACATAGTATATTGCCCAGCTACATAGTATATTGCCCAGCCACGTAGTATATAGCACAGATACGTAGTATATAGCAAAGACACGTAGTATATAGCACAGACACGTAGTATATAGTACAGCCACTTAGTATATTGCCCAGCCACGTAGTATGTAACAGCGCACGTAGTATATAACACAGCAACATGGTATATAGTAGAGCCACGATGTATATAGCAGAGCCACATAGAATATAACACAGCCACGTAGTATATTGCCCAGCCCACGTAGTATTTAGCATAGCCCACATAGTATATTAAATCCTGCACCAATGTCGCTGATTGGTCACGCTGGCGTAATCAATCGCCGAAGCGGGATTTAAATTCCGCGCCAATGCCGCTGATTGGTCGTGCCGGCATCCCGTGCCAATGTCGCTGATTGGTCTGCCGGCTGGGCATGATCAATCAGCAAAGCGGGATTTAATTCCCGTGCCAATGTCGCTGATTGGTCACACCAGCATCCCGTGCCAATGTTGCTGATTGGTCATGCTGGCTGGGCACGGCCAATCTGCGAAGCGTGATTTAAATCCCGCGCCAATGTCACTGATTGGTCGTGCCGGCTGGGCGCTAGCAATCAGCGAAGTAGGATTTAAATCCCACGCCAATGTCGCCCAATCAGCAAAGAGTGATTTAAATCCCGCGCCAATGTCACTGATTGGTCGCGCCGGCTGGGCGCATGCAATCAGCAAAGCGGGATTTAATTCCCACGCCAATGTCGTCCAATCAGCGAAGAGTGATTTAAATCCCGCGCCAATATCGTTGATTGGTTGCGCCGGCATCCAGTGCCAATGTCGCTGATTGGTCGTGCCGGCTGGGCGCGACCAATCTGCGAAGCAGGATTTAAATTTCACGCCAATGTCGCCCAATAAGCGAAGAGTGATTTAAATCCCGCGCCAATGTCGCTGATTGGTCGTGCCGGCCGGGCACAAGCAATCAGCGAAGCGGGATTTAAATCATGCGCCAATGTTACTTATTGATCGCGCCGGCATCCCGCGGTAATGTCACTGATCGGTCACGCCGGCTGGGCGCGAGCAATCAGCAAAGCAGGATTGAAATCCCGCAAAAATGTCGCCCAATCAGCGAAGCATGATTTAAATCCCGCGCCAATGTCGCTGATTGGTCGCGCCGGCTCGGCGAGACCAATCAGCGAAGCAGGATTTAAATCCCGCACCAATGTCGCTGATTGGTCACACCAGCATCCCGTGCCAATGTTGCTGATTGGTCATGCCGGCTGGGCGCGACCAATCTGCGAAGTGGGATTTAAATCCCACGCCAATGTCGCTGATTGGTCACGCCAGCTGGGCGCAAGCAATCAGCGAAGCGGGATTTAAATCCCACGCCAATGTCGCCCAATCAGCGAAGAGTGATTTAAATCCCTCGCCAATGTTGCTGATTGGTTGCGCCGGCTGGGCGCGACCAATCAGCGAAGCAGGATTTAAATCCTGCGACAATGTCGCTGATTGGTCGCACCAGCATCCCGTGCCAATGTCGCTGATTGGTCGTGCCGGCCGGGCGCGACCAATCTGCGAAGCAGGATTTAAATTTCACGCCAATGTCGCCCAATCAGCAAAGAGTGATTTAAATCCTGCGCCAATGTCGCTGATTGGTTGCGCTGGCTGGGCGCGACCAATCAGCAAAGCAGGATTTAAATCCTGTGACAATGTCGCTGATTGGTCGCACCAGCATCCCGTGCCAATGTCGCTGATTGGTCGTGCCGGCCGGGCGCAAGCAATCAGCGAAGCGGGATTTAAATCCTGCGCCAATGTTACTTATTGGTCACGCCGGCATCCCGCGGTAATGTCACTGATTGGTTGCGCCGGCTGGGCACGAGCAATCAGCAAAGCAGTATTGAAATCCCACAAAAATGTCGCTGATTGGTCGTGCCGGCTCGGCGGGACCAATCAGCGAAGCAGGATTTAAATCCTGCGCCAATGTCGCTGATTGGTCACACCAGCATCCTGTGCCAATGTTGCTGATTGGTCATGCCGGCTGGGCGCGACCAATCTGCGAAGCGGGATTAAATCCCACGCCAATGTCGCTGATTGGTCGCGCCCGCTGGGTGCAAGCAATCAGCAAGCGGGATTTAAATCCCACGCCAATGTCGCCCAATCAGCGAAGAGTGATTTAAATCCCGCCCCAATGTCACTGATTGGTCGCACCAGCATCCCGTGCCAATGTCGCTGATTGGTCGTGCTGGCCGGGCGCGACCAATCTGCGAAGGAGGATTTAAATTTCAAGCCAATGTCGCCCAATCAGCAAAGAGTGATTTAAATCCCACGCCAATGTCGCTGATTGGTCGTGCCGGCCGGGCGCAAGCAATCAGCGACGTGGGATTTAAATTCTGCGCCAATGTTACTTATTGGTCGCGCCGGCATCCCGCGGTAATGTCACTGATTGGTCGCGCCGGCTGGGCACGAGCAATCAGCAAAGCAGGATTGAAATCCCACAAAAATGTCGCTGATTGGTCGTGCCGGCTCGGCGGGACCAATCAGCAAAGCAGGATTTAAATCCTGCGCCAATGTCGCTGATTGGTCACACCAGCATCCTGTGCCATTGTTGCTGATTGGTCATGCCGGCTGGGCGCGACCAATCTGCGAAGCGGGATTTAAATCCCACGCCAATGTCGCTGATTGGTCGCGCCGGCTGGGTGCAAGCAATCAGCAAGCGGGATTTAAATCCCACGCCAATGTCGCCCAATCAGCGAAGAGTGATTTAACCCCTTCCCGACCTGTGACACAGCGTATGCGTCATGAAAGTCGGTGCCAATCCGACCTGTGACGCATATGCTGTGTCACAGAATGATCGCGTCCCTGCAGATCGGGTGAAAGGGTTAACTCCCATTTCACCCGATCTGCAGGGACAGGGGGAGTGGTAGTTTAGCCCAGGGGGGGTGGCTTCACCCCCCCCGTGGCTACGATCGCTCTGATTGGCTGTTGAAAGTGAAACTGCCAATCAGAGCGATTTGTAATATTTCACCTAAAAAACTGGTGAAATATTACAATCCAGCCATGGCCGATGCTGCAATATCATCGGCCATGGCTGGAAACACTTATGTGCACCCACCCCACCCCACCGATCGCCCCCCCAGCCCTCCGATCTGTGCTCCGCTCCCCTCCGTCCTGTGCTCCGCTCCCCCGTCCTCCTGTCCGCTCCCCCCGTGCTCCAATCACACCCCCCGTGCTCCAATCAAACCCCCCACACTCCGATCCCCCCCCGCACAGCGATCCCCCCCGTGCTCCGATCCACCCCCCCCGCACAGCGATCCTCCACCCCGTGCTCCAATCTACCCTCCCGTGTTTCGATCCACCCCCCCATGCTCCGATCCACCCCCCCCCGTGCTCCGACACCCCCCCGTGCCCTGATCTCCCCCCTTATACTTACCGAGCCTCCCGGGGTCCGTCCGTCTTCTTTCCTGGGCGCCGCCATCTTCCAAAATGGCGGGCGCATATGCAGTGCGCCCGCCGAATCTGCCGGCTGGCAGATTCGTTCCAGAGTGAATTTTGATCGCTGAGATATAACCTATCTCAGTGATCAAAATAAAAAAAATAGTAAATGACCCCCCCCCCCTTTGTCACCCCCATAGGTAGGGACAATAAAAAAAATAAAGAATTTTTTTTTACCACTAAGGTTGGGGTAAGAACTAGGGTTAGGGTTAGGGGGAGGGTTAGGGTTAGGTGTAGGGTTAGGGGTAGGGGTAGGGTTAGGGTTAGGGGTAGGGTTAGGGTTAGGGGTAGGGTTAGGGTTAGGGTTAGGGGTAGGGTTAGGGTTAGGTGTAGGGGTAGGGTTAGGGGTAGGGTTAGGGTTAGGGTTAGGGGTAGGGTTAGGGTTAGGGGTAGGGTTAGGGGTAGGGTTAGGGGTAGGGTTAGGGGTAGGGTTAGGGTTCGGGATGTGCACACGTATTCTGGTCCTCTGCGGATTTTTCCGCAGAGGATTTGATAAATCCGCAGTGCTAAACCGCTGTGGATTTACCGCGGTTTTTCTGCGCATTTCACTGCGGTTTTACAACTGCGATTTTCTATTGGAGCAGTTGTAAAACCGCTGCGGAATCCGCAGAAAGAAGTGATATGCTGTGGAATTTAAACCGCTGCGTTTCCGTGCAGTTTTTCTGCAGCATGTGTACAGCGATTTTTGTTTCCCATAGGTTTACATTGAACTGTAAACTCATGGGAAACTGCTGCGGATCCGCAGCGTTTTCCGCAGCGTGTGCACATACCTTTAGAATTAGGCTATGTGCACATGGTGCGGATTTGGCTGCGGATCCGCAGCAGTGTTCCATCAGGTTTACAGTACCATGTAAACATATGGAAAACCAAATCCGCTGTGCCCATGGTGCAGAAAATACCACGCGGAAACGCTGCGTTGTATTTTCCGCAGCATGTCAATTCTTTGTGCGGATTCCGCAGCGTTTTACACCTGTTCCTCAATAGGAATCCACAGGTGAAATCCGCACAAAAAACACTGGCAATCCGCGGTAAATCCGCAGGTAAAACGCAGTGCCTTTTACCCGCAGATTTTTCAAAAATGGTGCGGAAATATCTCACACGAATCCGCAACGTTGGCACATAGCCTTAGGGTTAGGGTTGGGTTGGAATTAGGGTTGTGGTTAGGGTTAGGGGTGTGTTGGGGTTAGGGTTGTGGTTAGGGGTGTGTTGGGGTTAGGGTTGTGATTAGGGTTACGGCTACAGTTGGGATAAGGGTTAGGGGTGTGTTGGCGTCAGAATTGAGGGGTTTCCACTGTTTAGGCACATCAGGGGGTCTCCAAATGCAACATGGCGCCACCATTGATTCCAGCCAATCTTGTATTCAAAAAGTCAAATGGTGCTCCCTCACTTCCGAGCCCCGAAGTGTGCCCAAACAGTGGTTTACCCCCACATATGGGGTACCAGCATACTCAGGACAAACTGCACAACAATTACTGGGGTCCAGTTTCTCCTGTTACCCTTGAGAAAATAAAAAATTGCTTGCTAAAACATCATTTTTGAGGAAAGAAAAATGATTTTTTATTTTCACGGCTCTGCGTTGTAAACGTCTGTGAAGCACTTGGGGGTTCAAAGTGCTCACCACATATCTAGATAAGTTCCTTGGGGGATCCAGTTTCCAAAATGTTTAGGCACACCAGGGGCTCTGCAAACGCAACGTGACGTCCGCAGACCATTCCATCAAAGTCTGCATTTCAAAAGTCACTACTTCCCTTCTGAGCCCCAACGTTTGCCCAAACAGTGGTTTACCCCCACACATGGCGTATCAGCGTACTCAGGAGAAACTGGACAACAACTTTTGGGGTCCAATTTCTCCTGTAACCCTTGGGAAAATAAAAAAATCTGGGCTAAAATATTATTTTTGAGGAAAGAAAACGTATTTATTATTTTCACGGCTCTGCGTTATAAACTTCTGTAAAGCACTTGGGGGTTGAAAGTGCTCACCACATATCTAGATAAGTTCCTTTGGGGGTCTAGTTTCCAAAATGGGGTCACTTGTGGGGGGTTTCTACTGTTTAGGCACACCAGGGGCTCTGCAAATGCAACGTGACGCCCGCAGAGCATTCCATCAAAGTCTGCATTTCAAAACGTCACTACTTCACTTCCGAGCCCCAGCATGTGCCTAAACAGTGGTTTACCCCCACATATGGAGTATCAGCGTACTCAGGAGAAACTGGACAACAACTTTTGGGGTCAAATTTATCCTGTTACCCTTGGGAAAATAAAAAATTGCGGGCTAAAAAATCATTTTTGAGAAAAGAATTTTTTTTTTTTTTCATGGCTCTGCGTTATAAACTTCTGTGAAGCACTTGAGGGTTTAAAGTGCTCACCACACATCTAGATTAGTTCCTTTGGGGGTCTAGTTTCCAAAATGGGGTCATTTGTGGGGGATCTCCAATGTTTAAGCACACAGGGGCTCTCCAAACGCGACATGGTGTCCGCAAATGATTGGAGCTAATTTTCCATTTAAAAAGCCAAATGGCGTGCCTTCCCTTCTGAGCCCTGCCGTGCGCCCAAACAGTGGTTTACCCCCACATATGGGGTATCTGCGTACTCAGGACAAACTGGACAACAACATTGTGGTCCAATTTCTCCTACTACCATTGTCAAAATAGGAAATTCCAGGATAAAAAATCATTTTTGAGAAAAGAAAAATTATTTTTTATTTTCATGGCTCTGCATTATAAACTTCTGTGAAGCACCTGGGGGCTTAAAGTGCTCAGTATGCATCTAGATAAGTTCCTTGGGGGGTCTAGTTTCCAAAATGGGGTCACTTGTGGGGGAGCTCCAATGCATAGGCACACAGGGGCTCTCCAAACGCGACATGGTGTCCGCTAACAATTGGAGCTAATTTTCCATTCAAAAAGTCAAAAGGCGCGCCTTCCCTTCCGAGCCCTGCCGTGTGCCCAAACAGTGGTTTACCCCCACATATGAGGTATCGGCGTACTCGGGAGAAATTGCTCAACAAATTTTAGGATCCATTTTAACCTATTGCCCATGTGAAAATGAAAAAATTGAGTCGAAAAGAAATTTTTTGTGAAAAAAAAGTACTTTTTCATTTTTACGGATCAATTTGTGAAACACCTGAGGGTTTAAAGTGCTCACTAGGCATCTAGATAAGTTCCTTGGGGGGTCCAGTTTCCAAAATGGGGTCACTTGTGGGGGAGCTCCAATATTTAGGCACACAGGGTCTCTCCAAACGCGACATGGTGTCCGCTAACGATGGAGATAATTTTTCATTCAAAAAGTCAAATGGCGCTCCTTCCCTTCCGAGCCTTACCATGTGCCCAAACAGTGGTTTACCCCGACATGTGAGGTATCGGTGTACTCAGGAGAAATTGCCCAATAAATTTTAGGATCCATTTTATCCTGTTGTCCATGTGAAAATGAAAAAATTGAGGCTAAAAAATTTTTTTGTGAAAAAAAAGTACTTTTTCATTTTTACGGATCAATTTGTGAAGCTCCTGGGGGCTTAAAGGGCTCACTATGCATCTAGATAAGTTCCTTGGGGCGTCTAGTTTCCAAAATGGGGTCACTTGTGGGGGAGCTCCAATATTTAGGCACACAGGGTCTCTCCAAACGCGACATGGTGTCCGCTAAAGAGTGCAGCCGATTTTTCATTCAAAAAGTCAAATGGCGCTCCTTCCCTTCCAAGCCCTGCCGTGCGCCCAAACAGTGGTTTACCCCCACATATGAGGTATCAGCATACTCAGGACAAATTGGACAACAACATTCGTTGTTCAGTTTCTCCTTTTACCATTGGGAAAATAAAAAAATTGTTGCTGAAAAATCATTTTTGTGACTAAAAAGTTAAATGTTCATTTTTTCCTTCCATGTTGCTTCTGCTGCTATGAAGCACCTGAAGGGTTAATAAACTTCTTGAATGTGGTTTTGTGCACCTTGAGGGGTGCAGTTTTTAGAATGGTGTCACTTTTGGGTATTTTCAGCCATATAGACCCCTCAAACTGACTTCAAATGTGAGGTGGTCCCTAAAAAAAATGGTTTTGTAAATTTCGTTGTAAAAATGAGAAATCGCTGGTCAAATTTTAACCCTTATAACTTCCTAGCAAAAAAAAATTTTGTTTCCAAAATTGTGCTGATGTAAAGTAGACGTGTGGGAAATGTTATTTATTACTATTTTTTGTCACATAACTCTCTGGTTTAACAGAATAAAAATTAAAAATGTAAAAATTGCGAAATTTTCAAAATTTTCGCCAAATTTCCGTTTTTATCACAAATAAACACAGAATTTATTGACCTAAATTTACGACTAACATGAAACCCAATATGTCACGAAAAAACAGTCTCAGAACCGCTACGATCCATTGAAGCGTTCCTGAGTTATTACCTCATAAAGGGACACTGGTCAGAATTGCAAAAAACGGCAAGGTCTTTAAGGTCAAAATAGGCTGGGTCATGAAGGGGTTAAATCCCACGCCAATGTCACTGATTGGTCGCACCAGCATCCCGTGCCAATGTCGCTGATTGGTCATGCCGGCCGGGCGCGACCAATCTGCGAAGCAGGATTTAAATTTCAAGCCAATGTCGCCCAATCAGCAAAGAGTGATTTAAATCCCACGCCAATGTCGCTGATTGGTTGCGCTAGCTGGGCGCGACCAATCAGCGAAGCAGGATTTAAATCCTGCAACAATGTCGCTGATTTGTCGCACCAGCATGCCGTGCCAATGTCGCGGATTGGTCGTGCCGGCTGGGCGCGATCAATCAGCAAAGCAGGATTGAAATCCCGCAAAAATGTCACCCAATCAGTGAAGCATTATTTAAATCCCGCACCAATGTCGCTGATTGGTCGCGCCGACTCGGCGGGACCAATCAGCGAAGCAGGATTTAAATCCCGCGCCAATGTCGCTGATTGGTCACACCAGCATCCTGTGTCAATGTTGCTGATTGGTCATGCCGGCTGGGCGCGACCAATCTGCGAAGCGGGATTTAAATCCCACGCCAATGTCACTGATTGGTCACACCAGCATCCTGTGTCAATGTTGCTGATTGGTCATGCCGGCTGGGCGCAAGCAATCAGCAAAGCGGGATTTAAATCCCACGCCAATGTCGCCCAATCAGCGAAGAGTGATTTAAATCCCGCGCCAATGTCACTGATTGGTCGCACCAGCATCCCATGCCAATGTCGCTGATTGGTCGTGCCGGCTGGGCGCAAGCAATCAGCGAAGCGGGATTTAAATCTTGCGCCAATGTTACTTATTGGTCGCGCCGGCATCCCGCAGTAATGTCACTGATTGGTCGCGCCAGCTGAGCGCAAGCAATCAGCAAAGCAGGATTGAAATCGCGCAAAAATGTCGCCCAATCAGCAAAGCGTGATTTAAATCCCGCGCCAATGTCGTTGATTGGGCACGCCGGCTCGGCGGGACCAATCAGTGAAGCAGGATTTAAATCCCGCACCAATGTCGCTGATTGGTTGCACCAGCATCCCGCGCCAATGTCGCTGATTGGTCGTGCCGGCTGGGCGCAAGCAATCATCGAAGCGGGATTTAAATCCTGCGCCAATGTTACTTATTGGTCACGCCGGCATCCTGCGGTAATGTCACTGATTGGTCGCGCCGGCTGAGCGCAAGCAATCAGCAAAGCAGGATTGAAATCCCGCGAAAATGTCACCCAATCAGCGAAGCGTGATTTAAATCCTGCGCCAACATCACTGATTGGTCGCGCCGGCTCGGCGGGACCAATCAGTGAAGCTGGATTTAAATCCCACGCCAATGTCGCTGATTGGTCCCAGCAGCATCCTGTGCCAATGTTGCTGATTGGTCATGCCGGCTGGGCGCGACCAATCTGCAAAGTTGGATTTAAATCCCATGCCAATGTCGATGATTGGTCGCACGGACTGGGTGCAAGCAATCAGCAAAGCGGAATTTAAATCCCACGCCAATGTCGCCCAATCAGCGAAGAGTGATTTAAATCCCGCACCAATGTCACTGATTGGTCGCGCCGGCTCGGCACAAGCAATCAGCGAAGCGGGATTTAAATTCCGCGCCAATGCCGCTGATTGGTCGTGCCGGTATCCCGCGGCAATGTCACTGATTGGTCGCGCCGGCTGGGCACGACCAATTAGCGAAGCAGGATTTAAATCCCGCTCCAATATCACTGATTGGTCGTGCCAGCTGGGTGTGAGCAATCAGCGAAGCGGAATTTAAATCCCGCGCCAATGTTGCCCAATAAGCGAAGCGTTATTTAAATCCTGCACCAATGTTGCTGATTGGTCGCACTGGCTGGGCGTGATCAATCACCGAGACGGGATTTAAATCCCACGCCAATGTCGCTGATTGTTCGTGCCGGCTGGGCGCAAGCAATCGGCGAAGTGGGATTTAAATCCCACGCAAATGTCACCCAATCAGCGAAGAGTGATTTAAAGCCCGCGCCAATGTCACTGATTGGTCGCACCAGCATCCCATGCCAATGTCGCTGATTGGTCGTGCCGGCTGGGCGCGACCAATCTGCGAAGCAGGATTTAAATTTCACGCCAATATCGCCCAATCAGCGAAGAGTGATTTAAATCCCGCGCCAATGTCACTGATTGGTTGCGTCGGCTGGGCGTGACCAATCAGCGAAGCAGGATTTAAATCCTGCGACAATGTCGCTAATTGGTCACACCAGCATCCCGTGCCAATGTCGCTGATTGGTCGTGCTGGCCGGGCGCAAGCAATCAGAGAAGCGGAATTTAAATCCTGTGCCAAGGTTACTTATTGGTCGCGCCGGCATCCCGCGGTAATGTCACTGATTGGTCGCGCTGGCTGGGCGCGAGCAATCAGCAAAGCAGGATTGAAATCCCACAAAAATGTTGCCCAATCATCGAAGCATGATTTAAATCCCGCGCCAATGTCGCTGATTGGTCGTGTCGACTCGGCGGGACCAATCAGCGAAACAGGATTTAAATCCCGCGCCATAGTCGCTGATTGGTCACACCAGCATCCCGTGCCAATGTTGCTGATTGGACATGCCGGCTGGGCGCGACCAACTGCGAAGCGGGATTTAAATCCCACGCCAATGTCGCTGATTGGTCGCGCCAGCTGGGCGCAAGCAATCAGCGAAGCGGGATTGCGACCAATCAGCAAAGCGGTGGACCGTAGCATCGCAAGCGGCAGGAAAGCTGCTGCGGAGGCGACGGAAGGTGAGAATATCACGATTTTTTATTTTTTTATTATTTTTAACTGTGAGGAAAATGTTTATTATAAGTTAGTTTCTCTTGCCTGATAGCCCATGCCGTGGGCTAAAAAAAAACCCCTTCTCTGTGTGTTTCTGTTTGCGGAGATGTGTATGTGTAGATCCCAAACCCCTCATGCCCCTCCCAGAAGAATTTTTACGACCGCTATAGCTACAGTGGACAGTTGTACCAGCTGAAACTGGTCTGATTTCTCTTTTAAAACATGAGGCTCTTTGTCCTAATTTTGTAATATTCTGGGCCACCGATTTGGGCCAGAAAAATAATAAGTATATATTGCTAACCTCCATCGGCGGATCTATCAGCCACTGTAAGCCCGAGCCTCAACTTCCACCAGGTAAAAAAGTATGGATTTCTCTGGAACTGTATATCCCAAATAGCCCAAGTTTGGTTTCATTACAAAGCCAATTTTAAAATAAGCCGAATGCTGGGTGTGTTATGATTCTGACATATTCTGGAGCGGAGATACGAGCATTATACAAATTTGTGTTAACTTTGGTGAGTCTGAGGAGATGGGAGGGACTGAGGAAACCAAACCCTTTTTGTGATGTCACGAGGCTGGGGTTTAAAAATCTCTACACTTAACCCAGCCTTCAGTCTTAGTCTGAGTCTTACCAGAGGAGCCCTCACTGCCAGTCCTGATGCATGGGGACTTTTGGGAGCTCCGCCCACTAGCCTGGTTCAGCCTGCCATGATCTGAACACATGTAAGTGTTGATTTCTTATTTAATCCCTGTTATTTTTATAATTACCTTTGTACATATTTTCAATTGTCTCATATTGTAACATCTTTATATGCCTTTTTATAAACACTGCCTTCTTTCAGAGTAAAATATATAAATTACTAGTTTTCGTTCTTCCTGCTCTAAAACGTGCCCTAAGTCTTCTGAAGGGAATTACGCTACTGTTTTGGGTTAGCTTCGGACCCATTTAATCGAAGCTGGTGGCAGCATACCATGTGCTGTGCCTTTGGGAGTCGTTGTAACGACTGCAGCATTGATAATTATTGTTCCTGCCTGAGTGGGAGTATTTATATTGCCTCGCTGCAGCGTGCCCAATAGCCAGTACATAGCAGGCAGTCTTTCTGGCGACTAATTACCCTATGTGCAGTACCTAGTCTGACCTGAGGGTAAGGGGAACGCCAGAGAGCTGCAAAGTCAAGCGGAACTGTAAAGCGGGATATACATAAATTCATGCAGTTTGTGGAATATTGAAGAGCAGTGGGATACCTAAAATAAGCCCCTGCTGTAAACTAAGAGGTCAATAGAAAGTGTGTGTTTTTTCATCACATTGTAGGAGTGGAGGGATAACTAAGATAAGCCCCCCTGCACATGTGATAGCCGTCTGTTGGCCTAAAGTCACCCGATCCGTGACGTAGGGGTGACGGTCATGGTGTGAATCGTGACATATTGGCGGCAGTGCGGTGGGATCTTAGAGCATTACTGATTTGGTTTGAGTGATCATTCATAGTAACATAGTAACATAGTTAGTAAGGCCGAAAAAAGACATTTGTCCATCCAGTTCAGCCTATATTCCATCATAATAAATCCCCAGATCTACGTCCTTCTACAGAACCTAATAATTGTATGATACAATATTGTTCTGCTCCAGGAAGACATCCAGGCCTCTCTTGAACCCCTCGACTGAGTTCGCCATCACCACCTCCTCAGGCAAGCAATTCCAGATTCTCACTGCCCTAACAGTAAAGAATCCTCTTCTATGTTGGTGGAAAAACCTTCTCTCCTCCAGACGCAAAGAATGCCCCCTTGTGCCCGTCACCTTCCTTGGTATAAACAGATCCTTTGTATTGTCCCCTTATATACTTATACATGGTTATTAGATCGCCCCTCAGTCGTCTTTTTTCTAGACTAAATAATCCTAATTTCGCTAATCTATCTGGGTATTGTAGTTCTCCCATCCCCTTTATTAATTTTGTTGCCCTCCTTTGTACTCTCTCTAGTTCCATTATATCCTTCCTGAGCACCGGTGCCCAAAACTGGACACAGTACTCCATGTGCGGTCTAACTAGGGATTTGTACAGAGGCAGTATAATGCTCTCATCATGTGTATCCAGACCTCTTTTAATGCACCCCATGATCCTGTTTGCCTTGGCAGCTGCTGCCTGGCACTGGCTGCTCCAGTTAAGTTTATCATTAACTAGGATCCCCAAGTCCTTCTCCCTGTCAGATTTACCCAGTTGTTTCCCATTCAGTGTGTAACGGTGATATTGATTCCTTCTTCCCATGTGTATAACCTTACATTTATCATTGTTAAACCTCATCTGCCACCTTTCAGCCCAAGTTTCCAACTTATCCAGATCCATCTGTAGCAGAATACTATCTTCTCTTGTATTAACTGCTTTACATAGTTTTGTATCATCTACAAATATTGATATTTTACTGTGTAAACCTTCTACCAGATCATTAATGAATATGTTGAAGAGAACAGGTCCCAATACTGACCCCTGCGGTACCCCACTGGTCACAGCTACCCAGTTAGAGACTATACCATTTATCACCACACTCTGCTTTCTATCACTAAGCCAGTTACTAACCCATTTACACACATTTTCCCCCAGACCAAGCATTCTCATTTTGTGTACCAACCTCTTGTGTGGCACGGTATCAAACGCTTTGGAAAAATCGAGATATACCACGTCCAATGACTCACCGTGGTCCAGCCTATAGCTTACCTCTTCATAAAAACTGATTAGATTGGTTTGACAGGAGCGATTTCTCATAAACCCATGCTGATATGGAGTTAAACAGTTATTCTCATTGAGATAATCCAGAATAACATCCCTCAGAAACCCTTCAAATATTTTACCAACAATAGAGGTTAGACTTACTGGCCTATAATTTCCAGGTTCACTTTTAGAGCCCTTTTTGAATATTGACACCACATTTGCTATGCGCCAGTCCTGCGGAACAGACCCTGTCGCTATAGAGTCCCTAAAAATAAGAAATAATGGTTTATCTATTACATTACTTAGTTCTCTTAGTACTCGTGGGTGTATGCCATCCGGACCCGGAAATTTATCTATTTTAGTCTTATTCAGCCGGTTTCGCACCTCTTCTTGGGTTAGATTGGTGACCCTTAATATAGGGTTTTCATTGTTTCTTGGGATTTCACCTAGCATTTCATTTTCCACCGTGAATACCGTGGAGAAGAAGGTGTTTAATATGTTAGCTTTTTCCTCGTCATCTACAACTATTCTTTCCTCACTATTTTTTAAGGGACCTACATTTTCAGTTTTTATTCTTTTACTATTGATATAGTTGAAGAACAGTTTGGGATTAGTTTTACTCTCCTTAGCAATGTGCTTCTCTGTTTCCTTTTTGGCAGCTTTAATTAGTTTTTTAGATAAAGTATTTTTCTCCCTATAGTTTTTTAGAGCTTCAATGGTGCCATCCTGCTTTAGTAGTGCAAATGCTTTCTTTTTACTGTTAATTGCCTGTCTTACTTCTTTGTTTAGCCACATTGGGTTTTTCCTATTTCTAGTTCTTTTATTCCCACAAGGTATAAACCGCTTACACTGCCTATTTAGGATGTTCTTAAACATTTCCCATTTATTATCTGTATTCTTATATCTGAGGATATTGTCCCAGTCTACCAGATTAAGGGCATCTCTAAGCTGGTCAAACTTTGCCTTCCTAAAGTTCAGTGTTTTTGTGACTCCCTGACAAGTCCCCCTAGTGAAAGACAGGTGAAACTGTACAATATTGTGGTCGCTATTTCCTAGATGCCCGACCACCTGCAGATTTGTTATTCTGTCAGGTCTATTAGATAGTATTAGGTCTAAAAGTGCTGCTCCTCTGGTTGGATTCTGCACCAATTGTGAAAGATAATTTTTCTTGGTTATTAGCAGAAACCTGTTGCCTTTATGGGTTTCACAGGTTTCTGTTTCCCAGTTAATATCCGGGTAGTTAAAGTCCCCCATAACCAGGACCTCATTATGGGTTGCAGCTTCATCTATCTGCTTTAGAAGTAGACTTTCCATGGTTTCTGTTATATTTGGGGGTTTGTAACAGACCCCAATGAGAATTTTGTTACCATTTTTCCCTCCATGAATTTCGACCCATATGGACTCGACATCCTCATTTCCTTCGCTAATATCCTCCCTTAAAGTGGACTTTAGACAAGACTTTACATAGAGACAAACCCCTCCTCCTCTCCGATTTATATGATCCTTTCTAAACAGACTGTAACCCTGTAAGTTAACTGCCCATCTCACTAAAAACTTGCAAAGTTCTTGCGAGAACTCTGCGCAAATAAGTTAGGAGAACGAATTCAGTGTTTATTAGTCCTGAGACACTTGTGTGTACTGGTAATTATCCCTTCCCTTTCTCTTCGTTTTTCTGTCCTATCTTTTATTTGGCAACCATGGTTGTGCTGGGAGAAACCTTTTATAAGCAGCAGACCAAAGACACTCTTATTGCCTTATGCAGGTCACAGCACATTGACATTGCAGGCAAAAACAAAGCCCAACTCGTCTCAGATCTGGTGCAATGGGAAGCTGTTCTAGCCCGCTCTCAGAGCCCAATGGCCAGAGAAGCCAGCACAAGTGAACATGGTGCTGCAGCAGAGGTCCAACCACCGAATGCCGGCCCTATTAGCAATCAGGGTGAATTGGACCCCTACCTGCTGGCGGCCCTGGAAGAACTCCCCACTGACAATCATGATGGACGTCTGCAGCTGATTCAGCAATACCGGCAGGAGGCCCAAGCCGAGTGAGGGGCCCAACGAGCTGAGTGGTAGGCTGAGAGGGCCGAGCGAGAGGCACAAGCCCAGCGAGCCGAACGCCAAGCCCAGCGAGAACATGAACGGGAGATGCTCCGGCAGGGGGGGATGCCCTCCACCGCCCGGAGCCGTGAGCCCAGCAGCACTCAGATACCGAAACCCCGGCCCGATCACTTTCCTGTTATGGAAAAGGATGGGGACTTGGACACTTTTCTGCGGGCCTTTGAGAAAGACTGCAGACAGTACCAGCTGCCTGCAGATGAATGGGCACGATACCTGACCCCAGGGCTGAGAGGCAAAGCTCTGCAGGTGTTTGCTGCCCTCCCGCAAGAACATGATGGTGACTATGAGCCCATCAAGCAGGCCCAGATAGCCAAGTACCAGCTTACACCCAAGGTGTACTGTAGAAAGTTCCGGAACCTCCAACGTGGCCCACACGACAGTTACAGCGATGTGGCACATGGACTGGGACCCACTTTGACCAGTGGACCCAAGGATTGTCAGTGACCACTTTTGCACAGCTGCGAGACCTGATGATCAAAGACCAGTTCTTCCTTTTTTGCCCAGCTGAGTTGTGACAGTTCGTGATAAACAGAGAACCCAAAGACGTGACGAAAGCAGCACAGATTGCTGATGCCTATGAGGCCAACCCTAGATCGGAAGGGCGAAAGCCAGTCACCACCAGCTGGAGAGGGGGTAAGCCTGCAACCAACACCAGTACCCCTGCCAGCCAACACACCAGAGGTCCTGTCCCCGTGGCCAACAGCACCAGACCTACCACCGAACCTCACCAGTGTTTCTTCTGCAAGCGGACTGGTCATATCAGTCCTTCCTGTCCAGAAAAGCAGAAGAACCTGCCAGCCAAGGCCCCAGGGCCTAACGCAGCAGTTCTTTTGGTGGGTGGGGTGGCTGGGAGGGTGTGTGACCATGTACAGCACGTCACTGTGGGAGGCCATGTTGCTACAGGCCTTAAGGACACCGGGGCTGAACGAACCCTCATCCGACCCGAACTGGCGGCCCCTAAAGAAATCGTTCTGGAGGAAACCCTAACTGTCACTGGGATTGGGGGCATCAGCTGTCCCTTGCCAATGGCACCGGGTTTATATTGATTGGGGTGCCGGGTGAAGGAAGTGGGGCTGTCAGATAATTTGCCCACTGATGTTTTGTTGGGGACTGATTTGGGGAGGATGGTGGCATACTACGTCCCTGACACCCCTCCCAATCTGCTAATAAGGGTAACGTTCAACCTGAGGAGGATGATGATGATGGGAAATCGCATGTGTTACCTGACCATGCTTTATCTTGTAATGATGCATCTAATAACCATTTTTTCCCTAGGATTGATGGTGGAAATGTTGTACCTGTGCCAACTGAACTTGCAAAGGTTAATTTGTCCATAGGTACAGGCGTGCTCAGCCTCATCACTCTGCGGAGTGAGACGGCTGAGGAACCCCTAGGCGGGGCAAGTGTCGGTGCTACAGGAAATGGGGAGATGCATGGGAACCGTGAGAAAGGTGATGCCATGAAATTGACCAGTGTCACCGAGGAAGGTAACTGGCCCATAAGAAGCACTGCCCCTGACGTGTTGGGGGTGGATGGGGGGGGGGGGGTAGAGCCCAAAGCATCTCCGGCTGATGGGTCTGTAGAAATCCCCTGGGAGACAGCCTACGTAGCTGCTGTCACCCGCAGTCAGAGTGCCCAGAACACCTTCTGCCTTCCGGACCCTCCTCAGTGATCGTTGTGACTGAACCAGAGGTGGACCAAGAGCAGGTCCCAGAGGGTTCCCGTGGGGATGGGACCCTGACGTCACTTCTGGCTTCCCCTAGCCAGGAGTTTCAGGCCGCTCTGTGCACAGATGCGAGCTTAGAGAGTTTGAGACAACTCGCAGAGACGCCCACCTCCGTGACTGGTAAGGAGAGGGTGTTCTGGGAACGAGGAAGGTTGTACCGGGAGACAATACCCAGAGAATCGCAAAAGGAGTGGTTGAGGGAAAGACAGCTGGTCGTCCTGCAGCAATTCCGGGGTGAGTTGTTACGGATTGCCCATGAGATCCCGCTAGCTGGACACTTGGGGATCAGCAAAACTAAGGCCCGGCTGTCTCAACACTTCTATTGGCCTGAGATAGGGACAGATGGGTCAAACTACTGCCGCTCCTGTGTCACCTGTCAAATAGTGGGAAGGTGGGGGATGCTCTTAAGGCTCCCCTGATCCCTTTGCCAGTAATAGAGGAGCCTTTCCAGAAAATCGCGGTGGACATTGTGGGCCCGCTGGCCGTCCCCAGCAGCTCTGGAAAGCAATACAGCCTTAATGTGGTAGACTACGCTACCCGGTACCCAGAGGCAGTAGCTCTGTCATCAACTAGGGCAGATAAAGTGGCGGATGCCCTGTTGGCCATCTTTTCACGTGTAGGATTTCTCAGGGAGATGCTTACTGATCAAGGGACCCAATTTATGTCTCGCCTAATGGAGGCTCTTCGTAAGAGAATGCTGGTGAAGCACCATTTATCGAGTGCATATCACCCACAGACCAATGGCTTGTGTGAACGCTTCAATGGTACCCTCAAACAGATGCTATGCATGCTGGTTGAGACCCAAGGGCGCGACTGGGAGCGGTATCTCCCCCACCTGCTATTTGCTTACCAAGAGGTCCCGCAGGCCTCGATGGGGTTCTCCCCCTTCGAGCTCCTGTACAGCAGGCGAGTCCGGGGACCCTTTGGGTTGGTAAGAGAATCCTGAGAAGAGGAGCCGAACCCTTCTGAAGTGTCCATAGTGGAGTATGTCATGCGCTTCTGTGACAAGATGCAGACGTTGATGCAATTGGTGCATGACAACATGACGCAGGTTCAGGCTGATCAGAAGCACTGGTACAACCAGAACGCCCGGGAGCGGACCTACCACGTGGGTCAAAAGGTGTGGGTGCTGGTCCCTGTGCCAAAGGATAAGCTTCAGGCAGCCTGGGAGGGCCCGTACGTCGTCCACCAAAAGCTCAACCCAGTCACTTACGTGGTCACACTTGACCATGCTCGGGGTATGCGAAAGGCCTTTCACATCAACATGATGAAGGCTCATCATGAACGTGAACCTTTCATCCTTCCAGTCTGCAGCCTACCCGAAGACGGGGAGGAAGACACCCTCCTGGACATGCTGGCCCAAGCAAAGGCTGGTGGGTCCATTGAGGACGTGGAGGTAAGCGCCTCACTAACCGAACCCCAGCGGTCGCAATTACGGACCAAGCTGGATCCCTTCCGGGATGTTTTCTCCAACCGACCTGGAAGGACTGAGTTAGCAGTCCACGAGGTGGACACCGGGAATCATGCCCCACTACGGTGAACACCCTATCGAATCTCCGACCAGTTGCCGCAGGTTATGCGCCAGGAGATCGATGAGATGTTACAGCTGGGGGTGATTTGACTGTCAAACAGTGCGTGGGCCTCACCTGTAGTTCTCATGCCAAAGAAGGACCGGACCACCCGGTTCTGCGTGGACTACAGCGGGCTCAATGCCATCACAGCCTCTGACGCGCACCCAATGCCGCGCATCGAAGAGCTGCTTGAGAGTTTAGCTGGCGCAAGATACCTGACAATAATGGATCTGAGTCGAGGATACTGGCAGATTCCCCTAAGCCCTGAGGCGCAGGAGAAGTCCTCCTTAATCACACCCTTTAGACTGTATGAGTCCACGGTCATGCCCTTCGGCATGAAGAATGCCCCTGCCACTTTCCAGCTTATGGTCAACCTCCTGCTTCAGAGACTGGAGAAGTACGCCGTGGAGTACTTGGATCACATTGCCATCTTCAGTTCCTCCTGGGAGGAACACCTGCAGCATCTTGAGGATGTGCTCAGGCAAATTCACAGAGCTGGACTGACTATCAAGCCGGGAAAGTGCCAGATGGGCATGAGTGAGGTCCACTACCTGGAGCAGCGGGTAGGCGGGGGCACCCTAAAGCTAGAGCCTGAGAAAGTGGGAGCGATTGTGAACTGGCCCACACCCAGGACCAAGAAACAGGTGATGTCCTTCCTGTGCACGGCAGGGTACTATAGGCACTTCATACAGCACTATAGTAGCCTGGCAAAACCTTTGACGGACCTCACCAGGAAGAAGCTACCCCACATCGTCAACTGGACTGACGGCTGTGAGGGGGCCTTCCAGGCGTTGAAAGCAGCCTGTGCAACACCTCTGTGATGAAAGCAGTCGACAGCAGTCGACCGTTCTTTGTACAGACTGACGACAGTGAGTTTGGCCTCGGTGCTGTGCTCAGCCAGGTTGACTCGGAGGATCAAGAGCACCCTGTGTTGTACCTGAGCCGGAAACTTTTGCCGAGGGAAGTGGCCTACTCAACCATCAAGAAGGAGTGCCTGGCCATAGTCTGGGCCCTGAAGCGCTTGCAGCCCTACTTGTACGGTCGCACCATCACTGTGGTGACAGACCACAACCCTCTGTGCTGGTTAAACGCCATGTGCGGAACCAACGGCAGGTTGCTATGCTGGAGCCTTGCCCTTCAGCAGTTTGACTTCACCATTGAACACAAAACAGGCAGGGAGCATGGAAATGCAGATGGACTGTCCCGCCGGGGTGAACCTGTTGAGGTGCGCATGGAGGAGCACCGAGTGGTCCTGCCTCCGTAGCGCACACCAGAAGGGGAGGTGTGAGGAAAATGTATAATATAGGTTAGTTTCTCTTGCCTGTTAGCCCATGCTGTGGGCTAAAAAACCGCTCTTCTCTGTGTGTTTCTGTTTGCAGAGATGTGTATGTGTAGATCCCAAACCCCTCATGCCCCTCCCAGAAGAATTTTTACGACCGCTATAGCTGCAGTGGACAGTTGTACCAGCTGAAAGTGGTCTGATCTCTCTTTTAAAAGATGAGGCTCTTTGTCCCAATCTTGTAAGATTCTGGGCCACTGATTTGGGCTAGAAAAATAATAAGTATATATTGCTAACCTCCATCGGCGGATCTATCGGCCACTGTAAGCCCGCGCCTCTACTTCCATCAGGTAAAAAAGTATGGATTTCTCTGGAACTGTATGTCCCAAATAGCCCAAATTTGGTTTCATTACAAAGCCAATTTTAAAATAAGCTGAATGCTGGGTGTGTTATGATTCTGACATATTCTGGAGCGGAGATACGAGCATTATACAAATTTGTGTTAACTTTGGTGAGTCTGAGGAGATAGGAGGGACCGAGGAAACCAACCCTTTTTGTGATGTCACGAGGCTGGGGTTTAAAAATCTCTACACTTAACCCAGCCTTCAGTCTTAGTCTGAGTCTTACCAGAGGAGCCCTCACTGCCAGTCCTGATGCATGGGGACATTTGGGAGCTCCGCCCACTAGCCTGGTTCAGCCTGCCATGATCTCAACACATGTAAGTGTTGATTTCTTATTTAATCCCTGTTATTTTTATAATTACCTTTGTACATATTTTCAATTGTCTCATATTGTAACATCTTTATATGCGTTTTTATAAACACTGCCTTCTTTCAGAGGAAAATATATAAATTACTAGTTTTCGTTCTTCCTGCTCTAAAACGTGCCCTAAGTCTTCTGAAGGGAATTACGCTACTGTTTTGGGTTAGCTTCGGACCCGTTTAATCGAAGCTGGTGGCAGCATACCGTGTGCTGTGCCTTTGGGAGTCATTGTAGTGACTGCGGCGTTGATAATTATTGTTCCTGTCTGAGTGGGAGTATTTATATTGCCTCGCTGCAGCGTGCCCAATAGCCAGTACATAGCAGGCAGCCTTTCTGGCGACTAATTACCCTAGGTGCAGTACCTAGTCTGACCTGAGGGTAAGGGGGCTGCCAGAGAGCTGCAAAGTCAAGCGGAACTGTAAAGCGAGATATACATAAATCCCTGCAGTTCGTGGTATATTGAAGAGCAGTGGGATACCTAAAATAAGCCCCTGCTGTAAACTAAGAGGTCAATAGACTTGTGTGTGTTTTTTCATCACATTGTATCAGTGGAGGGATAACTAAGATAAGCCCCCTGCACATGTGATAGCCGTCTGATGGCCTAAAGTCACCCCGATCCGTGACATAGGAGTGACGGTCACGGTGTGAATCGTGGCATTAACATTAGATCTTTTTACTATTGATGCTGCATAGGCAGCATCAATCGTAAAAAGTTCATCACATATGGTTGATAGCAGCGTTAACAGACTGTGTTATACTGCGTTATGCCATGGTGTAACGCAGTCAGTTTAATGGATTGCTACAATGTTATGTGGGCGGCGGACACTGACTGGGGGGTAGTAGAGAGGAGGTACTGACTGCAGGGGAGTAGGGAGCGGCCGGACTGTACCCGTCACTCCCAAGAGTGCATTGCGGGCTCGTGAGATGTTGATGTGCAGTCTCGCGAGACTGCTATGTCATCATCTCGTGAGACCGCAATGCATGGACCGATCACCGGAGCATTGCAAGGAGCGGAAAAGGCCTGGGCTGGATTCGGAAGATGAGTATAGAATGATTTTTTATTTTTTTACTATTTTTAACATTAGATCTTTTTACTATTGATGCTGCATAGGCAGCATCAATAGTAAAAAGTTGGTCACACAGGGTTAATAGCAGCGTTAACGGAGTGCGTTAGACCGCGGCATAACGCGGTCTGTTAACGCTGCCATTAACCCTGTGTGAGCGTTGACTGGAGGGGAGTATGGAGAGGGCACTGACTGCAGGGAGTAAGGAGCGGCCATTTTGCCGCCACACTGTGCCCGTCGCTGATTTGTCGTGGCTGTTTTGCCGTGACCAATTAGCGACTTAGGATTTCCGTTACAGACAGACAGAAGGACAGACAGAAGACGGAAGTGACCCTTAGACAATTATATAGTAGATGTTGAATTTGGAGAAACCATTTGTTATAGATGTTTTTTTTTTTCTTTTTTTTTGATTGGTTAACAGCAAATAGCATATGTGAACAGACACTAAGAAGAAAATGCCTGTGGTCATGCTACAAATTGGTCACCTGCAGAATGATCTGCAATTTCAAACAAAATCTACATATTGTGCGTGCGGCTTTGTCTTCAAATGTGATGCAGAATTCAACCATTGCGTAGCAGTTCTGTAACATACAATTCACATGCATTCTGCTGTACTGTGCTTTATTTGGGGATAAAGTGGTGAATCTGTATCTATTCCATCAGCACATAACCCAACACTTGTCGAATTCTTGAATTAAAAGTTGCTTTACTCTGAAATGTATGTGATTAGTAGCTTTTAATATCACCTTAGCCACATATGAAAATGTCATATTTTTATGACTATTTTTGTAGTTTATCTGCATATTGTTAACAGACACTTTAGAAAAATGTCGACAAAAATAATTTCCTGACCTCACACCCAGTCTTCTGTCGAGAAGGCAAAGACAAGTGTAATTATTGGAACTGCTATGCAAAAATGTAGAAACTAACCCGCTTCCATTATGCAAATAAATTCCAAGATATTTTGTGACTGATCAGCTAGAAGGGACATAATGATTTATAATTCAAATAACATAGCAATAAAATCATATTGAACTAATATATTTCTAAATATGCAAACCTGAAATAATTGTAATATAATTTAAATCATGGTAGCCATACAAATCATGTATATAATAATTTATCACTTAGCCTTCTAATAAGTGGCATGCTTATGATAAAACACATTATTTATTCTGTATGTTTACAGAAAGATAAACCTTGGATATATATATATATATATATATATATATATATATATATATATATATATATATATATACATCCTGTACAGCTCTCCTCTCTACGACACTGACATGTTCCTGCTTTTGGCTGAGGAAAAATGTCCCTCTTCGTGTCCTGTGTAGCCCATTTGTTTTTCCAATCGCCCCCCTGAGGGGAGGAGTATATTTTATATTGTGGTATAATAACTTCATGGAGGATATAGTGAATGCATTGGATACTGGGAAACACAGATATAGAGGTTAAAGAAGGTTTGTGCATGGCTTACAAATGAGAGCAAAAGAAATGAGTATGTATTGGGGAAGTAACGGTAACTGAATGAAAGTCCATAAGAAAAGCAAGAGAGGGTTTATCTTATGTGGTCAAAATTAGGCAAAGAAGGTTGATTATATTTAAAGCATGCAAGGTATATGTTTAAGGAGGACTGTGACAGTGATACCCGGCACATGTAGGCTATTATAGCAACCATTAACTATATATGTATTTTTACAGTTTACTGCTGCTATGTCTAACTAATGGGTGCTTGACCAACCCATGAAAAACAGACAAATTATCAACATGTTGGCTATAATAAGCTTTTTTTCAAGGTACATTTTTGGTGATCAGGTGAATTCTAGTGTAATGGAGCTTATCAGCGTTCGCTTTAAGGTACTTATAATGCAAAGCAATTATAAGAAAAGAACTTAAATCATGTACTGTATATATATTTACTGTAAGTTACAAATATACTATAAAAGGAGCATTAGACACAAATAACAAATATTTGATATAAACAATATTTTGCCTTTAAATACTTATCTACATAAGTCTATAGCTACTAAACATACATAAACACTCATACAAATTAATATCGATAGATAGATAGATACTGCAGATATAAGTGTAAATATATCAAGATGTATGTCATAAATGTTATACCTTTAGGAATTATTGAAGGCAAGACTGCTTCATACAAAAAATGCATATCTGTGAAAAACCACAATGACATCAAAATTTGGTTGTGCATCATTTTACAGTGAGAAGGGAGAAGCTTTTCAGACAGGTGTAATTTATCATTTTTTCTGATTTAATATCGAGGAAATATATTAAAATAATAAAAAGAATCCTGAAATTCTCAAAATTTGGAGTGATAAATAGCACTCCCTGTCTTTATTGCATTATACCTACTAACAGAAATATTGCACAGTGGATTTTGCCAGACACGGACGATTATTTTCCAATAAAAAGTTGCATATTAAATTTCAGCACAAAAGTGGGTGTATAATAGTTTTGAAATCGTCCAAGGTTTGCCCAAGAACACAATTTTAAACTTAAGTACTATAAAGCATTGCTGGATGAAAGTAGCATTAATGCTTAGTCTCTTCTACTCCCCCAACTTAACAGTAAAGGTGATGGCTTCATATATTTCTAGTTTACAGTACCTTGAAGCATTTCCAGCATGTTGATTTTTCTCACATTTTTCATAGTTGCTTTTTTATACTAGTAGCTGAAAGGAATTCATTAAATCTAATCACCCTGCAATGCTAGAAAATGTAAGGCAATTGATGATTGCTCTGGAAGATATAACATAAACTATACTGCAAGGGTTTTACCAAGATACAGAAAAACTGTAAATATGTATTAATCTTATGCAATTTCACTTATTTTCTTTATAAATGTTTCTTATCTTTTATTAGCACCAAAGCAAAGTTGAGCAAGATTTTAGTGTGTGTGCACATAAATAGGAAATTTCGTTTTTGTGGCATATTTCTTAACAGGATAATATTTATTTCACGAAAACAAAACAAAATGATATTTCTTGAACAAAGTTGCTTTACTTGGACGAGGATTAAGCTTTAGAAACACCATTAACCCACATGATTTGCATTCCTAAACATAAAAGGTTTGGGTTTGAACATATCCTGCCATAAGATGGTGTTTTCATGCCTTTTAAGTCATTTCAGGGGTGAAACGTTAATGTCCCACATTAAAACAATTAAATGCTGGTACCATATATACTTGAGTATAAGCCGACCTGAGTATAAGTCGAGGCACCTACTTTTGCCACGAAAAACTGGGTAAGCTTATTGACTCAAATATAAGCCAGGTATGCATTGTCCCCTCATCCCTATCGTGGAATGCATGGCTCACCATCCCTGTCCTTGTATGCATGGCTCACCAGTCCCTGTCATTGTATGCATGGTCAGATCACTTCCCTGTACAATCACTGACGAGAGTTTGTCTTAGCTAACAGATGAGCTCCTGTGGTAGCAGCCTGGGTTGGTGACAGCACAACCTCTGGATGATTAAGCCTCCAGATGCTGAGGTTGATAGTGAATGCTGCATTTAGAAGGTTGTGAGAAGGAGAAAGTTCCCTCTCTCACCCCCATCAGCACCCCAGTGATGAAATCACAAGGAGGTGATGATGGTCAAACAATGACCTGCTCGTGTTCAAGGTATGGTGGCCTGTTACATCCAGCCATAGGTAGGCATTCTGCCAGTGCAATTTGACAGGTCTCTTGCTTTGGCATACATCTGTATTGCAATGCATAAGACCAGTGATCAGACAAATAAATGTTAAAATTCCATAGAGAGACTAACGGAAAAAGTTAGAAATTAAAAAAAAGAAAAAAAATTGCAAAAATTATTAAAATAGTCAAAAATAAAATTATAAAAATAATTAGAATTATCAAAATAAAGAATAAAAAATACACCAATAAATACACATATTTATGTAAAAAAACAAAAATAAACTAATAAAGTACACATATTAGATATGGCAGTGTCCACAACTATAATATCCAGAATCTCTTAAAACCATTGCACTATTTAACCCCTACAGTGAACACCTTAAATTAATAAACAAAAGCATGACAATAATCTATGTTTTTCAATATACTGCTAAAAAAGTGGAAAAAAAGTGATAAAAAAATGTAAATAGATATGGTATTGTTAAAAACATCATTACAGTATGTCCCAAAAATAGAGAAATAAATATGCTATAGCTATCAGAACATAGCGATGTAAAAACAATAATTTTTTTCCTAAAATAGTTTATATTGTAGAAACACGGAAAAACATAAAAATTACATAAATGTGCTATCGCTGTAATGGCACTGTCCCAAAGTATAAAGCGGTTTTATCCGTTTTGTGACATGGTGAACAAAATAAAAAAATAAAAATTCATAATTTTTTTTCATTTCGCCTCCCAAAAATAGAAAGTGGTCAAAAAATGTTATGTGCTCAATAATGGTACTAGTAAAAGCATAAACTGGTCCCCCAAAAAAAGTTCTCACAAAACTCTATTGGCAGGAATATAGAAAAGTTAAAGTGTTCAAAATCTGGCAAACAAAAAAGGATATAAATCTGGTGTTGCATTCACAAGAAAAATATAGCCAGCTTACGACAGTTGAAAAGGTGCACAGAATTTCGTCCTGATGAGACTTGACAAATAATTAAAGAAAATGGTTTGATAAATCAGCCAAATCAGTGATTCAAAGCCAAATCAGTGATCTGATTTTCCTTTGATGAAAACTCCTGAGGTGATCGAAATGCATAGATTTTCCTCTTGTCTGCTCAAGTGCTGTCAAGGAGCATTTGAATGCTTTATCATTAGTGTTGAGTGATACCTTCAGATATCCGGAAATATCGGATTGGATCGGACAGATACCCCAAAAATATCAAAAGTCAACGGGACACAAATATCGGAATTAAAATAAACCCTTTCTTTCCTTGTAGGTTAATTCTACATGAAGGAAAACAACTAAGAATAATGTAGAATGTACTGGGGGTGGTGGAGGAGACATTAAAGGCATAGAGGTTTAGTCCAATCAAATGGAATAGCAGGAATTAATTTGTTTTAAGACGTTCGGAGTTACAAAGATATTGACTATGTTAAGCTTTTTTATATTTTGTCAGATATTTGTTTCACTACTTCCATGCTCTTCACCTTCTTTTTTACTTCTCCCACACTTTATCCTTCATCATCCTCAGCAGCAGCATCTTTTTCACCAACTTCTTCAACTTCTTCATCTTCTTCTTCACGTTCTTCCTATTATTCTTTTTTTTTTTACATTCTTCATAGTCTTCTTATTCAACTATTCTTCTTCTTCATATTCTACTTCTTCATATCTTCATATTCTTCTTCTTCATCATATTCTTATTTGTGACAGGCATTTCTGTAGTTGTTATCTATAAAAGTTTGAAGATTACACCTTCCGTTCTGCCTGTCACAAAAGATTTACAACAGGATTTGTCCGCGTTCAGTTTGGCCTGCAGCAGCAGGTTTTTTCCAGGGGCACCACGAGGAGGAACGGACTCACCCCCATACACTGCTTAGTCTTCTTCTGCTTATAATTTAGATAATATCTTTTGCTCTGATTTTTAGTCTAATGCTTAATGTTCTTCTGCTTTTTGTTCTGCAGCTTCTTGTTCTTCTGCTTCTCGGTCTTCAGGGTTGTCATCTTTAGGGTCTTGAACTTGGAAATGTAGCAGAAGGTACAAGAGCAAAAGACCCTGCCGAGAACCAGCTGACAGTACTGGAACCCGGATGGCTAGCTGAAGATACAAGAGCCAATGGCACGACCAATGACCAGCTGACGGTACTGGAACCCGGTTACTAAGCAGGAGATACTCATGCCTGAAAGCACTACCAAGGACCACCTGACGTTGGTGGAACTCGGATAACCAGAAGGAGGCACCTAAGCCAAAGGCTCTGCCCGGAACCAGCTGACAGTGCTGGAACCAGGATGGGGTGCAGAAAGCAAAAGAGCAAAAGACCCTGCCAAGAACCAGCTGACGGTACTGGAACCCAGATGGCTAGACGAAGGTAGAAGAGCCAATGGCACGACCGAGGACCAGCTGACGGTACTGGAACCCGGTTACTAAGCAGGAGGTACCCGTGCCACAAAGCACTACCAAGGACCACCAGTCGTTGGTGGAACTCGGATACCGAGGAGACACCGAAGCCAAAGGGTCTGCCTGGAACCAGCTGATGGTACTGGAACCCAGGGGGACCTATTCAAGATTGACTTCCAAAAAACCAGCTAATGGTGCTGGAACTCAGATAGGTAACAGAAGGTCGACATGAAAAAAAAATTGCAAGGCCGTGAGCCGGCCAGAGTTACCAAAAACCCACAGTCCTACAGGGGGAGCTTTTCGTATTGGCACTATGGAACCAGCGTTGATTGCCAGTTCCCGCAGCTCACATAGGAAGGACCTAATCTGCAGGCACCATAGAGTCGGCTAACCCAACCGCAACCCGACAGGACAACATATTGGAGGCAAAGTGAACTTGACACTACCCGGAAACAGCTGGCGTGCTGGAACTAGGCTGGGCAGGAGGGAGTACCAGTGTCAAAGATACTTCTGAGCAGCAACTGGCGGTGTTGGAGCCCAGGGTCAATGCTAGAAACAGAGTGTAGCCAGAGGCCAATTTGGAGCAAGTTTAATATCTGTTGTAGTGTGAGTGTGGACAGAGCTGGAGAAATTGCCGGATACACAGCAGGGGATCAGCTGACGTTACTGAACCCCAATAGCAGAGGAGCAAGTGTTGACTGTGCAGATGGCACTTCTAAGCAGCAACTGGCAGTGTTGGAGCCCAGGTTCAATGCTAGAAACAGAGTGTAGCCAGAGGCCAATTTGGAGCAAGTTTAATATCTGTTGTAGTGTGAGTGTGGGCGGAGCAGGAGAAATTGCTGGATACACAGTAGGGAATCAGCTGACTTTACTAAACCCCAATAACATGGCAGCAAGTGTTGACTGTGCAGATGGCACTTCTGGGCAGCAACTAGCAGTGTTGGAGCCCAGGGTCAATGCTAGAAACAGAGTGTAGCCAGAGGCCTAATTTGAGCAAGTTTAATATCTGTTGTAGTTTGAGTGTGGACGGAGCAGGAGAAATTGCTGGATACACAGTAGGGAATCAGCTGACTTTACTGAACCCCAATAACATGGCAGCAAGTGTTGACTGTGCAGATGGCACTTCTGGGCAGCAACTAGCAGTGTTGGAGCCCAGGGTCAATGCTAGAAACAGAGTGTAGCCAGAGGCCTAATTTGAGCAAGTTTAATATCTGTTGTAGTGTGAGTGTGGACGGAGCAGGAGAAATTGCCGGATACACAGCAAGGGATCAGCTGACGTTACTGAACCCCAATAACACGGCAGCAAGTGTTGTCTGTGCAGACGGCACTTCTGAGCAGCAACTGGCAGTGTTGGAGCCCAGGGTCAATGCTAGAAACAGAGTGTAGCCAGAGGCCTAATTGGAGCAAATTTAATATCTGTTGTAGTGTGAGTGTGGGTGGAGCAGGAGAAATTGCCGGATACCCAGCAGAGGATCAGCTAATGTTACTGAACCCCGATAACAGAGGAGCAAGTGTTGACTGTGCAGACGGCACTTCTGAGCAGCAACTGGCGGTGTTGGAGCTCAGGGTCAATGCTAGAAACAGAGTGTATCCAGAGGCCTTATTGGAGCAAGTTTAATATCTGTTGTAGTGTGAGTGTGGACGGAGCAGGAGAAATTGCTAGAAACACAGCAGGGGATCAGCTGACGTTACTGAACCCCAATAACAAGTGATGACTATGCAGACGGCACCTCTGAGTAGCAACTGGTGGTGTTAGAGCCCAGGGATTACAGTTCAGGTGGTATCCAAGAAGTATCGTTTCTCCTTGTGGAGGGTGACATGATAAGCATGTCGAGGTGAGGAGACTTAAAGCCGTAATGCTCCTCTGGGAAATAGCCAAATTGTCTCTTCAGAGACGAAGTGGACTAGAACTCTAGTGCCACCTATTAAAATTAGCAATCCCAGCAGTCAATGTCGACCCTTTAACGAGCCTTGTCACATGACATAGGATAATGGAAAAACCACAACCTCAATTTGCAGACACTGTGTTTCAGGGTACTGCCCCTCAACAGTGCAAAGTGGAGATATGGTTTGGCTGATTGAGAGGCGTCTGACCGGGATCCAAGAAGTATCGTTTCTCCTTGCGGAGAGTGACATGATAAGCATGTCGAGGTGAGGAGACTTAAAGCCACAATGCTCCTCTGGGAAATAAGCAAATTGTCTCTTCAGAGAGGAAGAGGACTAGAACTCTAGTGCCACCTATTGAAAGTAGCAATCCTAACAGTCAATGTCGACCCTTTAACAAGCTTTGTCACATGACTTAGGATAATAGCCAAACCAGAACCTCAATTTGCAGACAAGGTGCTTCGAGGTACTGCCCCTCATCAGTGCAAAGTGGAGATCTGGTTTGGCTGATTGAGAGGCTTCTGACCGGGATCCAAGAAGTATCGTTTCTCCTTACAGAGAGTGACATGATAAGCATGTTGAGGCGAGGAGACTTAAAGCCACAATGCTCCTCTGCGAAATATGCAAATTGTCTCTTCAGAGAGGAAGAAAACTATAACTCTAGTACCACCTATTGGAAGTAGCAATCCTAACAGTCAATGTCAACCCTTTAACGAGCCTTGTCACATGACTTAGGATAATAGCCATGCCAGAATCTCAATTTACAGACCCTGTGTTTCAGGGTACGGCCCCTCGTCAGTGCAAAGTGGAGATCTGGTTTGGCTGATTGAGAGGCGTCTGACAGGGATCCAAGAAGTATCGTTTCTCCTTGCGGAGAATGACATGATAAGCATGTCGAGGTGAGGAGACTTAAAGCCGCAATGCTCCTCTGGGAAATATGCAAATTGTCTCTTCAGAGAGGAAGAGGACTAGAACTCTCATGCCATCTATTGGAAGTAGCAATCCTAACAGTCAATTTCGACCCTTTAACGAGCCTTGTCACATGACTTAGAATAATAGCCAAACCAGAATCTCAATTTGCAGACCCTGTTTTTTGGGGTACTGCCCCTCGTCAGTGCAAAGTGGAGATCTGGTTTGGCTGATTGAGAGGGAGGCGTCTGACCGGGATCCAAGAAGTATTGTTTCTCCTTGCGGAGACTGACATGATAAGCATGTCGAGGCGAGGAGACTTAAAGCCGTAATGCTCCTCTGGGAAATATGCAAATTGTCTCTTCAGAGAGGAAGAGGACTAGAACTCTAGAGCCACCGATTGGAAGTAGCAATCCTAACAGTCAAAGTCGACCCTTTAACCAGCCTTGTCACATGACTTTGGATAATAGCCAAACCAGAATGTCAATTTGCAGATACTGTGTTTCGGGGTACTGCCCCTAGTCAATGCAAAGTGGAGATCTGGTTTGGCTGATTGAGGGGCGTCTGACCAGGATCCAAGAAGTATCGTTTCTCCTTGCAGAGAGTGACATGATAAGCATGTCGAGGTGAGGAGACTTAAAGCCACAATGCTCCTCTGGGAAATATGCAAATTTTTCTTCAGAGAGGAAGAGAACTATAACTCTAGTGTCTCCTATTGGAAGTAGCAATCTTAACAGTCAATGTCGACCCTTTAACAAGCCTTGTCACATGACTTAGGATAATAGCCAAACCAGAATGTCAGTTTACAGACACTGTGTTTCGGGGTACTGCCCCTCCTCAGTGCAAAGTGGAGATCTGGTTTGGCTGATTGAGGGGCGTTTGACCGGGATCCAAGAAGTATCGTTTCTCCTTGCGGAGAGTGACATGATAAGAATGTCGAGGTGAGGAGACTTAAAGCCGCAATGCTCCTCTGGGAAATTTGCAAATTGTCTCTTCAGAGAGAAAAAGGACCAGAACTCTAGTGCCACCTATTGGAAATAGCAATCCTAACAGTCAATGTCGACCCTTTAATGAGCCTTGTCACATGATAATAGCCAAACCAGAATCTCAATTTGCAGACACTGTGTTTCGGGGTACTGTCCACAATTCAGGCGGTAGAAACATGAACACAACAGGAGACCTGGACACTGTTGCCAACCAATTATTTCAGAAAAGTAAGCCAATCAATGATATCGGAGGATAGTCGCATGCGACGGACTGTTAGTACACCACCTGCGGCACTAAAGATGCGTTCAAATAATACACTAGCAGCAGGGCAAGCCAGCACCTGAAATGCATACTGGCTATGCTCTGGCCATGTATCCAGCTTAGAGACCCAAAACTTGAAGGGGGAAGAGCCATGTGGTTGAACACTGAGAGCGCAAGACATGTAGTCTGTCACCATCTGACGGAAACGTTGCCTCCTGCTGACTGAAGCCGTCTGTGATGGTGTAGACATTTGTAACACAAAACTTTCCACATTTGGGCCATACTGGTCTTGCCTTGTGCTGAGGTGCTGCTTCTGCTCGCTCTTTGTGCAGAGCTTCCTCCACTGCCTCAACGCACTGAGCTGCTTGAAAAGCACTAGCAGCACTGCTCTCGGTTGGAATGGAGAACATGATGGAATGCACCAGTGTGTCTTGGTACTCCCACTAGGGTTGAGCGAAACGGGTCGAACATTTTCAAAAGTCGCCGACTTTTGGCTAAGTCGGGGTTTCATGAAACCCGATCCGACCCCTGTGCGGGGTCGGCCATGCGGTACGCGACTTTCGCGCCAAAGTCGCGTTTCAATGACGCGAAAAGCGCCATTTCTCAGCCAATGAAGGTAAACGCAGAGTGTGGGCAGCGTGATGACATAGGTCCTGGTCCCCACCATCTTAGAGAAGGGCATTGCAGTGATTGGCTTGCTGTCTGCGACGTCACAGGGGCTATAAAGAGGCGTTCCCGCCGACCGCCATCTTACTGCTGCTGATCTGAGCTTAGGGAGAGGTTGCTGCCGCTTTGTCAGAAGCAGGGATAGCGTTAGGCAGGGTCCATTAACCACAAAACCGCTTGTGCTGCAGCGATTTGCACTGTCCAACACCACCCTCGGTGTGCAGGGACAGTGGAAGTTTTTTTTTTTTTTTTTTTCCCCTCAGCGCTGTAGCTCATTGGGCTGCCCTAGAAGGCTCCCTGATAGCTGCATTGCTGTGTGTACGCCGCTGTGCAAACCAACTGCTTTTTTCAAAGCACAAATCCTCTTGTTCCTTCCTTTCTGCACAGCTATCTTTTTTGTTTGTCCACACTTTTTATTTCATTTGTGCATCAGTCCACTCCTTATTGCTGCCTGCCATACCTGGCTGAGATTACTGCAGGCAGGGAGATAGTAGCTGCCTGCCATACCTGGCTGAGATTACTGCAGGCAGGGAGATAGTAATTGTAGGACATTCCCTGTTTTTTTTTTTGTTTTTTTTTTGGTGGGAGATTAAGATTGGCAATTTGGCATTTCTGCTAGAGTGCCATCCCTGTGTGTGCCATCTCTCTCACATAGTGGGCCATAGAAAGCCTTTTCATTTTTCTGTATTTTTTTTTGTGGGGTGTATAAATTCTCCCTGATAAAAATACAGTGGGAGATTAATATTGGCCTTTGGGCTTGTGTGCCAGTCCTGAGTGTGCCATCTCTCTCACAAATAGTGGGCCATAGAAAGCCTATTTTATTTTTTTGGGGGTTTTATAAATTCTCCCTGAAAAAAAGGGAGATTAATATTGGCCTCTGGGCTTGTGTGCCAGTCCTGAGCGTGCCATCTGTGCCAGCCCTGAGCGTGCCATCTCTCTCACAAATAGTGGGCCATAGAAAGCCTATTTATTTTTTTTTTTGGTTTTATAAATTCTCCCTGAAAAAAAGGGAGATTAATATTGGCCTCTGGGCTTGTGTGCCAGTCCTGAGCGTGCCATCTGTGCCAGCCCTGAGCGTGCCATCTCTCTCACAAATAGTGGGCCATAGAAAGCCTATTTAATTTTTTTTTTTGTTTTATAAATTTTCCCTGAAAAAAGGGAGATTAATATTGGCCTCTGGGCTTGTGTGCCAGTCCTGAGCGTGCCATCTGTGCCAGCCCTGAGCGTGCCATCTCTCTCACAAATAGTGGGCCATAGAAAGCCTATTTAATTTTTTTTTTTGTTTTATAAATTTTCCCTGAAAAAAGGGAGATTAATATTGGCCTCTGGGCTTGTGTGCCAGTTGTGAGCGTGCCATCTGTGCCAGTCCTGAGCGTGCCATCTCTCTCACAAATAGTGGGCCATAGAAAGCCTATTTAAATTTTTTTTTGGTTTTATAAATTCTCCCAGAAAAAAAGGGAGATTAATATTGGCCTCTGGGCTTCTGTGCCAGTCCTGAGCGTGCCATCTGTGCCAGTCCTGAGCGTCCCATCTCTCTCACAAATAGTGGGCCATAGAAAGCCTATTTTATTTTTTTTGGGGGTTTTATAAATTCTCCCTGAAAAAAAGGGAGATTAATATTGGCCTCTGGGCTTGTGTGCCAGTCCTGAGCGTGCCATCTGTGCCAGCCCTGAGCGTGCCATCTCTCTCACAAATAGTGGGCCATAGAAAGCCTATTTATTTTTTTTTTTTGTTTTATAAATTTTCCCTGAAAAAAGGGAGATTAATATTGGCCTCTGGGCTTGTGTGCCAGTTGTGAGCGTGCCATCTGTGCCAGTCCTGAGCGTGCCATCTCTCTCACAAATAGTGGGCCATAGAAAGCCTATTTAAATTTTTTTTTGGTTTTATAAATTCTACCAGAAAAAAAGGGAGATTAATATTGGCCTCTGGGCTTCTGTGCCAGTCCTGAGCGTGCCATCTGTGCCAGTCCTGAGCGTCCCATCTCTCTCACAAATAGTGGGCCATAGAAAGCCCACTTTTAAATTTTTTTTTTGGGTTTTAGAAATTCTCCCTGGAAAAAAAAAGGGAGATTAATATTGCCCTTTGGGCTTGTGTGCCAGTACTAAGCGTTCCATCTCTCTCTCTCTCTCTCTCAGTCAGTGGGCCATAGAACGCCTATTTTTGGTTTTATTTGTTTTCTAAATTCTCCCTGAAAAAATCATTTTATTTTATTTGGTTTCTAAATTCTTCCTGATAAAATCACATTTTTTTTATTATTTTTTTTTCTAAAGTCTCCCTGAAAAAAAAAAAAAAAAACAGTGGGAGATTAATATTGGCCTTTCTGCTTGTGTGCCAGTCTTGACTCCTGGGTGCGTCATCTCTCAGTCAGTGGGCCATAGAACGCCTATTTTTGGTTTTATTTGTTTTATAAATTCTCCCAGAAAAAATCATTTTATTTTATTTGGTTTCTAAATTCTTCCTGATAAAATCACATTTTTTTTATTATTTTTTTTTCTAAAGTCTCCCTGAAAAAAAAAAAAAAAAACAGTGGGAGATTAATATTGGCCTTTCTGCTTGTGTGCCAGTCTTGACTCCTGGGTGCGTCATCTCTCAGTCAGTGGGCCATAGAACGCCTATTTTTGGTTTTATTTGTTTTATAAATTCTCCCTGAAAAAATCATTTTATTTTATTTGGTTTCTAAATTCTTCCTGATAAAATCACATTTTTTTATTATTTTTTTTTCTAAAGTCTCCCTGAAAAAAAAAAAAAAAAAACAGTGGGAGATTAATATTGGCCTTTCTGCTTGTGTGCCAGTCTTGACTCCTGGGTGCGTCATCTCTCAGTCAGTGGGCCATAGAACGCCTATTTTTGGTTTTATTTGTTTTATAAATTCTCCCAGAAAAAATCATTTTATTTTATTTGGTTTCTAAATTCTTCCTGATAAAATCACATTTTTTTTATTATTTTTTTTTCTAAAGTCTCCCTGAAAAAAAAAAAAAAAAACAGTGGGAGATTAATATTGGCCTTTCTGCTTGTGTGCCAGTCTTGACTCCTGGGTGCGTCATCTCTCAGTCAGTGGGCCATAGAACGCCTATTTTTGGTTTTATTTGTTTTATAAATTCTCCCAGAAAAAGTCATTTTATTTTATTTGGTTTCTAAATTCTTCCTGATAAAATCACATTTTTTTTATTATTTTTTTTTCTAAAGTCTCCCTGAAAAAAAAAAAAAAAACAGTGGGAGATTAATATTGGCCTTTCTGCTTGTGTGCCAGTCTTGACTCCTGGGTGCGTCATCTCTCAGTCAGTGGGCCATAGAACGCCTATTTTTGGTTTTATTTGTTTTCTAAATTCTCCCTGAAAAAATCATTTTATTTTATTTGGTTTCTAAATTCTTCCTGATAAAATCACATTTTTTTTATTATTTTTTTTTCTAAAGTCTCCCTGAAAAAAAAAAAAAAAAACAGTGGGAGATTAATATTGGCCTTTCTGCTTGTGTGCCAGTCTTGACTCCTGGGTGCGTCATCTCTCAGTCAGTGGGCCATAGAACGCCTATTTTTGGTTTTATTTGTTTTATAAATTCTCCCAGAAAAAATCATTTTATTTTATTTGGTTTCTAAATTCTTCCTGATAAAATCATATTTTTTTTATTATTTTTTTTTCTAAAGTCTCCCTGAAAAAAAAAAAAAAAAAACAACCAAAAAAAACAGTGGGAGATTAATATTGGCCTTTCTGCTTGTGTGCCAGTCTTGACTCCTGGGTGTGCCATCTCTCTCTCTCTCTCTCTCTCTCTCTCTCTCTCCAATTGTGGTCCATAGAAAGCCTACATTTTTTTTCCTTGATTTGGGTTCCAAAATCTACCAGAGAAAATAACTCCATCAATCATTGGTAGAAAAATATTGGCCTCTGGGCTTGTGTGCCACTCCTGATTCCTGTGTGCGTCATCTCTCACTCAGTGGCCCATAGAAAGCATATAGTTTGTTACATTTGTTTTCTAAATTCTCCCTGCAAAAATCTTTTTTTTTTTTTTGGGGGGGTTTCTAAAGTGTTCCTGAAAAAAATAAAAATAAAAAAAAAATAATAGTGTGACATTAATATTAACATTTGTGCTTCAGTGACAGTCCTGCGTGTGGGGCATCTCTCTAATTTGCAGCCACCAAAAAAAGAGTGTGTAACATTGGGCCTGATTTTCGCTGTGGTCTCACCAACCTGTAAAGGGGTAGCTAAATCATACTGAAGTTATAGCTCACCGTGTAAGTTGTGTGACTGCAACAAATAACGTTAGTTTGGTTACGTTTTTAAAACAATGAGGAAGTCTAGTGGAAGAGGTCGTGGCCGGGGGCGTTCATTGTCAGCTGGTAATGAGGGTAGTGGTAGTGGTGGAGCATCAGGTGGTCGTGGGGGAAAAAATATTGCACCTAAGTCTGGAGCTGTGGAGCCAGGTTCGTCGTCCGGCTACACAAGGCCTCGAACGCTCCCTTTTCTGGGATTAGGAAAACCGCTTTTAAAGCCGGAGCAGCAAGAGCAAGTTTTGGCTTATCTTGCTGACTCAGCCTCTAGCTCTTTTGCCTCATCTCGTGAAACTGGTAAAAGTAAAAGCAGCGCGTCGTTAGTGGATGTTCACGGTCAGGGACAAGTCACTTCCTTGTCCTCTTCAGCAAAAACAACAACAGAGAAGAATGCAGCAGGCGACACAACGGGTTACTCCATGGAGCTCTTTACACATACCGTCCCTGGCTTAGAAAGTGAAGCAGTTAACAGTCCATGCCCATTACAAATTGAATCTGACATGGAGTGCACTGACGCACAGCCACAGCCAGACTACTATGCTGGTCCTTTGACTCAGACCACAACATTGCCCTCGCAGGGTGCTGATCAAGAATCAGACCCTGATGAGACTATGTTGCCCCATCACGAACGCTATACCACCGAACGACACGGTGACACAGACGAAGTTGCGCAGGAGGTACAAGAAGAGTTATTAGATGACCCAGTTCTTGACCCCGATTGGCAGCCATTGGGGGAACAGGGTGCAGGCGGCAGCAGTTCTGAAGCAGAGGAGGAGGAGGGGCCGCAGCAGGCATCAACATCGCCACAGGTTCCATCTGCCGGGCCCGTATCTTGCCCAAAACGCGTGGCAAAGCCAAAACCTGGTGGAGGACAGCGTGGCCATCCGGTTAAAGCTCAGTCTGCAATGCCTGAAAAGGTATCCGATGCTAGAAAGAGTGCAGTCTGGCATTTTTTTAAACAACATCCAATTGATCAGCGCAAAGTCATCTGTCAAAAATGTTCTACTTCCTTAAGCAGAGGTCAGAATCTGAAAAGTCTCAATACTAGTTGCATGCATAGACATTTAACCACCATGCATTTGAAAGCTTGGACTAACTACCAAACGTCCCTTAAGGTTGTTGCACCCTCGGCCAATGAAGCTAGTCATCAACGCAACATCCCTTCCGGCAGTGTAGGACCACCATTTAGCGCACCACCTGCTGTATCTGTGCAGGTATCTTTGCCAGGCCAAAGCAGTCAGGGTCAGGGAATCACCAGTTTCGTAGTAGGAAACACTGCATCTAGGGCACCGGCGGCAACAATACCATCTCCCACCGTCTCTCAGTCTGCCATGTCCACCGGCACCCCCGCTAGTTCCACGATCTCCAGCTCTCCAGTCCAGCTCACCCTACATGAGACTATGGTTAGAAAAAGGAAATACTTAGCCTCGCATCCGCGTACACAGGGTTTGAACGCCCACATAGCTAGACTAATCTCGTTAGAGATGATGCCCTACCGGTTAGTTGAAAGCGAAGCTTTCAAAGACCTGATGGACTACGCTGTACCACGCTACGAGCTACCCAGTCGACACTTTTTTTCCAGAAAAGCCATCCCAGCCCTCCACCAGCATGTTAAAGAGCGCATCGTCCATGCACTCAGGCAATCTGTGAGCACAAAGGTGCACCTGACAACAGATGCATGGACCAGTAGGCATGGCCAGGGACGTTACGTGTCCATCACGGCACACTGGGTAAATGTGGTGGATTCAGGGTCCACAGGGGACAGCAAGTTTGGGACAGTTCTGCCTAGCCCACGGTCTAGTAAACAGTTGTCTGTAGCCGTTCGCACCCCCTCCTCCTCCTCCTCCTCGTCCTCCTGCAGAAGCAAGAGCTCGTCCACAGACCGCAGTCGCACAAACACTCCATCCGCACCTGCCACTGTTGCACACCAGGTCTCCCATTATGGGGCAGCTACTGGCATACGTCAGCAGGCTGTATTGGCTATGAAGTGTTTGGGCGACAATAGACACACCGCGGAAGTTCTGTCCGAGTTCTTGCAGCAAGAAACGCAGTCGTGGCTGGGCACTGTAGATCTTGAGGCAGGCAAGGTAGTGAGTGATAACGGAAGGAATTTCATGGCTGCCATCTCCCTTTCCCAACTGAAACACATTCCTTGCCTGGCTCACACCTTAAACCTGGTGGTGCAGTGCTTCCTGAAAAGTTATCCGGGGTTATCCGACCTGCTCCTCAAAGTGCGTGGACTTTGCGCACATATCCGCCGTTCGCCTGTACACTCCAGCCGTATGCAGACCTATCAGCGTTCTTTGAACCTTCCCCAGCATCGCCTAATCATAGACGTTGCAACAAGGTGGAACTCAACACTGCACATGCTTCAGAGACTGTGCGAACAGAGGCGGGCTGTTATGTTTTTGTGGGAGGATACACATACACGGGCAGGCAGTAGGATGGCAGACATGGAGTTGTCAGGTGTGCAGTGGTCGAAGATTCAAGACATGTGTCAAGTCCTTCAGTGTTTTGAGGAATGCACACGGCTGGTTAGTGCAGACAACGCCATAATAAGCATGAGCATCCCCCTAATGCGTCTGCTGATGCAAAGTTTGACGCACATAAAGGATCAGGCGTCTGCACCAGAGGAAGAGGAAAGCCTTGATGACAGTCAGCGATTGTCTGGTCAGGGCAGTGTACATGACGAGGTACCGGGCGAAGAGGAGGTGGAGGATGAGGAGGATGATGGGGATGAGTATATTTTTAATGAGGAAGCTTTCCCGGGGGCACGGGAAATTGGTGGCGTGGCAAGGCCGGGTTCTGGTTTTTTGAGGGACACAAGTGACGTAGATTTGCCTGCAACTGCCCCTCAACCAAGCACAACCGCAGATTTGACAACGGGAACTTTGGCCCACATGGCGGATTATGCCTTGCGTATCCTCAAAAGGGACACACGCATTACAAAAATGATGAACGATGACGATTACTGGTTGGCCTGCCTCCTTGATCCTCGCTATAAAGGCAAATTGCAAAATATTATGCCACATGAGAACTTGGAACTAATATTAGCAACAAAACAATCAACTCTTGTTGACCGTTTGCTTCTGGCATTCCCTGCACACAGCGCCCGTGATCGTTCTCACACGAGCTCCAGGGGCCAGCAGACCAGAGGTGTTAGAGGGGCAGAAATCAGAAGTGGCGTTGGCCAGAGGGGTTTTCTGACCAGGTTGTGGAGTGATTTTTCTATGACCGCAGACAGGACAGGTACTGCAGCATCAATTCAAAGTGACAGGAGACAACATTTGTCCAGTATGGTTACAAACTATTTTTCATCCCTTATCGACGTTCTCCCTCAACCGTCATTCCCATTTGATTACTGGGCATCCAAATTAGACACCTGGCCAGAATTGGCAGAATATGCATTGCAGGAGCTTGCTTGCCCGGCAGCTAGTGTCCTATCAGAAAGAGTATTCAGTGCTGCAGGTTCAATACTAACAGAAAAAAGGACTCGTCTGGCTACCCAAAATGTAGATGATCTAACCTTCATTAAAATGAACCACAACTGGATTTCAAAATCTTTTGCCCCACCCTGCCCGGCTGACACCTAGCTTTCCTATGAAAAGGTCTTGCCTGTGGACTATTCTGAATGACTTTTCCAATCTCGTAATTTTCTTCACCTGATTGTCCAGCATACGACATGTTTCCACCTCACGAAATGGCCAAACTCCCCACACGGGGCCGTGCTATCGCCACTTTGCGCTTGGACCCTTGAGAGTGCTGTTTGTCTGAAGAGGTGGGTGTGGCCGCTTTTGGTCGACGGCACTGCCACTGGGTCCCTCATAGTACAATAAAGTGTCTCTGGCGGTGGTGGTGCGCACCCAACGTCAGACACACCGTTGTAATATGAGGGGCCCTGTGCCTGTAACGCCGGCCACAAGACAGTTCCCCCCCCAGCTCAAACAGTGCTCTACCACTAGCAAAATTATCTCTCACAGCTTCACCAATGTGTAGTCTAGGCGCTGACATCCTTCAATGCCTGGCACTGACAATACCATTGTTTTGACATTTTTGTTATGTTAGGCCTTCGAAGCCTGTCTGCGGTCCCTTCTTTCTACAACTACTACACTGACCAGGCCACTGCTGGCCGTGTTACCCTGGAACCAATTTAAAAGTGCCTACAGTCAGCCCAATTTTGTTATGTTAGGCCTTCGAAGACTGTCTGCCGTCACTCCTTCCACTAGACTTCCACTGACCATACACTGCTGCCCATGTACCCCTGGAACCAATTTAAAGTGCCTACAGCCAGCCCAATTTTGTTATGTTAGGCCTTGGAAGCCTGTCTGCGGTCACTCCTTCCACTAGACTTCCACTGACCAGACCACTGCTGCCCGTGTACCCCTGGAACCAATTTTAAAGTGCCTACAGCCAGCCCAAGTTTGTTATGTTAGGCCTTGGAAGCCTGTCTGCGGTCACTCCTTCCACTAGGCCTCCACTGACCACACCACTGCTGCCCGTGTACCCCTGGAACCAATTTAAAAGTGCCTACAGCCAGCCCAAGTTTGTTATGTTAGGCCTTCGAAGCCTGTCTGCGGTCCATTCTTTCAACTACTACTACACTGACCAGGTCACTGCTGCCCGTGTACCCCTGGAACCAATTTAAAAGTGCCTACAGCCAGCCCAAGTTTGTTATGTTAGGCCTTGGAAGCCTGTCTGCGGTCACTCCTTCCACTAGACTTCCACTGACCAGACCACTGCTGCCCGTGTACCCCTGGAACCAATTTAAAAGTGCCTACAGCCAGCCCAAGTTTGTTATGTTAGGCCTTGGAAGCCTGTCTGCGGTCACTCCTTCCACTAGGCCTCCACTGACCACACCACTGCTGTCCGTGTACCCCTGGAACCAATTTAAAATTGCCTACAGCCATGTGTTATTATTTTAGGCCTTCGATGCCTGTCTGCGGTCACTCCTTCCACTAGGCCTCCACTGACCACACCACTGCTGTCCGTGTACCCCTGGAACCAATTTAAAATTGCCTACAGCCAGCCCAATTTTTTTATTTTAGGCCTTCGATGCCTGTCTGCGGTCCATTCTTTCAACTACTACTACACTGACCAGGTCACTGCTGCCCGTGTACCCCTGGAACCAATTTAAAATTGCCTACAGCCATGTGTTATTATTTTAGGCCTTCGATGCCTGTCTGCGGTCACTCCTTCCACTAGGCCTCCACTGACCACACCACTGCTGTCCGTGTACCCCTGGAACCAATTTAAAATTGCCTACAGCCATGTGTTATTATTTTAGGCCTTCGATGCCTGTCTGCGGTCACTCCTTCCACTAGGCCTCCACTGAGCACACCACTGCTGTCCGTGTACCCCTGGAACCAATTTAAAATTGCCTACAGCCAGCCCAATTTTTTTATTTTAGGCCTTCGATGCCTGTCTGCGGTCCATTCTTTCAACTACTACTACACTGACCAGGTCACTGCTGCCCGTGTACCCCTGGAACCAATTTAAAATTGCCTACAGCCATGTGTTATTATTTTAGGCCTTCGATGCCTGTCTGCGGTCACTCCTTCCACTAGGCCTCCACTGACCACACCACTGCTGCCCGTGTACCCCTGGAACCAATTTAAAATTGCCTACAGCCAGCCCAATTTTTTTATTTTAGGCCTTCGATGCCTGTCTGCGGTCCATTCTTTCAACTACTACTACACTGACCAGGTCACTGCTGCCCGTGTACCCCTGGAACCAATTTAAAATTGCCTACAGCCATGTGTTATTATTTTAGGCCTTCGATGCCTGTCTGCGGTCACTCCTTCCACTAGGCCTCCACTGACCACACCACTGCTGTCCGTGTACCCCTGGAACCAATTTAAAATTGCCTACAGCCATGTGTTATTATTTTAGGCCTTCGATGCCTGTCTGCGGTCACTCCTTCCACTAGGCCTCCACTGAGCACACCACTGCTGTCCGTGTACCCCTGGAACCAATTTAAAATTGCCTACAGCCAGCCCAATTTTTTTATTTTAGGCCTTCGATGCCTGTCTGCGGTCCATTCTTTCAACTACTACTACACTGACCAGGTCACTGCTGCCCGTGTACCCCTGGAACCAATTTAAAATTGCCTACAGCCATGTGTTATTATTTTAGGCCTTCGATGCCTGTCTGCGGTCACTCCTTCCACTAGGCCTCCACTGACCACACCACTGCTGCCCGTGTACCCCTGGAACCAATTTAAAATTGCCTACAGCCAGCCCAATTTTTTTATTTTAGGCCTTCGATGCCTGTCTGCGGTCCATTCTTTCAACTACTACTACACTGACCAGGTCACTGCTGCCCGTGTACCCCTGGAACCAATTTAAAATTGCCTACAGCCATGTGTTATTATTTTAGGCCTTCGATGCCTGTCTGCGGTCACTCCTTCCACTAGGCCTCCACTGACCACACCACTGCTGTCCGTGTACCCCTGGAACCAATTTAAAATTGCCTACAGCCATGTGTTATTATTTTAGGCCTTCGATGCCTGTCTGCGGTCACTCCTTCCACTAGGCCTCCACTGACCACACCACTGCTGCCCGTGTACCCCTGGAACCAATTTAAAATTGCCTACAGCCAGCCCAATTTTTTTATTTTAGGCCTTCGATGCCTGTCTGCGGTCCATTCTTTCAACTACTACTACACTGACCAGGTCACTGCTGCCCGTGTACCCCTGGAACCAATTTAAAATTGCCTACAGCCATGTGTTATTATTTTAGGCCTTCGATGCCTGTCTGCGGTCACTCCTTCCACTAGGCCTCCACTGACCACACCACTGCTGTCCGTGTACCCCTGGAACCAATTTAAAATTGCCTACAGCCATGTGTTATTATTTTAGGCCTTCGATGCCTGTCTGCGGTCACTCCTTCCACTAGGCCTCCACTGAGCACACCACTGCTGTCCGTGTACCCCTGGAACCAATTTAAAATTGCCTACAGCCAGCCCAATTTTTTTATTTTAGGCCTTCGATGCCTGTCTGCGGTCCATTCTTTCAACTACTACTACACTGACCAGGTCACTGCTGCCCGTGTACCCCTGGAACCAATTTAAAATTGCCTACAGCCATGTGTTATTATTTTAGGCCTTCGATGCCTGTCTGCGGTCACTCCTTCCACTAGGCCTCCACTGACCACACCACTGCTGCCCGTGTACCCCTGGAACCAATTTAAAATTGCCTACAGCCAGCCCAATTTTTTTATTTTAGGCCTTCGATGCCTGTCTGCGGTCCATTCTTTCAACTACTACTACACTGACCAGGTCACTGCTGCCCGTGTACCCCTGGAACCAATTTAAAATTGCCTACAGCCATGTGTTATTATTTTAGGCCTTCGATGCCTGTCTGCGGTCACTCCTTCCACTAGGCCTCCACTGACCACACCACTGCTGTCCGTGTACCCCTGGAACCAATTTAAAATTGCCTACAGCCATGTGTTATTATTTTAGGCCTTCGATGCCTGTCTGCGGTCACTCCTTCCACTAGGCCTCCACTGACCACACCACTGCTGCCCGTGTACCCCTGGAACCAATTTAAAATTGCCTACAGCCAGCCCAATTTTTTTATTTTAGGCCTTCGATGCCTGTCTGCGGTCCATTCTTTCAACTACTACTACACTGACCAGGTCACTGCTGCCCGTGTACCCCTGGAACCAATTTAAAATTGCCTACAGCCATGTGTTATTATTTTAGGCCTTCGATGCCTGTCTGCGGTCACTCCTTCCACTAGGCCTCCACTGACCACACCACTGCTGTCCGTGTACCCCTAGAACCAATTTAAAATTGCCTACAGCCATGTGTTTTTATTTTAGGCCTTCGATGCCTGTCTGCGGTCCATTCTTTCAACTACTACTACACTGACCAGGGCACTGCTGGCCGTGTACCCCTGGAACCAACATCAGAAAATATAAAAATAAGTATTTTGCTTATAAAAAAGAAAATACTGGTGAGATATCAAATGCAGACATTTTAACATTAAAAACAAACACACAACTAAAATCTGGTACAGTACTAAAAATGGCCACCAGCTACAATTACTTTCTCCTGCAAGTAGTTAACTGAAAGTTTTTTTAAATTGAAAACACACATATGGCATCCACCGAGTGTTGTCCTGTCGCGTCTTCTTTATATTATTGCCGAGAAGATGCAAAATAATGAAAATAATAAAATCATTAATTACCAAAATAATAGAGAAAGTCAACACCACATTGCAAATAAACATTCATTCCAAATAAAGAAGCAGGGCGCGTCCGAGGGTGAGTATATACCTAATAAGAATCTAATCACCCTCGGACGCGCAATGCTTATTTCCAACAGCCTTCCTTCCTAAGAATCAGCCCTTCCGTCGTGTAGAGAGACGTTGTGTTACACTCCAAGGTGTTCCCCAGGTTGCCTTTCCTGAGCTTCGATCTTCCGGCTCTCGTTTAGTAGTTGTTGGAAACTACACTGCATTAGGCCTTCAAATTGGGTATGGGGTGTAGAGAGAGGGTGTGTTACACTCCAAGGTGTTCCCCAGGTTGCCTTTCCTGAGCTTCGATATTCCGGCTCTCGTTTAGTAGTTGTTGGAAACTACACTGCATTAGGCCTTCAAATTGGGTATGGGGTGTAGAGAGAGGGTGTGTTACACTCCAAGGTGTTCCCCAGGTTGCCTTTCCTGAGCTTCGAAATTCCGGCTCTCGTTTAGTAGTTGTTGGAAACTACACTGCATTAGGCCTACAAATTTGGTATGGGGGAAACATTGGCGCATCTGCGGTCCCTCCTTCCTCTAGGCCTCCACTGACCTGTCTACTGCTGCCCGTGTTCCCCTGGAACCAATTTTAAATTGCCTACAGGCAGCCCAATTTATTATGTTAGGGCTTCGAAGCCTGTCTGCGGTCCCTCCTTCCACTAGGCCTCCACTGACCTGTCTACTGCTGCCCGTGTACCCCTTGAACCAACATCATAAAATAAAAAAAAAAGGATTTTGCTTATAAAAAAGAAAATACTGGTGAGATATCAAATGCAGACATTTTGACATTAAAAACAAACAAACAGCTAAAATCTGGTACAGTACTAAAAATGGCCACCAGCTACAATTACTTTCTCCTGCAAGTAGTTAACTGAAAGGTTTTTTAAATTGAAAACACACATATGGCATCCACCGAGTGTTGTCCTGTCGCGTCTTCTTTATATTATTGCCGAGAAGATGCAAAATAATGAAAATAATAAAATCATTAATTACCAAAATAATAGAGAAAGTCAACACCACATTGCAAATAAACATTCATTCCAAATAAAGAAGCAGGGCGCGTCCGAGGGTGAGTATATACCTAATAAGAATCTAATCACCCTCGGACGCGCAATGCTTATTTCCAACAGCCTTCCTTCCTAAGAATCATCCCTTCCGTGGTGTAGAGAGACGTTGTGTTACACTCCAAGGTGTTCCCCAGGTTGCCTTTCCTGAGCTTCGATCTACCGGCTCTCGTTTAGTAGTTGTTGGATACTACGCTGCATTAGGCCTTCAAATTGGGTATGGGGTGTAGAGAGATGGTGTGTTCCACTCCAAGGTGTTCCCCAGGTTGCCTTTCCTGAGCTTCGATCTTCCGGCTCTCGTTTAGTAGTTCTTGGAAACTACACTGCATTAGGCCTTCAAATTGGGTATGGGGTGTAGAGAGAGGGTGTGTTACACTCCAAGGTGTTCCCCAGGTTGCCTTTCCTGAGCTTCGATATTCCGGCTCTCGTTTAGTAGTTGTCGGAAACTACGCTGCATTAGGCCTACAAATTGGGTATAGGGTGTAGAGAGAGGGTGTGTTACACTCCAAGGTGTTCCCCAGGTTGCCTTTCCTGAGCTTCGATATTCCGGCTCTCGTTTAGTAGTTGTCGGAAACTACGCTGCATTAGGCCTACAAATTGGGTATGGGGTGTAGAGAGAGGGTTTGTTACACTCCAAGGTGTTCCCCAGGTTGCCTTTCCTGAGCTTCGATCTTCCGGCTCTCGTTTAGTAGTTGTTGGAAACTACGCTGCATTAGGCCTTCAAATTGGGTATGGGGTGTAGCGAGAGGGTGTGTTACACTCCAAGGTGTTCCCCAGGTTGCCTTTCCTGAGCTTCGATCTTCCGGCTCTCGTTTAGTAGTTCTTGGAAACTACACTGCATTAGACCTTCAAATTGGGTATGGGGTGTAGAGAGAGGGTGTGTTACACTCTAAGGTGTTCCCCAGGTTTCCTTGCCATTGCTTCGGTCTTCCGACTCTCGTTTAGTAGTTGTAGAAAAGTACACTGCATTAGGCCATACAAAATGGGTATGGGGTGGAGAGAGATGGTGTGTTACACTCCAAGGTGTTCCCCAGGTTGCCTTTCCTGAGCTTCTATCTTCAGGCTCTCATTAAATTGTGGTTAAATGGAACAACTGCATTTGGCGTACTAGTTGGTTTGGGGCCTACTATCGGTGTCTGCCACTCCTTGCTGTTCTCCTCCACTGAACAAAGCTGTGCCGCCTGTTTACTACGGTTGCCAATTTTGAACTGCATTTCGACTACTTACTGATTTGGCCCTACTCTCTGTGTCAGCCTCTCATTCCAGTTGTCCTCCACTGCAATGCCCCCTGGTTATTCCTGTGTTACCAATTTTGAACTGCATTTAGCCCACTTTCTTCTTTGGGCCTATATCTGTGTTTCCACTTCATCGTGCCCATTGCCCAGCCAGTGATAGATGAGTCTGCTGGTACATTGACCCATAACGCAACATTCCCCGTGCACGCTACACAACAACATTGTGACCCTGCTGAAAGTCAGGTTGCTCTTCCCGCATACCATACCACCTTACACGGGGACAAAGAGGAAGGTGCAGATGAAAGTGCAGGTTCCTTCATCAGGTGGGGGGAGGAATACTAGTTGGCGACGTCACTGGCACAGGGCCTCTCATAGTACGCAAAAGTGTTGCTGCCGGTGGGAGGCGCCCCCGCCGTGCAAACACACCGCTGTACTTTGAGGGGCCCTGTGCCAGTGCCAATGCCAACGAGTGGGCCCCCCCTGCTTGCTCAGGTTCACAGCACTTGCAAAGTTGAAATACTTACCTCTCCCTGCTCCACTGCCGTGACGTGGTCCAGATTTCCTGGGCCCACTAATTACTTGAACCAGCCCTACCCCCCACAACTTTAGCCAAATGACCCCCAATTTCAAATGCCTTCCAATTATTATAAGGTAAATTACGCTTGACAAGCTTCATTAAGAAGAATGGATGGTTTTGACATTAAAATGGGCACTCTAGGTGTTTTCCTGGCCCCCACTCACTGCCGACTATGCTGCCCCATTGACTTGCATTGGGTTTCGTGTTTCGGTCGATCCCGACTTTACGTCATAATCGGCCGATTTCACTCGACCCGACTTTGGACATAGTCGGGTTTCGCAAAACCCGGCTCGACTCTAAAAAGGTCAAGGTCGCTCAACTCTAACTCCCACATTTTACGCTCCCAGTTCAACGGTGTTATGAGTTTTTGTAAGTTGTCTCAGTAGTGAGGATCTAGGAGGGTGTACACCCAATAATCAGCAGTGTTGAGAATGTGGGTGATGCGGTGGTCGTTTCTCAGGCACTGCAGCATGATATCAACCATGTGCTGCAGACTGCCAACTGGCCAAGAAACGCGGTCCCCTGCTTGGGGCATCATCTCTGCCTGCTCTGCATCAGCCCACCCTTGCTCTACATACTGACTACTGGATCATTGTGTAACTCCCTCCTCTGGACAGATGTCTTCCTCCTCCATTAACTCCTCCTCGTCCTCCTCACAAAGTGTCCTCTGCCTATGCCTTTGTGAGGAGCAATGTTGCACAGACTGTCCAGAAGCAGATGGCATTTGTCACTCCTCATCCTCCACCTCTTCCACAACCTCCTCCCTTAGTGCTTGCAGTGTTTTTTCCAGCAGGCAGATAAGGGGGATAGTCAAGCTGACTAGTGCATCATCTGCACTCGCCATCCGTGTGGAATCATCGAAGGCACACAAAACGTGGCAGATGTCCTTCATAGAGGCCCACTCAGTGGTGGTGAAGTGTGAACGGTGTGCAGTGCGACTTTTTTGCGCCTGATGCAGCTGGTACTCCATTACTGCTGCCTGCTGCTCAAACAACCGCTCCAACATACGTAACGTTGAATTCCACCTGGTGGGTAGGTCACATATGATGCGATGTTCCGGAAGGTAGAATCGGCGCTGCAGTGTTGCAATGCGTGATCTTGCCATGCTGGAACGCCGCAAGTGAGCACACTCTAGGCGGACCTTGTGCAGCAGTGCATCAAGATCCGGATAGTCCCTCAAAAATCTCTGCATGACCAAGTTGAGCACATGTGCCAGACATAGGATGTGAGTTAGGCTGCCTAGGCCCAGAGCTGCCACCAGATTTTGGCCATTGTCACACACTACCATGCCTGGCTGGAGATTCACTGGCACAAACCACACGTTGCGCTCCTGCTTGATGGCATTCCAGAGCTCCTGTGCTGTGTGGCTTCGATTCCCCAAAGAAATTAATTTCAATACGGCCTGTTGACGTTTGGCGACGGCTGTGCTCATATCGGTCATAACAGGTAAGCGTTCACGGGTCCATGTGGAGGTGGACTGTGACGGCTCCTGCAACGCTGATTCAGAGGAACTGGAGTATGAGGAGGAGTCAATGTGTACAGACTGAATTCCTGCAATCCTTGGAGTTGGCAGAACATGCACAGTGCCACTCTCAAGATCTGTACCCAGCTCCACAACATTTACCCAATGGGCAGTGAGGGAAAGGAATCGGCCCTGTCCATGGTGACTGGTCCACGCATCGGTGGTGAGGTGGACCTTGCTACTGATACCGTTTAGTAGCGCATGTTTAATGTTTCCCTCCACATGCTTTTGCAGGGCAGGGACGCCTTGCCTGCTGAAATAAAAGTGGCTGGGCACGTTGTATTGTGGGACTGCCAATGCCATGAAGTTACGGAAGGTGTCAGTCTCCACCAGCCTAAATGAGAGCATTTCAAGGGACAGTAGTTTTGCAATGCCAGCATTCAGAGCTTGTGCTCGGGGTGGTTTGCCAAGTATGGGTGCCTTTTCTCCCATGCCTGTGCTACCGATGGCTGTAGACTGGCTTGGGAGTGTGACGATGACAGGGAACATGGTGCTGTGGGTGGAATTACACTGGGTCTCTGTACAACAGTGCCAGAGGTTCTTCCATGGCGATCCTGTGAGGAAGCTGAACCAGCTGTGTGTGAGCTGGAGGAAGAGGCTACAACACGAGCTGAAGAGGTGGTAGGTGGCGCTGTAGATTGGCCTAGGTCTTCAGTGTGTTTTTGTAACTCCACCACTTGCTTGGTCCGCACATGTTTCCACATATTTGTGGTATTGAGGTGCTGACACTTTTCCCTCTTTTCACTTTCTGATTACACAGCTTGCGTTTGACAAAGCAAATGTCATATGCAACTGTGTCAAAAAATGACCAGGAACTGCAAGTCTTGGGAGCACCCGTTTTGGGTTTTGGAAGAGGCATGCTCCTAATGGGTGCCGAAGTGGATGCTACAGGCAACCCAGTCTGCCCCCTCCCTCTCCCTCCTTTTTGGGCCGTTCGGGGAATCTCTTCCTCAGATCTGCTCCCACCACCTTCCTGTACCTCACGCCATGATGGGTCAAGGACCTCATCATCTACACTACCTTCTTCCAGCAAGTGCTTCTCCTGGGTAGTTTCAGCAGCACAGTATGCACCAGAAAGTGGCACCTGAATCTCATCATCAGGTGCGTACTGAGGTGTTCTGACCATAGGCACTGTCCCACCCGCCTCTTCAGATTCAGAGAGACAAAGCAGTTGTGCATCACTGCATACTGCCTCTTCTTCCATTTCTCAAAAGCTGCTTGGCTGACCTCATCTTTCCAAGCCAAGAGATTCAGAGAACAGAAGTAGAGATGGCTCCTGTCCAGGGCTCTGTGACTGCCTGGGCAAGTTGGCAGGTGGTGAAGAGACAGATGGGTGCTCTTCAGTGCTCTGGACCTGAGAGGATGTGGCACTAATTTAAGTTGATGCATTAACTGCCATCCATCCAACAACAGCTTCAATTTGTTCGTCCCGCAGTAGTGGAGTACGGCGAGCTCCTACAAAGCTGCACAAAAAGGACTGTTCCCTGGTTAAACTGGGGGATGCTGAGTCACTGGTGCCCGCAGCAGGCACAGAATCCCCACGTCCTCTCCCTGCAGAATCTCCACGCCCATGACCACGTGCCTTACTCCCTGCCTTCTTCATCTTGGTAGACTGATAAAGATAGGCAGAAAAGTACTAAGGCCTTAGTGTGCTTATTCCTGAACAGCTGCTAACAGGTATAAGAAACACTAATTTTATAAAGTGTTAACTAGACTTTAATATAAGCTAATATGGCCTACACAACTGTAAAGTGGAGTGTTTGGTGAACTTTATTTAGGTTTTATTTTTGACAAAAAAAAATGGATGCGCCCAAAGATGTCAAACCCATAGTATCACAAACTTTTTGTAGCTATTACAATGCAGGAAGGTAACCTACAATGCAATAGATGAGGCTCCAAAAAATAGGCTAATACTAATCTGGCTGGAGCTGCAGGGCACAAGGCTGCAGAAAGGCTCCTCTATCTACTCCTATATAGTGTTTGCACGCAATCTAGCTAGATACGGATGGAAACACTCTAATAGGAGAAATCAGTAAAAATGGGCAGCAGCACTAATGGAAAAAAGGACAATGGAACAGTATGAGGCGGTGACGCATGCTGAGCGGACTACAACCAGATGTGGCTGCAGAACAGACTACAGCGTGAGTGCTGCATTCACACACAGAGACCTCGCAGACCGCCGTGAATGGTGCTGCAAGGCTGGAGAAAAGCTCCTCTATCTACTCCTATATAGTGTTTGCACGCTATCTAGCTGGATATGGATGGAAACACACTAATAGGAGAAATCAGTAAAAATGTGCAGCAGCACAAATGCAAAAAAGGAAAATGTAACAGTATGAGGCAGTGACGCACGCTGAGGGAACTACAACCAGATGTGGCTGCAGAACACACTGCAGCATGAGCTGCACTTACACACACAGAGACCTTGCAGACACCTGTGAACAGCGCTGCAAGGCAAAAAAATGCTTCTCACACAGCGGTTGCTACAGTAGCCTGGGTGGAGCACAAAAAAGCAAATCGCTATCTCAAACTGTCCCTCAGTCAGAACAGCAGCATCCTGTCCCTAACTGAAATCACAGCAGAGTGAACCCAAAATGGAGAAGACGGACGGACCCGGGAGGATCGGTAAGTATGATGGGGTGGGGGGGAGCACAGGGGGGTGGATCGGAGCATGGGGGGGTGGATCGGAGCATTGTGGGTGGATTGGAGCACGGGGGATGGATCGGAGCATGGGGGGGTGGATTGGAGCATGGGGGGTGGATTGGAGCACGGGGAGGGTGGATCGGAGTGCAGGGGGGTTGGATTGGAGCATGGGGGGTGGGATTGGAGCACGGGGGAGCAGACAAGAGCACGGGGGGACAAGAGCACATGAGGACAGAGGGGAGCGGAGCAGTGTACAGGACTGATTGGAGGACTGGGGGAAATCGGTGGGGGTCGGGGGGGGCAGACCAGTGTTTCCAGCCATGGTCGATGATATTGCAGCATCGGCCATGGCTGGAACGTAATATTTCACCAGTTTTAATAGGTGAAATATTACAAATCGCTCTGATTGGCAGTTTCACTTTCAACAGCCAATCAGAGCAATTGTAGCCACCCCCCCTGGGCTGTACTACCACTCCCCGTCCCTGCAGATCGGGTGAAATTGGAGTTAACCCTTTCACCGGATCAGCAGGGACGCGATCTTTCCATGACGCCACATAGGCGTCACAGGTCGGATTGGCACCGACTTTCATGATGCCTACGTGGCGTCATGGGTCGGGAAGGGGTTAAAAACCAGATGGTGAAGGGAGGAGTGCTCAGTCAGTAAGCTAACATGGAAATGACAGAAAAGCGACTGGTACATCCTAACTAGTGTGAATAGGTGCATACCAGGAGCAGCTACCTCCATATATAATATACAAAAAAAGTTGCACTCTATCGTGCCAAAACACTTCAAATATGAAATACATTGTCACGATGTTGTATGAAATATCATATAAGTCTAGTTTCTCTTGTTAGCGAGGCTGCGGGCTAAAAAGCCCCCCTTCTTGGAGTGATTCTACAACAGCTTTTATGGCTTGTAACTGCAAATTCCTGACTTTCAGCTCCCAAGCCCTCATCCCCCTCGTCAAGGTATTTACGACCGGCATCCCTGCAGTGGAAAGTGACCAGCTAGAACTGGATTATAAATCCCCAGAAACCCTGAGGTCTTTGTTCTCTTTTTGTAAGATATTAGGCAAACCATTTAAAGGGACTCTGTCACCTGAATTTGGCGGGACTGGTTTTGGGTCATATGGGCGGAGTTTTCGGGTGTTTGATTCACCCTTTCCTTACCCGCTGGCAGCATGCTGGCTGCAATATTGGATTGAAGTTCATTCTCTGTCCTCCATAGTACACGCCTGCGCAAGGCAATCTTGCCTTGTGCAGGCGTGTACTATGGAGGACAGAGAATGAACTTCAATCCAATATTGCAGCCAGCATGCAGCAAGCGGGTAAGGAAAGGGTGAATCAAACACCCGAAAACTCCGCCCATATGACCCAAAACCAGTCCCGCCAAATTCAGGTGACAGGTTCCCTTTAAGATAGGAACAGGAAAATACATGTTCTTAATCTCCCTCGGTGGATCTATCCACCACGGTAAACCTGAGCTTCTAACTCCATCAGGTAAAAAAGTAAGGATTTCTCTGTAATGACGCATCACACATATGACATATTTGATCTTGTTAGAATGCCAATGTTAATACGAGATGAATGCTGGGTTTGTTATGACCATGACATGTTCTGGAGCGGAGTTACAGAAATTAGATAAAAGTTAGGGTAAAATTAGTTAACTGAAGAGGTAGGAGGGAAGAGGTGATCCAACCCCTTTCTGGGATGACACCGGCTGCAGCTATAACTGTCTGGCCAGATCCCAGGAGTCAGTCTGCTGTTGGAAGAACATGTGAGTCTGACGTGAAGAGCTGTTCCTACACAGAGTGCTACTGATGCATTGGGACAGATGGAAACTCCACTAGCCTGGTTGCCTGCAATGCTCTGAGAACATGTGAGTGTTATCTTTTCTCCTGTAATTCCTTTATGTTATAATTACCTTGTACATATTTGCAATTGTCTCATTTGTAACATCTTTGTAAAATATTTTGATAAAGCACTGCCTAACTTTTGTGGGGTATAATATTTAATACTAGTTCTTTCTCCATGCTCTAAAACGTACCCTAAGTCTCCTGAAGGGAATTACGCTACTGTGTTGGGTTAGCTTCGGACCCGTTTAATCGGAGCTGGTGGCAGCAATACCGTGCAGGCTTTTGGGTGATGTTGTAGCGACTGCGGTGTTAATAATTATTGTTCCTGCCTGAGTGGGAGTAGTTTATCGCGTCGCTGCAGCGTGCCCAATATCCAGTACATAGCAGGCAGCCTTTCTGGCGACTAATTACCCCAGGTGCAGTACCTAATCTGACCTGAGAATAAGGGGGGCGCCAGAGAGCTGCAAGTTTTAAGTGGAACTGTAAGCGGGATATACATAAATCGCTGCAGTTCGTGGTATATTGAAGAGCAGTGGGATACCTAGAATAAGCCCCTGCTGTAAACTAAGAGGTCAATAGCCTTGTGTGTGTTTTTTCATCACATTGTGGAAAGGAGGGATAACTAAGATAAGCCCCCCTGCACATGTGATAGCTGTCTGTTGGCCTAAAGTCTCCCCAATCCGTGAAGTAGGGGTGACGGTCACGGTGTGAATCGTGACATACATGAAATATGAATAGCAAAATGGCTTTTTGAACATTAGAAAAAAAAAATTTTTTTTGAGTTTTTTTGCAGTCTCCCCCGAAAAAAGGGAGATTTAAATTGGCACTTCCAACCACGTCCTGCCACTTACATTGTGTAGTGTAATACACTGGGCCTGAGTTTTAGTTGCAATCTCCCCCCCAAAAAAGGGAGATTTAAATTGGCACTAAGTGAATCTACGTCAGTTCTGTTAGTTTGTTGTACATCTTCCAGCCACGTTCTGCCACATACATTGTGTAGTGTAATACACTGGGCCTGAGTTCTTTTGCAGTCTCCCCCCCAAAAAAAGGGAGATTTAAATTGGCACTAAGTGGATCTACGTCAGTTCGGTTAGGTTGTCGTATATCTTCCAGCCACGTTCTGCCACTTACATTCTGTAGTGTAATACACTGGGCCTGAGTTTTGTTGCAGTCTCCCCCCCCCCAAAAAAGGGAGATTTAAATTGGCACTAAGTGGATCTACGTCAGTTCTGTTAGTTTGTCGTATATCTTCCAGCCACGTTCTGCCACTTACGTTGTGTAGTGTAATACACTGGGCCTGAGTTTTGTTGCAGTCTGCCCCCCAAAAAAGGGAGATTTAAATTGGCACTAAGTGGATCTACGTCAGTTCTGTTAGTTTGTCGTATATCTTCCAGCCACGTTCTTCCACTTACATTGTGTAGTGTAATACACTGAGCCTGAGTTTTGTTGCAGTCTCCCCCCAAAAAAAGGGAGATTTAAATTGGCACTAAGTGGATCTACGCCAGTTCTGTTACTTTGTCGTACATCTTCCAGCCACGTTCTGCCACATACGTTGTGTAGTGTAATACACTGGGCCTGAGTTTTGTTGCAGTCTCCCCCCAAAAACGGGAGATTGAAAATTGGCACTAAGTGGATCTACATGAGTTCTTCTAGTTTGTCATACATCTTCCAGTCACGTTCTGCCACTTATATTGTGTAGTGTAATACACTGGGCCTGAGTTTTGGTGCAGTCTCCCCCCAAAAAAGGGAGATTTAAATTGGCACTTAGTGGATCTACGTCAGTTCTGTTAGTTTGTCGTATATCTTCCAGCCACGTTCTTCCACTTACATTGTGTAGTGTAATACACTGGGCCTGAGTTTTGTTGCAGTCTCCCCCCAAAAAAGGAAGATTTAAATTGGCACTAAGTGGATGTTAGGTCTCGAGTTGCTGCTTCTGCACAGGGGGAATCTCGAGCCATCTCCGCTACGGTCTCCCATTCTTATCCAGCCGCAGTGGAGTCTGCTCAGCAAGGACGTCGGTCCCAGCGTCTTGCTCAGTCTCACTCTGTACGGAGAGTTACTGCTGCTTCTTCAGCTTCTGCCATTAAAGCCAGTGCTGGTCAGCAGCGAGCGGACTTCTCTGGGACTAAGTCCTTGTCTGCACACACTGAGCATGCCCAGGGCATGATCTCCCGTTGGAGATCGAGGGTCATGTGCTCAGGCTCTGCAGCACATTCCATTGGTCCTCTTGGCAGGTCTTGGAAGGGCAAAGTTTCTGTGGCCACTTCCTGTGCTGCAACTATATAAACTGCGCATGACCGCACGGCCATGCGCTAGTGTACATTTGCTTACGTGTGTTTGTTGTGAGTGCAAGTCGTCCTTGGATACCCCTTCCCTATTGAATGTCTGTTCGCGGAAGGTGTATGGTTGCTATCTAGCACCCGACTTATCCTACAGCACTAATCACACGTTACAGCGTCCAGTTGCTGTGAACGCCACGGCGCCGTGCACTTCCTCTGTGCTTTCCTTACCCAAGCCTGGGTGGTTAGTGGCGTTTGTCAGTGCGGCACCGCATGCACTCTTGTGCCCTAATATTGTTATTTAGCTTCCTTACAGACCCCGTTGCGGTGTTGTGCCAGCAAGGGTCTAATCGGACTTCAATCCTAGTTGGGGTTGAGTTCGCTGACTACTTGCTCGCCCTCTATGTGCTGTACCGCGATCCTGTGACACAATAGGATCGCTTCCTTCACGCTGGGTGAAGTTTAACCCACGTGTGTATACTTATGAGTACCGCCATATAGTCCGTCATTACTTGGCAGCAGGTTCCATCTCTGCACGGTGGACCCCGGGCTGCGAACGCACCATACACTATCTGTCTTATTATTTGGTGCGTTCCGCTAGCCCTAACATTACACTAGCGCCAGGGTCTGGCTAGTAATGACGGGTAAACAGCAATCCTTGCGGTATATCCAGCAGCTGGAGGGTAGGTTGGCGGCTCTTGAGAGCGCAACCTCAGCTGTGGATGTTACCGCAGTTGCTGTACAGGCTGCTAGTGTGGCTGCAGCAACCCTGTCCATTGCCACCCCTGCTCCGACATTTTCTCGCCTCCCGCTGCCAGAAAAATTTTCTGGTGATAGCAAATTTTGTAGGGGATTTGTGAGTCAGTGCTCTATTCACCTCGAGCTCCTGGCTGCACGTTTTCCCACAGAGCGGGCTAAGGTGGGATTTATAGTGTCTCTCTTGTCGGACAGGGCGTTGGAATGGGCTACGCCGCTGTGGGAGCGTGGCGATCATGTGGTGCAGAGTGCTCCGCTGTTTCTGAGCACTCTAAAACAGGTCTTTTTAGGACCTCAAGTCACCCATGATACTGCGCTCCAACTGCTGGCATTAACTCAGGGTGAGTCCTTGGTCAGTCATTTTGCCGTCCAATTCCGCACTTTAGCTTCTGAGCTGGATTGGTCGGATAAAGCTCTTATCCCCATATTTTGGAGGGGCCTGGCTGACCACGTTAAGGACGCTCTGGCCACTAGGGAGATTCCTGCCAAACTGGAGGAGTTAATAACTGTCTCCACTTGAATTGACCTCCGTTTTAACGAGCGGAGGTTAGAGCGAGCCCAGTGTAGGCAGAGGTTTCGGCTGGCTCCTACCTTCGCCAAACCTCTGGAATCTCCGGTCCTGGTTCCTGAGTCACATGAGGCCAGGGAAGTGTCAGAAGCGGGATCTAAGTCCCGGACCGCTTGTGCACTCAAGGTCTGTCATGTTTGCCAGCAGTCAGGACATCTAGCCACCAGATGTTCTCAGCGGTCGAGGAAACGTCAGCGTCTAGTGGTAGTAGGTGGAGGTACACTAGACACGGCGACGTTTGCCTCTAAATTGTCCTTTAAGGGGACAATTACTATAGGCTCATTCTCCCACTCGGTAGAGCTCTGCGTGGATTCTGGGGCGGAGGGCAATTTTATGTCTTCTGCTTTCGCCCAACGTCACGCAATACCCCTGGTTATGCTAGCTCAACCAGTAACGGTACGAGTGGTGAATGGGTCGACACTGCCCTCACAGATAACACACCAGACCATCCCTTTTACTCTGTCCATGCCGCCATCTCATCAGGAGATTATATCTCTGCTCGTCATTCCTGAGGGAATTGATGAGGTCCTGTTGGGAATACCTTGGCTACGATACCACTCTCCTCATATCGAGTGGTCCTCTGGCAGAATCCTGGGATGGGGCGAATCTTGTGGGGGTAGGTGTCAGAGGGAGTGCATTCAGGTTGCTAATACAGAGGTACCCGCAGATCTTTCCTCTCTCCCCAAGCAGTATTGGTCTTATGCAGACGTGTTCTCCAAAAAGGTGGCGGAGATCCTTCCGCCCCATCGCCCCTATGACTGTCCTATTGATCTCTTGCCTGGTGCTGAGCCTCCCCGGGGTCGAGTCTATCCGCTATCTCTCCCAGAGACGGAGGCAATGTCACAGTACATCCAGGAAAATCTGGCAAGAGGATTCATTAGGAAGTCAGTGTCACCTGCTGGGGCAGGGTTCTTCTTCGTGCAGAAGAAGAATGGGGAATTGCGTCCATGCATAGACTACAGGGGTCTTAATGCCATCACCGTTAAAAATAAGTATCCTTTGCCCTTGATATCTGAGCTCTTCGATAGGCTTCGGGGAGCAAGGGTATTTACTAAACTAGATCTGCGGGGTGCTTACAACCTGATTCGCATCCGTGAGGGGGACGAATGGAAGACGGCTTTTAACACCAGGGATGTGCACTATGAATATCTGGTGATGCCATTCGGGCTCTGTAATGCCCCAGCCGTTTTCCAAGACTTTGTGAACAATATCTTCCGGGATATGCTTTCCACCTCGGTCGTAGTCTATCTGGATGATATTCTCATCTACTCTCCAGATATTGACTCCCACCGGAGAGATGTTTGCAAAGTCTTCGACCTCCTACGGGCAAACTCCCTCTATGCCAAGTTGGAGAAGTGTATGTTTGAGCAGGAGTCCTTACCTTTCCTAGGCTACATCATCTCTGCCCAGGGATTGGCTATGGATCCTGCCAAACTACAGGCTGTGATGGACTGGCAGGAACCCCATTCTCTTAAAGCGGTGCAGCGCTTTATGGGGTTCATTAATTATTATCGCCAGTTCATTCCGCACTTCTCAACTTTGGTAGCTCCCTTGGTTGCCCTTACCAAGAAGGGGGCGAATCCCAAATTGTGGTCTGAGGAGGTCTCCAAGGCCTTTAACTCTATAAAGTCACACTTCGCTAGCGCTCCCATTCTACATTGCCCCGATGTTGATAAGCCATTTATCATGGAGGTGGATGCCTCTTCTGTTGGTGCTGGAGCAGTCCTCTTCCAAAAGGATGCTCAAGGTCGGAAGCATCCTTGCTTCTTTTTCTCCAAGACCTTCTCACCAGCAGAGAGGAATTATTCCATCGGGGACAGGGAGTTGCTAGCCATGAAGTTGGCTTTCTCGGAGTGGAGACATCTCTTGGAGGGAGCACGTTTTCCCTTCCAAGTCTTCACAGACCATAAAAATTTGGTGTACCTGCAGACAGCCCAGCGGTTGAATTCTCGCCAGGCCAGATGGTCCTTATTCTTCTCCCGGTTTCATTTCACCCTCCATTTTCTTTCTGGGGAGAAGAACATTCGGGCCGACGCTCTCTCTCGCTCCGTTGTGTCATCTGCGGAGGAGGAGGAGGAGACTCGGCTTATTGTCCCCACCGAGAGCTTGAGTACTGTGGCCCCGGTTTCGCTAGAGTCTGTGCCCCCGGGCAAGACTTTTGTTCCATCCAGTTTGCGACCGGAGGTTCTCTCTTGGGCACACTCGTCCAGGGTGGGTGGACATTTTGGTACCAAAAGGACATCTGAGTTACTGGCGAGGACATACTGGTGGCCGCATATGGCTCGTGATGTCGCAGAGTATGTTCGGGCGTGTGTCTCTTGCGCCAAGAACAAGACTCCTCGGCAACGGCCAGCTGGTTTGCTTTATCCTCTGCCGGTGGCGGACAGGCCCTGGGAGATGGTTGGGATGGACTTTGTGGTGGGCTTACCCAAGTCTCGTAACTGCACCATTATCTGGGTGATCACCGACCATTTTTCCAAAATGGTGCACTTGGTGCCTCTTCCAAGGCTACCTTCTGCACGGGCGTTGGCTGTCTTGTTCGTCAAGCATATCTTTCGCCTACACGGTATGCCAGACAAGATTGTTAGTGACCGGGGTCCCCAGTTTGCGTCTCGATTCTGGAGAGAGCTTTGTCGTCTACTCAGTATTGAGTTGAATCTCTCTTCGGCATATCATCCCGAGACGAATGGGTTGGTAGAGAGGGCCAACCAGACCTTGGTCACATATTTACGACATTTTGTTTCTGCCAGGCAGGATGACTGGGCATCCTTGCTACCGTGGGCAGAGTTTGCACTTAACAATGCCGTAGCTGACTCCACCGGTCAGACTCCATTCCTCCTAAATTACGGCCAGCATCCGCGTGTTCCTGTGCCCATGCCTGTGTCTTCTGCTGACCCCAGGGTGGCAGACTGGGCTGTGGAGGCACGGGACATTTGGGACCGCACGCAGGATGCCATTCGGGCCTCCAAGGAGAGAATGAGGTCCTCCGCCGATGTTCATCGGCGCTCCGCTCCGACCTTTGCTCCTGGCGACTTGGTGTGGCTCTCCGCCCGTAACATCAGGCTGCGAGTTGAGTCCACTAAGTTTGCTCCTCGCTACTTGGGTCCCTTCAAGGTTCTCGAACGGGTTAATCCTGTGGTCTACCGTTTGGCTCTTCCTCCACGCTTGGGTATCACCGACACCTTTCATGTGTCCCTTTTGAAACCCGTATACATGTCCCGGTTTTCCGAGTCATCTGCCGGGACATCGGGTTCGTCTACGGACGATTACGAGGTGAACGCTATTTTGGGGTGCAAGGTGGTACGCGGCAAAAAGTTCTATCTGGTGGATTGGAAGGGATATGGCCCAGAGGACAGGTCATGGGAGCCTGCTGAAAACATTCGGACCTCACAGCTCATTGCTGCCTTCGAGCGTAGCGAGGCCCAAGGAGGGGGGGGCCCTAGGAGGGGGTGTAATGTTAGGTCTCGAGTTCCCGCTTCTGCACAGGGGGAATCTCGAGCCATCTCCGCTGCGGTCTCCCATTCTTATCCAGCCGCAGTAAAGTCTGCTCAGCAAGGACGTCGGTCCCAGCGTCTTGCTCAGTATCACTCTGTACGGAGAGTTACTGCTGCTTCTTCAGCTTCTGCCATTAAAGCCAGTGCTGGTCAGCAGCGAGCGGACTTCTCTGGGACTAAGTCCTTGTTTGCACACACTGAGCATGCCCAGGGCATGATCTCCCGTTGGAGATCGAGGGTCATGTGCTCAGGCTCTGCAGCACATTCCATTGGTCCTCTTGGCAGGTCTTGGAAGGGCAAAGTTTCTGTGGCCACTTCCTGTGCTGCAACTATATAAACTGCGCATGACCGCACGGCCATGCGCTAGTGTACATTTGCTTACGTGTGTTTGTTGTGAGTGCAAGTCGTCCTTGGATACCCCTTCCCTATTGAATGTCTGTTCGCGGAAGGTGTATGGTTGCTATCTAGCGCCCGACTTATCCTACAGCACTAATCACACGTTACAGCATCCAGTTGCTGTGACCGCCAGTACGGCGCCGTGCACTTCCTCTGTGCTTTCCTTACCCAAGCCTGGGTGGTTAGTGGCGTTCGTCAGTGCGGCACCGCATGCACTCTTGTGCCCTAATATTGTTATTTAGCTTCCTTACACACCCAGTTGCGGTGTTGTGCCAGCAAGGGTCTAATCGGACTTCAATCCTAGTTGGGGTTGAGTTCGCTGACTACTTGCTCGCCCTCTATGTGCGGTACCGCGATCCTGTGACGCAACAGGATCGCTTCCTTCACGCTGGGTGAAGTTTAACCCATGTGTGTATACTTATGAGTACCGCCATATAGTCCATCATTACTTGGCAGCAGGTTCCATCTCTGCACGGTGGACCCCGGGCTGCGAACGCACCATACACTATCTGTCTTATTATTTGGTGCGTTCTGCTAGCCCTAACAGTGGATCTACGCCAGTTCTGTTAGTTAGTTATATATCTTCCAGCCGCGTTCAGCCACTTACATGGTATAGTGTAATACACTGGGCCTGAGGTTGGTTGCAGTCTCCCCCCCCCCAAAAAAAAAGGGAGATTTAAATTGGCACTAAGTGGATCTATGTCAGGTCGGTTAGTTTGTCGTATATCTTCCAGCCACGTTCTGCCACTTACATTGTGTAGTGTAATACACTGGGCCTGAGTTTTGTTGCAGTGTCCCCCCAAAAAAAGGGAAATTTAAATTGGCACTAAGTGGATCTACGTCAGTTCTGTTAGTTTGTCGTACATCTTCCAGCCACGTTCTGCCACTTACATTGTGTAGTGTAATACACTGGGCCTGAGTGTTGTTGCAGTCTCCCCACCCAAACAAGGGAGATTTAAATTGGCACTAAGTGGATCTACGTCAGTTCTGTTAGTTTGTTGTACATCTTCCAGCCACATTCTGCCACTTACATTGTTTAGTGTAATATACTGGGACTGAGGTGTGTTGCAGTCTCCCCCCCAAAAAATGGAGATTTAAATTGGCACTTAGTGGATCTACGTCAGTTCTGTTAGTTTGTCGTATATCTTCCAGCCACGTTCTGCCACTTACATTGTGTAGTGTAATACACTTGGCCTGAGTTTTGTTGCAGTCTCCCCCCAAAAAAGGGAGATTTAAATTGGCACTAAGTGGACCTTCATCAGTTCTGTTAGTTTGTCGTATATCTTTCAGCCACCTTCTTCCTCTTACATTGTGTAGTGTAATACACTGGGCCTGAGTTTTGTTGCAGTCTCCCCCCCAAAAAAGTGAGATTTAAATTGGCACTAAGTGGAGCTACGTCAGTTTTGTTAGTTTGTCGTATATCTTCCAGCCACGTTCTGCCACTTACATTGTGTAGTGTAATACACTGGGACTGAGGTGTGTTGCAGTCTCCCCCCCAAAAAATGGAGATTTAAATTGGCACTAAGTGGATCTACGTCAGTTCTGTTAGTTTGTTGTACATCTTCCAGCCACATTCTGCCACTTACATTGTGTAGTGTAATACACTGGGCCTGAGTATTGTTGCAGTCTCCCCCCAAAAAAGGGAGATTTAAATTGGCACTAAGTGGATTTATGTCAGTTCTGTTAATTTGTCGTACATCTTTCAGCCACGTTCTGCCACTTACATTGTGTAGTGTAATACACTGGGTCAGAGTTTTGGTGCAGTCTCCCCCCAAAAAAAGAGAGATTAAAATTCTCAACAAGTTTATATACACCTTCCACCTTGTTTCACAGTACCATATAACGGTTGTTATTTTGGTTAGATTTTTCCAAAAATGAGGAAGTCTGGTGGAAGAGGCCGTGGGCGGTCGTTGCCAGCTGGTACTGATGGTGGTGGTGGTGGTGGAGCATCTGGTTGTAGTGGGAAAGGCAAAATAGCACCAAATTCTCGAGGTGTTGAGCCAGCGTCATCACCTGGCTTCACAAGGCCTCGAAGGCTCCCTTATCTGGGAGTAGGAAAACAGCTTTTAAAGCCGGAGAAGCAGGAAAAAGTTTTGACTTTCCTTGCTGACTCAGCCTCTAGCTCTTTCGCCTCCTCTTCAGAAAGTTTGAAATATAAAAGCAGCAATTCATCAGTGGATGCTCCCTGTCAGGAACAAGTCGCTTCCTTGTGTCCTTCACCCAAACCAAATGTGAAGGATGCGGCAGGCGACAAAACAGTTTACCCCATGGAGCTCTTTACACATACTGTGCCTGGGTAAGAGAGGGAAATTGTTAAAAGCCCATTACAAGATGAATCGGACATGGAATGCACAGATGCACAGCCACAGCTAGATTAATATGCTGTTCCATTGACTCAGATCACTACATTGCCCTCGCAGTGTACTGAGACAGAATCTGACCCTGATGAGACTATGGTGCCCAGTCCCGAACGCTATAGCACCTTACATGGTGACACAGAGGAAGGTGCACATGAAATTGAAGAGGAGGTGATAGATGACCCAGTTGTTGACCCAGATTGGCAGCCATTGGGGGAAGAGGGTGCCGCTGCCAGTAGTTCAGAAGAGGAAGAGGATGATCCGCAGCAGCCATCTACATCGCAACAGCTTTCATCTGGCGGGCCCGTATCTGGCCAGAAACGTTTGTCAAAACCAAAAACAGTTTTAGGACAGCGTGGCCATCTGGTTAAAGTAGCACAGCATGCAATGCCTGAAAAGGTATTCCATAGTAGGAAGAGTGCAGTGTGGGAATTTTTTAACCAAGATCCGAATGATCAGTGCAAAGTTCTCTGTAAGAAATTCTCAAAGACCTTTAGCAGAGGGAAGAATCTCCAAAATTTAAAAACAATGTACATGCTTAGACATTTAACCAGCATGCACTTGCAAGCCTGGACTAACTACCAAACGTCCCGTACCGTTGGTGCACATGCTCAGAATGAAGGTAGTCAGCAACGCTACATTGCTTCCCTCACTGTAAGCCCACAGGTTAGGACAACATCAGCAGCAAATGTGGAGGTATCGTCGCAAAGCCAAAGCAGTCAGGGAATCACAAGGTTCTTGGTAGGAAACACTGTATGTAGGCCAACATCAAGAATACCATCACCAACCCTCTCGCAATATGCCATGTCCACCACCACCCCCGCTAGATCCACCACATGCAGCTCTCCAGTCCAGCTCACCCTACAAGAGACTCTCGTTAGGAAAAGAAAGTACTCATCCTGTCATCCGCGTACACAGGGTTTGAACGCCCACATTGCTAGACTAATCTCGTTAGAGATGGTGCCCTACCGTTTGCTTGAAAGCAAAGCTTTCAAAGCCCTGATGGCCTACGTAGTACCACGCTATGACCTACCCAGTCGACACTTCTTTGCGAGAAAAGCCATCCCGGTCCTCCACCAGCATGTCAAAGACCGCATTGTCCATGCACTGAGGCAATCAGTCAGTAGAAAGGTGCACCTCACAACAGATGCATGGACCAGTAGACATGGCCAGGGACGTTAGGTGTCCATCACGGCGCACGGGGTTAATGTGGTGGATGCAGGGCCAAAGGGGACAGCCATAGTGGGACAGTTCTACCTAGCCAATGGTCTAGGAAACAGTTTTCTGTAGGCGTTCGCCGCCCCTCATCCTCCTCCTCCTCCTCCAGAAGCGAAAGCTCGTCCACAGAGCGCAGTCGCACGACCACTCCATCCGCAACTACCAGTGTTGCACACGAGGTGTCCCATTATGGAACAGCTAGTGGTAAGCGTCAGCAGGCTGTGCTACAAATGAAGTGTTTGGGTGACAACAGATACACCGCGGAAGTACTGGCCGAGTACTTGCAGCAACAAACTCAGTCATGGCTGGGCAGTGTACATCTTGAGGCAGGCAAGGTAGTCAGTGATAACGGAAGGAATTTTATGGCTGCCATAGCCCTTTCAGAACTGAAACACATACCTTGCCTGGCTCACACCTTGAACCAGATGGTTCAGTGCTTCCTGAAAAATTATCCGGAGTTACCAGCCCTGCTCCTGAAGGTGCGAAGACTTTGCTCGCACATCCGCCGGTCGCCCGTACATTCCAGTCGTATTCTGAACCATCAACGATCGCTGAATCTTCCCCAGCACCGCCTAATAATCAACGTTGCAACAAGGTGGAACTACACACTGCACATGCTTCAGAGGCTGTGCAAACAGAGGCGTGCTGTCATTTATTTGTGGGAGGATACACATACACGGGCAGGCAGTTGGATGGCAGACATGGAGTTGTCTGGTGTGCAGTGGTCGAAGCTACAAGACCTCTGTCAAGTCCTTCAGTGTTTTGAGGAATGCACATGGCTGGTAAGTGCAGACGATGCCATCAAAAGCATGCGCATCCCACTAATGCGTCTGCTGATGCATAGTTTGACTCACATTAAGGAGCAGGCGTCTGCAGCCGAGGAGGAGGGAAGCCTTGATGACAGTCAGCCATTGTCTAGTCAGGGAACTCTCCTGGACGAAGTGGCAGACAAAGAGGAGAAGGAGGATGATCGGGATGAATATTTATGGGAGGAGGATGCTTCTCAGGGGGCAATAGAAACTGGTGGCATTGCAAGGTCAGGTACAGGGTTTTTGCGGGACACAAGTGATGTTGATTTGCAAGAAAGTGCTCCTCAACCCAGCACAAGCAGTGAATTGACACCTGGAACATTGGCCCCCATGGCTGATTATGCCTTGTTTATCCTAAAAAGTGACCCCCGCATTATCAAAATGATGACCGATGAGGATTACTGGCTGGCCTGCCTCCTGGATCCATGATACAAAGGAAAATTACAAAATATCATGCCACATGAGAACCTTGAGCAAATATTTGCTACCAAACAAGCAACTCTTGTAGACCGTTTGGTTCAGGCATTCCCAGCACTCAGCGGCGGTGATGGTTCTCACACAAGCTGTAGGGGGCAACATGGCAGAGGTGCTAGAGGTACACAAAACCTAAGTGGCGTTGGACAGAGGGGTTTTATGACCAGGTTGTGGAGTGATTTCGCAATGACTGCAGACACGACAGGTACTGCTGCATCAATTCAATGTGACAGGAGACAGCATTTGTCCAGTATGGTTACGAACAATTTTTCCTCTCTTATCGATGTTCTCCCTCACAGGTCATTCCCCTTTGATTACTGGGCATCTAAAATAGACACCTGGTCTGAATTGGCAGAATATGCATTACAGGAGCTCGCTTGCCCAGCTGCTAGTGTGCTATCAGAAAGAGTCTTCAGTGCTGCTGGTTCAATACTGACCGAAAAAAGGAGACGTCTGGCTACCAGAAATGTTTATGATCTAACCTTCATTAAAATGAACCAATCATGGATTTCAAATTATTTTGCCCCACCTTCCCCTGCTGACACGTAGCTTGCCTGAAAAATGTCTTTCTTTTGGCCTCCTCTTACTGACTGCTCCAATTCCTCCATTTGCAGCTGCTGAATGTCCACCATAGGCCATTTTTATACCTCCTTAAATGGGCTGACTCCCCCCACAGGGCCGTGGTCACCACTTGGCGCAAGCACCCGTGTGAGTGCCCTTTGCCTGGACAGGTGGGTGTGCCCACTCTTGGGCAATGGCACTGGCACAGGGTCCCTCATAGTACAATGAAGTGTCTCTGATGGTGGTGGTGCACAACCACTGTCAGACACACCGTCGTAATATGAGGGGCCCTGTGCCAGTACCGCCGTCCACGAGAGAGTGTTCCCCCCAGCTCGAACAGTGCTCTACCACTTGCAAAACTTACCTCTCCCTGCTCCATCACTGTGTAGTCTGTGCTGTTAAATCCTTCAATGGCACTGCCAATACAAATTTGTTGAAATGATAGATGATAGTAAAATATACAGGGGTCCTGGCCTCTATTTAGACCAGTTAATACTTTGCGCCAACTACCACTGTCTGCTACTCAGCAGAGGAGCCCACCCCTGTACCTAGCTATGCCACCAGTTTATTTATGAACAATTTTTTGGCAGACATTTAGCCCACTTTATTTTATTGGCCCATTAACTGTGTCAGCCACTCATTACAGTTTTCCTCCACTGAATAAAGCAATGCCGCTTGTTTAGTCCTGTTACCAATTTTGAACTGCATTTAGCCTACTTTTTTATTTTAGGCCTACTGTTAGGAGTCGAGTTCCCACCACTGCACAGGGGGAATCTCGAACCATGTCTGCTGCGGTCTCCCATTCTGCATCGGCTGCAGTGGAGCCTGCTCAGCGGAGACGTCGGTCCCAGCATCTCACTGAATCTGATACTGTGCAAAGGGTTACTGCTGCTTTTCCGCCTTCTGACATTGAAGCCAGTGCTGGCCAGCGGCAAGCAGACGCTTTTGGGACTGCTGCCTCTCCAGACTCTATTATTGTACCCTGCACTGGTTTGCGGCGAGCTGGCTTTTCTTGGACTAAGTCCTGCTTTGCACACACTGAGCATGCCCAGGGTAAGATCTCTCAGTGGCTTCGCTGCTCATTGCAGCTTTTGAGCGTAGCGAGGCTCAAGGAGGGGGGCCCTAGGAGGGGGGTAATGTTAGGAGTCGAGTTCCCGCTGCTGCACAGGCGGAATCTTGAACCATGTCTACTGCGGTCTCCCATTCTGCATCGGCCACAGTAGAGCCTGCTCAGCGGAGACATCGGTCCCAGCGTCTCACTGAATCTGATACTGTGCAAAGGGTTACTGCTGCCTCTCCAGGCTCTACTATTGTACCCTGCACTGGTCGGCGGCGAGCAGGCTTTTCTTGGACTAAGTCCTGCTTTGCACACACTGAGCATGCCCAGGGTAGGATCACTCAGTGGAGATCAAGGGTCACATGCTCAGGTACTGCAGCAACTTCCATTGGTCCTCCAGGAAGGTTCTATACCTGATCAAGTTCTGTGGCAGCTTTCCATTGGTCCTTCTGGGAAGGTCCTGTAGGTGCTACAGCTATAAAAGGTTCTCATGTCCGCATGGCTATGCGCTAGTATCAAATATGTACGAGCTCAGCGCCAGTGTGGTAATGTGTGTGATCGGGGACCTGGCTGAAATAAGCCCCTGGAATGCTGGCACCTCTGGCTTGGAGTTTATGTCTGAATTCAGGGCTGGCTAATAGCTATTAGAATTCCAGCTCCACCGGAGAGGAGGTGCATGTTGGTTGGACTGCATGACCACTGTCAGCTCTACATAGTAGCTGTGTCCCCTGTGAGCTAAACAGGGCACAGCATTCTCTTTACTATGGGCTCTGTGAAGTAACAGAGTTCATTTGTACTAATTTGCTTCGCCGCCTTGCTTAGCAGCAGGTTCTTTCATGCACGGTGGATCCCGGGTTGCGAACGCTCCTATCTCATTTAATAAATATATTCGGTGCGTTCCGCCAACGCTAACAGTCTGTTTCTTAGCTGTGCCAATCTTATGTTTATTATTTTCAAGGTTTTTGTGTGATTTCACTTCATCATGTGGTACCACCATGTGACATGATGATTGCATTCCAGATTTGATTGGTTGAATTTTGTTTAAATACCTCTTCCTGGGTGCTAATAATAAATCTCCACCGGAAGAAGATGGAGTTACTGTTGAAACGCATTGTGGAATCATCTAATACATCTGTTTCCTTGAGTTCCTAGCACTCGTGTGACCATTTTTTCATTCCTTTCTATTAAATCTCACTTCTCTATCGCTCCCATTTTACATCACCCCGATGTAGATAAACCATTTAAAATGGAGGTGGATGCCTCATTGGTTGATGCTGGAGCAATCCTGTTACAAAAGGATGCTCAAGGTCGGAAGCATCCTTGCTTTTTTTTCTCCAAAACCTTCACATCGGCGGAGAGGAATTATTCCTTAGGGGACAGAAAGTTGCTAGCAATGAAGTTTGCCTTCTCGGAGTGGAGACACCTCCTGGAAGGGGCTCTTTTTACTGTCCAAGTTTACACCAACCATAATAATTTGATGTACCTACAAACTGCTCAGCGGCTAAATTCTCGCGAGGCTAGATGGTCCCTGTTCTTCGTGCCGATGCTCTCTCCCAGTCCGTAGTGTCATCAGAGAAGGAGGAGGTGGAGCCTCGATTAATTGTCCCTTCTGAGAGCCTGAGGACCATGGCCCCGGTTTTGGTAGAGTCTGTGCCCCCGGGCAAGACTTTTGTGCCACCTAATTTATGATCGGAGGTTCTCTCTTGGGCTCACTCATCCAGGGTGGGTGGACATTTTGGGACCAAAAGGACATCTGAACTTCTGATGAGGATGTACTGGTGGCCGCATATGGCCCATGACATTGGAGACTATATTTGGGTATGTGTCTCCTAGGCCAAGAATAGGTCTCCACGACAACGGCCTGCTGGGCTACTTTACCCCCTGCTGGTGGTGGACAGGCCCTGGGAAATACTGTAGTCGGGATGGACTTTGTGGTTGACTTACCCATGTCCCGTAGCTGCACTATCATCTGGGTAGTCACCGACCATTTTTTCCAAAATGGTGTGCCTGATGCCTCTTCCGTGGGTACCTTCTGCACGGGCCTTGGTGGCATTGTTCATTAAGCATGCTTTTCTTCTAGACGGTGTACTTGACACAATTGTCAGTGACCAGGATCCCCAGGTCGCATTTCAGTTTTGGAGAGAGCTTTGTCGCCTACTCAGCATTGAGTTGGATCTCTCTTCAGCTTAACATCCCGAGACGAATGCGTTGGTAGAGAGGGCCAACCAGACCCTGGTCACATATCTGTGACATTTTATTTCGGCCAGGCAGAATGGCTGGGCATCCTTGCTACCGTGGGAGGAGTTTGCGCTGAACAACGTGATAGCTGATTCCACTGGGAAAACCCCATTCCTCCTTAATTACGGCCAGCATCCGCATAAGCCTGTGCCCATGCCCATGTCTTCTACCGACTCTAGGGTGGCAGACTGGGCGGTGGAGGCACGTGACATTTGGGACCGCAGACAAGATGCCATCTGGGCCTCCAAAGAGAGAATGAGGCTTTCTGTCGATGCACACCGGTGCCTCACTCCGACCTTTGCTCCTGGCGACTTAGTGTGGTTCTACGCCCGTAACATCAGGTTGCGACTTGAGTCCCCTAAGTTTGCGCCTCGCTACATAGGTCCCATCAAGGTCCTGGAACAGGTTAACCCTGTGGTCTATTGTCGAGCCCTTCATCCACGCCTAGGTATCAATGACACCTTTCATGTGTCCCTCCTAAAACCCGTTCACATGTCCCGATTTTCCAAATCACCTGCTGGGACACTGTGCTTGCCTACGGACGATTATGAAGTGAACACTATTGTTGGGTGCAAGGTGGTACATGGCAAAAAATATCTGGTGGACTGGAAGGGTCATGGCTCAGAGGAATGTTGAGCACATTCAGGCTCCTCAGCTCATTGCAGCTTTTGAATGTAGCAAGGCCCATGGAGGGGGCAATGTTAGGTGTCGAGTTCCCACCGCTGCACAGGGGGAATCTCGAACCATGTCCTCTACGGTCTCAAATTCTTCCCCAGCTGCAGAGGAGCCTGCTCAGCAAAGACGTCGGTCCCAGCGTCTTGCTCAATCTGATGCTGGGCGTCTGGTATTGCTGCCATCTCAGGTTCAGCTATTGTAACCAGTATTAATCAGCAGTGAGCAGATGCTCCAGGGACTAAGTCCTGCTTTTTGTAAACTGAGCATGCCCATGGGACGACCTCTCATTGGAGGTCAGGGGTCACATGCTCAGGTCCTGAAGTAGCCCTGATTGGACCACTTGGAAGGTCACAGAAGGACACTGCTATAAAAGGTTTGCATGACCGCTCGGCCATGCGCTAGTATAAACAAAAATTGTGTGTGTGTATGTGTATGTTATCTGGTGAAAGCTGCTAATTATCCTCTTGCCTAGCGTTGTTGTTTGAGTGTGGGTGTTTGGAGCAGACTAGCGCCAGTAGTGCCTTCCAGCACAGAGCACATTTTTTACAGCGTCATATGCAGCATTCGTCAGAGTGGCGCCATGCACAACTAGTGAGCTTTCCTGACCCTAGTTAGGGTGGTTAGTGGCGTCCGCCAGACCAGCGCTGCGCGCACTCATTGCACTACATTTATTATTATTAGTTGTTCCCTGGCACCGCAGTTGCAGCGCCGAGCACTAGTGGGTCTTGAAGGACTCTAACCCTGTGTCCTTGGGGCAGATTCCTGTGACCAAATGCTAGCATTCACTCAGCGGTATTGCGGCCCTGTGACCCAACAGGGTTCACCTCCTTACATACCGGGTGAAGCTAACCCGTGTGTGTTCACATTATACCACCATATACTGTCTGCCATTACCGAGCAGCAGGTGTCATCTCTGCATGGCGGACACCGGGCCACGAACGCACCATACTACTACCTTTATATTGTTTGGTGTGTTCTGCCAGTCCTAACAAAAACTTCAATCAAGATACTGGAGTTACCTTAATAAAGACTTTTCATATTTCTCAATTTAAATGATTCATAAAAGTTGCAAGAAAAAAAAGCCGCTATCCAGAAGTTCCACAAGGTAACAAAGCTTTGATTTCTGAGTAATAATAGACTGTGTCAATTACAATTCATTTCACCACTGACAAGCATGACTGCAGCATCCATCACTGAGAACTGGTGAACAATCAGGTAATTGTCAGGACGTTACAACCCTGACATGTGTCCTGTGCATTAGGACTAAGGACTGGTTTTGCTATGTTTAGCAAGGAAGAGTCAATTTAACCCTTGCTGTGCTGACCAAAGACGTCACACCTGTTCCAAGACTAGTGCGGATGATATGGAAGGATTCCAGAAATATCCAAGGCGCGATAATGTAAGACCAGGTCTCTAAAGGTGACACTGCACCAAAATTAAAGCTACATTTCATTTATCGACTTTCTTTTCTTATCAACATTTGAATTTATGGACTTTGATTGACACATGACACACGGTCTCTACAATATCTACATGCTATCATCTAATTCAAAGGAATTATTATCTAAAGACTGTTTTAAAAGAACAAAGAAGAAGAACGGAAGACATCAAGATGAAGATCTGATGACATCAGTTGATGATGATCAGATCTGAGATGCTTCAATTTAGATATAGGGAAGTATAATTATATATTTTATATGAATTTTGGTCACGGCTTACGATAACATGAATTTACATATCATTATGTAATTGAGTACGCTTAACAATAGCAATATTATTATTATTATTATTATTATTATTAACAATACATTATTTTGCTAAAGAAGAAGAAAAGAAGAAAGGAGATTTTATCAATATATCTACTTTGAGGGTACCAATTAATGTCTGTCACCCTCAAAAGGCAGAATTTTAAAATATTAATTATTGATTATTGACTTATTATTACACTCAATTCTATACTGAGCCTCATGGAAGGTTTGGCTGATATTACATGTGCTATTCCTGTATATTTAGCTCAGAGTATAAGTTAACACCATATAGAGAGAACACGTGCCCTATGGGACATATACATATCCATGACTCACAGGAGGGGGGCTGTCACTTGAGGGGTTCTTCACTCCCTGCGGACTTCACACATGGCACACAGACTTCATATAACATGGACAGCTGGTATGTGAGTTAGCTATGTGCTTCTTGATGGCTTCCACCATGCTCCATGACAGAGACAGACGTCATTTACCATTCAGAATCTCAGGAAGATGGGGAACAAATTTTGATATAGAGAAATGGACAATCTCTTTGTAACTATTTCACCTATTTTATGTTTTGCTGCAATGATGCTTTTTGGTGGACAATCCAACAAACCACTACATTTTTTATAAGACATATCATGACATTTTCTTTAGAGTATCGCATCTGGTAAAGAGTCCTGAATAATTAAATATACAAAACAACTATTTTTAACAGTCGTCTACCCAAAAACATTAGCAGCCTTGCAGCACTGGAGTCCTGTGTTACAACCCCACCAAACAAGCATCTGTAAAGAGCTTGTATGTTCTCCCCGTGTTTGCTAGGGTTTCCTCCCAGGACTTATTTTTCTACCCACACTCAAAATACATACAGATAGGAAATTTAGACTTTGAGTCCCAATGGTGACAGTGCCAGCAATGTCTGTAAATGTCTGTAACACAAATGTACAATTATTGGTGCTATAAGTGATAAAAAAAATTGAAATTGATGCTCATCCACACTCAAGTGGCACAAATATCAGTTTCATAGACTACAATTATCAGAAAAATCTAAGGAGAGTAACACGGGTACTTGACTTTAAAAGAGTGGAAGCCTGTTGTTATCAGAGTCCTACTGCTACAGATAACACACATGCAGGAGACCCAACCAGGAGTGTTCACATTTCCAAAAATTATTGGAGACTCCAACAAAGTGGCATCAATTTCACCATAGTAGAAATAGTATAATAATGACCGACACTTCTTACGTTACAGCAACCCAGCAGATGGACACACATTCAGCACTGTTCACATTTCCACAAATTTGTGATATCATTTGCAGCAGCAACAACAGCAGGCACAGAAGCCCCACTAAAGATATCACAGACTGCAATTACGTGAGAACAATGCAGCACACTAAAAACTTCAACATCCAGTAACAGAAGTTGTCAATTATCTTTGAACAGTTCGTGATGTTGTTGGTTCACTTTTGCTATCACAAACATTACCACCTACCCACATACACCTTGAACACCCCTTCGACCATGACCTCTCTCTTTCCCAGGTATGTTGCTCAGATAGTGTGCTAATAGCACAGTGTTAGCAACTAAAAATTAGATTTTTTACTCTACACCAACTCTACACATAGCTGAATTTTAGCAGCACTAAATGAGGTGAAATATGGCATGCTGAATCACATTAGACACATATTAAATACGTGTTTCAGTGTGAATGTGGCCTGTATACCATAGACTAGATGCTTCAATCAATTTCAAAATGAGATCTCCCCTCCTGTATATTATTAGTAACAAAAGACATTTTTTTCTGTGGATAAGGCCTATATAACATAGTCTAGATGCTGTAAACCATTTCAAACTGAGATCTCCCCTACTCTATGATGTTAGTAACAGAACAAATTATTTTTTTGTGTTGATGGGGCCTCTATAACAAAGAGTGTATGCTCCAACAGATTCAAACTGAGATCTCCCCTACTGTATGAAAAGAAGAAAGAATTGTTTCAGTGTGGATTAGGGCTGTATGACAAAGAAGGTATGCTCCAAACAATTGCAAAATGAGTTCACCTCTACTGTATTACACTAGTAACAGAAAGAAAAGTTTTTAGTGTGGATGAAGCCTGTATAGGCTAGAAAATAGGCTCAAAACAATTTCAAACTAGGAACTCGGCTGCTGTATCACGTTAGTAAAAAAAATAATGAATGTGCAACAGCTCTGCACACAGAACAATGTTATAGCCAATAAATGGCAAGGTTTGATATGCCAGGCTGTATCACGTTTGTATCAACAGAAAAACTTTTTTTTTTCATGTGCGTTAGCTATGCAGACTGGTTTATTTCACCGCCACAAAATTACAACGTGGAACATGGTGAGCTGCATCACATTTAGCAACAGAATTTTATTTTTATTTTTTAATGTGTGTAATGTCTGCAGACAGCTTCTTATCACTGCCACAAAATTGCAATGTTGGATATGGCGAGCTGCATCACATTTAGTAACAGAAAAAATATTTCTTTATAATGTGTGTGAGCTCGGCACACAGGTTATTTCACCGCCCCAAAATTACAGCGTGGGATACGGCAGGCTGTATCACGTTTAGCAACAGAAAAAATTATTTCTTTATAATGTATGTGAGATCTGCAGACAGCTTTGTATCACCGCCACAATATTAGAGCATAGGATATGACGGGATGTATCCTGTATTGCAACAGAAAAACTTTTTTTTTATCTGCATGAGCTCTGAAGACTAGAGATGAGCGACCTTTACTTTTATAGGATCGGGTCGGGTTTCACGAAACCCGACTTTTTCAAAAGTCGGGTCGAGTGAAATCGGCCGATCCTATAAAAAAGTCGGGGTCGGGGTCATCCGAAACTCGAAACCCAATGCAGTGCATTGGGTTTCCATGGTTCCCAGGGTCTGAAGGAGCGGAAACTCTCCTTCAGGCCCTGCGATCCATATTTTAGTGTAAAATAAAGAATTAAAATAAAAAATATCGCAATACTTACCCTCTGACGCGCCCTGGTACTAACCGGCAGTCTTCCTTCCTTAGAATCAGCCTTCCAGGACCTGGCGGTGACGTCGCGGTGACGTCGCGGCTTGTGATTGGCCGCGCGGCCGCCCATGTGACCGCTCGCGCGACCAATCAGAAGCCGTGACGTCACCGAAGGTCTTTCAAGCACTGATTCTTAGGAAGGAAGGCTGTCGGAAGGAAGCAGGGCGGTTCCGAGGGTGAGTATATACCTAATAGGAATATACTCACCCTCGGAAGCGCCCTGCTTCCTTCAGACAGCCTTCCTTCCTAAGAATCAGCGCTTGAAGGACCTTCGGTGACGTCACGGCTTCTGATTGGTCGCGCGAGCGGTCACATGGGCGGCCGCGCGGCCAATCACAAGCCGCGACGTCACCGCGACGTCACCGCCAGGTCCTGGAAGGCTGATTCTAAGGAAGGAAGACTGCCGGTTAGTACCAGGGCGCGTCAGAGGGTAATTATTGCAATATTTTTTATTTTAATTCTTTATTTTACACTTTAATCTGAATTCCGATACCAATTCCCGATATCTTAATCATATCGGGAATCGTTATCGGAATTCCGATTCCAGATTCAAAAGATCGCCGACTTCATGGCCGACCCCACACTGGGGTTTCATGAAACCCAACCTTGCCAAAAGTCGGCGACTTTTGAAAAATCTCGACCCGTTTCGCTCAACCCTACTGAAGACAGCTTCATTTCCACAAAATTACAATGCGGGATGAAGTGGGCTATATCACATTTATCAACAGAAAAAATATTTGTTTTAATGTGCATGAGGTCTGCAGACAGCTTCATATCAACGCCATAAAATTACAGCGTGTGATACGTCAGCCTGTATCACGTTCAGCAACAGAAAAACTTTTTTTTCATCTGCATGAGCTCAGCAGTCAGATTAATTTCACTGCCACAAAATCACAATGTGGAATAAGGCAAGCTGTATCATGTTTAGCAACAGAAAAACATATTTGGTTTAATGTGTAAGAGGTCTGCAGACAGCTTCATATCAATGGCATAAAATTACAACATGGGATACGGCAGGCTCTATCACATTTAGCAATAGAAATTATTATTTTTTTATGTGCATGATCAAGTGTATACATGTAAAAATAATGACAGGAAGTAAAAAGGGGTTTGACAGAAAGAGGAGCCTCAAATAAAGGCAAAAAACTAAAGTGCCCAAGTGTCAAGGTAAGCAACATACCTCAATAGCACATTAAAAGTGCATAGTGCTAAAGTGCAATAATGGTAAAAAAAGAATAATATACCTTTAAAGACCGCTTGGTCTTGATAGCGCGCTATTGAGGTAAACACGTATACACTTGTATGAAATAATATAATTCCTTTCTTTGGTGATAATTTAGATTAATTTTTATGGTATTCACATATGTAATTTTACTCATATCTTAGGTGCCTTTTGATCATATCACGCTACTAATACATTTAATCTGCCATTTGTAATATTTTTTTTTGTATAAAAAATATTTTATCCTACATTTTTTCTGATGTTGATCATTTATATATGTCTTGATACGTGCATAATTTCTATATAGTATCATTTTGTGTCATTTTATCGAATAAATATAAACATTTCATTATACAGTCATGGCCAAAATTTTTCAGAATGACACCAAAATTATATTTTCACATGATCTGCTGCCCTCTGGTTTTTATTAGTGTTTGTCTGATGTTTATATCACATACAGAAATATAATTGCAATCATGAGTACCAATAGGTTATATTGGCAGTTAAAATGAGTTAATGCAGCAAGTCAATATTTGCAGTGTTGACCCTTCTTCTTCAAGACCTCTGCAATTCTCCCTGGCATGCTCTCAATCAACTTCTGGACCAAATCCTGACTGATAGCAGTCCATTCTTGCATAATCAATGCTTGCATTTTGCTAGAATTTGTTGGTTTTTGTTTGTCCACCCGTCTCTTGATGATTGACCACACGTTCTCAATGGGATTAAGATCTGGGGAGTTTACAGGCCATGGACCCAAAATCTCTTATGTTTTGTTCCATGAGCCATTTAGTTATCACCTTTGCTTTATGGCAAGGTGCTCCATCATGCTGGAAAAGGCATTGTAGGGCGCCAAACTGCTCTTGGACGGTTGGGAGAAGTTGCTCTTGGAGGACATTCTGGTACCATTCTTTATTCATGGCTGTGTTTTTAGGCAAAACTGTGAGTGAGCCGATTCCCTTGGCTGAGAAGCAACCCCACACATGAATGGTTTCAGGATGCTTTACAGTTGGCATGAGACAAGACTGGTGGTAGCGCTCACCTCTTCTTCTCCGAATAAGCTGTTTTCCAGATGTCCCAAACAATCGAAAAGGGGATTCATCAGAGAAAATGACTTTGCCCCAGTCCTCAGCAGTCCACTCCCTGTACCTTTTGCAGAATTCCAGTCAGTCCTTGATGTTTTTTCTGGAGAGAAGTGGCTTCTTTGCTGCCCTCCTTGAAACCAGGCCTTGCTCCAAGAGTCTCCACCTCACAGTGCGTGCAGAAGCACTCACACAAGCCTGCTGCCATTCCTGAGCAAGCTCGGCACTGCTGGTAGTCCGATCCCACAGCTAAAACAGTTTTAAGATACGGTCCTGGCGCTTGCTGGTATTTCTTTGGCGCCCTGGAGCCTTTTTGACAACAATGGAAGATCTCTCCTTGAAGTTCTTGATGATGCAATAGATTGTTGACTGAGGTGCAATCTTTGTAGCTGCGATACTCTTCCCTGTTAGGCCATTTTTGTGCAGTGCAATGATGGCTGCACGTGTTTCTTTAGAGATAATCATGGTTAACTGAAGAGAAACAATGATACCAAGCACCAGCCTCCTTTTAAAGTGTCCAGTGATGTCATTCTTACTTATTCATGACTGATTGATCGCCTGCCCTGTCCTCATCAACACCCATACCTGTGTTAATGGATCAATCACTAAAACGATGTTAGCTGCTCCTTTTAAGGCAGGACCGCAATGATGTTGAAATGTGTTTTGGGGGTTAAAGTTCATTTTCTTTGCAAATATTGACTTTGCAAGTACAGTAATTGCTGTTAAGCTGATCACTCTGACATTCAGGAGTATATGCAAATTGCCATTAGAAAAAATGAAGCAGTAGACTTTGGAAAAATTAATATTTGACTCATTCTCAAAATTTTTGTCCATGACTGTATATCTCTTGTCTGGATATTTCTTGGGTTTTCAGTTAGTTCTTTTTCCTTGAGTGGCTTCCACTTTTCACAGAGCACCGCAGTCACTTTATTTTATATAGATAATTAAATATACATTTATGAAATATATATCTTTTATAAAAACGTATAATTCCATAAGGTGTTACTTTTGTGTTTATTTGTCCCCTGAAGGTGTAGACTGCCTAATTTTCATCAAAAAATACAAGTCATGGATATCCAATGACTTATGCACCCCAGTCGTAGATTGGGCAGACTAGGCGATGGTGTCATTTTTAGTGTCATGTATTGGTCTTGTGTTATTGCAGTCTGTGCCATCTGTGTGGTGTCTTCTGTGCCTGCTGTTGCTAGTGCTACTGATGTCACAAACAATTTTTTTAATTGTGGATACTCAAAGTTGGGTTTCCATCTGGTGGGTTGCCTGTAGTAGAAGTTATGTCAGATGCCTATAATATTGTTTCTTCTCTGTGGAATTTGATGCCCCTTTTGTGCTGCGTGAAAATTCTTTTTTTTTAAATATGGAGACTCCAAGTTGGGTCTCCATCTGGTGGGTTGACTGTGTAAGTTGGGCTCACAGACAGGCAGATCTGCATTCACTTTCAGTCAACTGCCTGTGTTGCTTTCCTTACATTTTTCTACCAACAGTACTGTATGAAAAGGATGTTTGTGCCACTTGAGTGTGGTTGGAATAAAAAAAAAATATGGAAGTGTTGCATGAGGTATCAGGTCCCCCAGCTAAAAAGATTACACCCTCCCTTAACCACCAGGTCCACATTAAAACTTCAAATCCAAGCTACAGTAAAGGTACCTTCACACATAACGATATCGTTAACGATATCGTTGCCTTTTGTGACGTAGCAACGATATCGTTAAGGAAATTGTTATGTGTGACAGCGACCAACGATCAGGTCCCTGCTGGGAGATCGTTGGTCGCTGAAGAAAGTCCAGAACTTTATTTCGTCGCTGGATCTCCCGCTGACATCGCTGGATCGGCGTGTGTGACACCGATCCAGCAATGTCTTCACTGGTAACCAGGGTAAACATTGGGTAACTAAGCGCAGGGCCGCGCTTAGTAACCCAATGTTTACCCTGGTTACCAGCGTAAAAGTAAAAAAAACCAAACACTACATACTTACCTACCGCTGTCTGTCCCCGGCGCTGTGCTTCTCTGCACTCCTCTTGCACTGGCTGTGAGTGTCGGTCAGCCGGAAAGCACAGCGGTGACGTCACCGCTCTGCTTTCCGGCCGCTGTGCTCACAGTCAGTGCAGAGGAGTGCAGAGAAGCACAGCGCCGGGGACAGACAGCGGTAGGTAAGTATGTAGTGTTTTTTTTTTTTTACTTTTACGCTGGTAACCAGGGTAAACATCGGGTTACTAAGCGCGGCCCTGCACTTAGTTACCCGATGTTTACCCTGGTTACCGGGGACCTCGGGATAGTTGGTCGCTGGAGAGCTGTCTGTGTGACAGCTCTCCAGCGACCAAACAGCGACGCTGCAGCGATCGACATCGTTGTCGGTATCGCTGCAGCGTCGCTTAGTGTGACGGTACCTTTAGTGCGGAAAGTATTCACACCCCTTTAAGTTTTCCACTCTTTGTTTCATTGCTGCCATTTGGTAAATTCAAAAAAGTTCATTTTTTTCTCATTAATGTACACTCTGCACCCCATCTTGACAGAAATTTTTTTTACAAGTTTATTAAAAAAGAAAAACTGAAATATCACATGGTCATAAGTAGTGTTGAGCATTCCGATACCACAAGTATTGGGTATCGGCCGATATTCGCGGTATCGAAATTCCGATACCGAGTTCCAATACTTTTAGTATATTGGATACCGGAATCGGAAGTTCCCATAAGGCAAAGTCCCGGTTTTATTTAATTCAGCCAATGAGAAATGATTACAAGTGTGGGCACACATGGCTGTGATTGGCTGCTGAAATGATGTCACGATGCCCTATAAACGTCGCTGCCGCCATTTTGGGTTCACTCTGCTGTGAATTCAGTTAGGGACAGGACACTGTGTTCTGACTGAGGGCCAGTTTAGAGATAGCGATTTGCTTCATTGTGCTTTACCCAGGCTAATTTAGCAACCTCTGTGTGAGAACCTTGCTTTTGCCTTGCAGCGCTGTTCACAGGTGTCTGCAAGGTCTCTGTGTCTGTGAGTGCAGTTCACTCTGTAGTCTGTCCACAGTCACAGCCGGTCGTGGTCAGCTCAGGGTGCGTCACTGCCTCATACTGCTCAATCCATTGTCCTTTTTTGCAATTAGTGCAGCCTGCTGCACATTTTTTCAAATGTATCCTATTAGTGGCTTTCCCTCCGTGTCCTGCTAGATTGTGGAAAAACACTATATAGGATTACATAGAGGAGCTTGTGTTAGGTCTCGAGTTCCCGCTTCTGCACAGGGGGAATCTCGAGCCATCTCCGCTGCGGTCTCCCATTCTTATCCAGCCGCAGTGGAGCCTGCTCAGCAGGGACGTCGGTCCCAGCGTCTTGCTCAGTCTCACTCTGTACAGAGAGTTACTGCTGCTTCTTCAGCTTCTGCCATTAAAGCCAGTGCTGGTCAGCAGCGAGCGGACTTCTCTGGGACTAAGTCCTTGTCTGCACACACTGAGCATGCCCAGGGCAAGATCTCCCGTTGGAGATCGAGGGTCATGTGCTCAGGCCCTGCAGCACATTCCATTGGTCTTCTTGGCAGGTCTTGGAAGGGCAAAGTTTCTGTGGCCACTTCCTGTGCTGCAGCTATATAAACTGCGCATGACCGCACGGCCATGCGCTAGTGTACAATTGTTAATGTGTGTATGTTGTGAGTGCAAGTCGTCCTTGGATACCCCTACCCTATTGAATGTCTGTTCGCGGAAGGTGTATGGCTGCTATCTAGCGCCAAACTTATCCTACTGCACGAATCACACATTACAGCGTCCAGTTGCTGTGACCACCAGTACGGCGCCGTGCACTTCCTCTGTGCTTTCCTTACCCAAGCCTGGGTGGTTAGTGGTGTTCGTCAGTGCGGCACCGCATGCACTCTTGTGCCCTAATATTGGTATTCAGCTTCCTTACACACCCAGTTGCGGTGTTGTGCCAGCAAGGGTCTAATCGGACTTCAATCCTACTTGGGGTTGAGTTCGCTGACTACTTGCTCGCCCTCTATGTGCGGTACCGCGATCCTGTGACGCAACAGGATCGCTTCCTTCACGCTGGGTGAAGTTTAACCCACGTGTGTATACTTATGAGTACCGCCATATAGTCCGTCATTACTTGGCAGCAGGTTCCATCTCTGCACGGTGGACCCCGGGCTGCGAACGCACCATACACTATCTGTCTTATTATTTGGTGCGTTCCGCTAGCCCTAACAGCTTGTTTTGGCCTTGCAGCGCCATTCACAGCTGTCTGCACGGTCTGTCTGTGAGTGCAGCTCGCTCTGTAGTCTGTTCTACCGCCACAGCCGGTTGTAGTCAGCGCAGGGTGCGTCACTGCCTCATACCGTTCCATTGTCCGTTTGTCAATTAGTGCAGCCTGCTGCACATTTTTGCAAATTTATCCTATTAGTGGCTTTCCCTCCGTATCCAGCTAGATTGTGGAAAAACACTATAAAGGATTACATAGAGGAGCTTGTTTTGGTCTTGCAGCACCGTTCACAGCTATCTGCACGGTCTGTGTGTGAGTGCAGCTCGCTCTGTAGTCTGTTCTACAGCCACAGCCGGTTGTAGTCAGCTCAGGGTGCGTCACTGCCTCATACCGTTCCATTGTCCGTTTGTCAATTAGTGCAGCCTGCTGCACATTTTTTCAAATTTAATCTATTAGTGGCTTTCCCTCCGTATCAAGCTAGATTGTGGAAAAACACTATAAAGGATTACATAGAGGAGGTTGTTTTGGTCTTGCAGCACTGTTCATGGCTATCTGCACGGTCTGTCTGTGAGTGCAACTCACTCTGTAGTGTCTGTTCTGCAAAAAAAATAAAAATAAATAAAGTTCACCAAACACACCACTTTACAGTTGTGTAGGCCACATTAGCTCATATTAAATTGTAGTACACACTTTATAAAATTAGTGTTTCTTATACCTGTTAGCAGCTGTTCAGGAATAAGCACACTAAACCCTTAGTACTTTTCTGCCTATCTTTATCAGTCTACCAAGATGAAGAAGGCAGGGAGTAAGGCACGTGGTCGTGGGCATGGAGCAGGGAGAGGACATGGGGATTCTGTGCCTGCTGCAGGCACCGGTGACTCATCATCCCCCAGTTTTAGCAGGGAACAGACCTTCATGCCCAGCTTTGTAGGAGCTCACCATACCCCGCTGCTGCGGGACGAACAAATTGAAGCCGTTGTCGGATGGATGGCAGCTAATGCATCAACTTAAATTAGTGCAACATCCTCTCAGGCACAGAGCACTGAAGAGCAACCATCTGTCTCTTCACCACCTGCCAAATTGCCCAGGCAGTCAGAGAGCCCAGGACAGGAGCCATCTCTACTTTTGTCCTCTGAATCTCTTGGCTTGGAAAGAGGGGGCCAGCCAAGCAGCATTCTAGAATCAGAAGAAGAGGCAGTATGCAGTGATGCCCAACAGCTTGTTCTCTCTGAATCTGAAGAGGCGGGTGGGACAGTGCCTCCGGTCAGCACACCTCAGTACGCATCTGATCATGAGACTCAGGTGCCACTTTCTGGTGTGCACTGTGCTGCCGAGACAACCCTGTTATGATACGGTGGTTTAGGAGCAACATGGAACGAGCTCTGAAGGAAGTGGTAACTGTACTGACTGCAGTCCCTAAGCTCAGCACAATACTAGAAGTAGCCGTGGAATGCTCCTAACTCTCCCTAGGCATCTTGTCACAGCCTAAGAGCTAACTACCCCTAAAGATAGAAGCAGGAAAGCTATCTTGCCTCAGAGAAAATCCCCAAAGGATAGATTAGCCCCCCACAAATAATGACTGTGAGGGAAAAGACATACACAGAATGAAACCAGGATGAGCACAGGAGGCCAGTCTAGCTTGATAGATAGGACAGGATGGAATACTGTGCGGTCAGTATAAAACACTACAAAAATCCACGCAGAGTTTACTAAAAATCTCCACACCTGACTAAAGGTGTGGAGGGTAAATCTGCTTCCCAGAGCTTCCAGCAAGACAGAATTAATTCATACTGATAACGCTGGACAAACATAGAAGCACAGAACGGATAAGTCCACAAACTGTGAACAGAAAAGAGCAAGCAAAAACTTAGCTTTGCAGAACTGGTCAGGAAAACAGGGTACTCCAAAGAGATGTGAATCCAACCAGGAACATTTCCAAGTGCACTGGCTGAAGGACAGAACCAGGCATAAATAGTCGAGCAGAAAAGACGATCAGTGGAAGCAGCTGAAGACAGCTAACTCCAACGAGCAGCCATACCACTTGAAACCACAAGAGGGAGCCCAAGAGCAGAACTCACAAAAGTGCCACTTACAACCACCGGAGGGAGCCCAAGAGCGGAATTCACAACACAACCCAGGACAAGCAGTTGGTGGAAGAGGGTAGCGTAGATGATGAGGTCCTTGACCCATCATGGCATGAGGTACAGGAAGGTGGTGGGAGCAGCTCTGAGGAAGAGATTCCCAGAACGGCCGGTAGAGGGAGGGGGAAGACTGCGGTGCCTGTAGCATCCACTTCGGCACCCATTAGGAGCATGCCTCTTCCAAAAGCCAAGACACCCCCAAGACTTGCAGTACCTGGTCCTTTTTTGACACAGTTGCAGATGACATTTGCTTTGTCAAATGCAAGCTTTGTCATCAGAAAATCAAATGAGGGAAAAATGTCAGCAACCTCAATACTACAATTATGTAGAAACATGTGCGGACCAACTACGCGGTGGAGTTACAAAAACATACTGAAGACCTAGGCCAACCTACAGCGGCACTTACCACCTCTTTAGCTCATGTTGGAGCCTTTTCTTCCAGCTCACACACTGCTGGTTCGGCTTCCTCACAGGATCACCATGGAAGAACTTCTGGCACCTTTGTCCAGAGACCCACTGTAATTCCACCCACAGCACCACGTTCCCAGTCATCCTCACACTCCCAGCTCAGTCTACAGCCATCGGTAGCACAGGCATGGGAGAAAATGTGGCCATTCTCAGCAAACCTCCCACGAGCACAGGCTCTGAATGCAGGCATTGCAAAACTACTGTCCCTTGAAATGCTCTCATTTAGGCTGGTGGAGACGACTGACAGCGTCCGTAACTTGATGGCATTGGCAGTCCCACAATACAATGTGCCCAGCCACTTTTATTTCAGCAGGCAAGCCGTCCCTGCCCTGCAAAAGCATGTGGAGGGAAACATTAAACATGTACTACTAAATGCCGTCAGTAGCAAGGTCCATCTCACCACCGATGCGTGGACCAGTCACCATGGACAGGGACGATACCTTTCCCTCACTGCTCATTGGGTTAATGTTGTGGAGCCGGGTACAGATCGTGAGAGTTGGCACTCTACGTGTTCTGCCAACTCCAAGGATTGCAGGAATCCAGTCTGTGCACGTTGACTCCGCCTCATACTCCAGTACCTCAGAATCATCGCTGCAGGAGCCGTCACGGTTCACCTCCACATGGACCCGTGAACACTTACCTGATCTGACCGATGTGAGCACAGCCGTGGCCCAACATCAACAGACCGTATTGAAATTAATTTCTTTGGGGAATCGAAGCCACACAGCGCAGGAGCTCTAGAATGCCATCAAGCAGGAGAGCGACATGTGGTTTGTGCAAGCGAGTCTCCAGCCAGGCATGTTAGTGTGTGACAATGGCCGAAATCTGGTGGCAGCTCTGGGCCTAGGCAAACTCACTCAGTTCCCTTGTCTGGCACATGTGCTCAACTTGGTCGTTCAGAGTTTTTTGAGGGTCTATCTGGATCTTGATGCACTGCTGCACAAGGTCCGCCTAGAGTGTGCTCACTTGCGGCGCTCGAGCATGGCAAGATCGCACATTGCAACTCTACAGCGCCGATTCCGCATTCCAGAACATCGCATCATATGTGACCTACCCACCAGGTGCAATTCTACATTACGTATGTTGGAGCAGTTGTGTGAGCAGCAGCCAGCAGTAATGGAGTACCAGCTGCATCAGGCGCAAAGAAGTCGCAGTGCGCGCTGTTCAGACTTCACAACCACTGAGTGGGCCACTATGAAGGACGTCTGCCAGGTTTTGCGTGCCTTCGATGATTCCACGTGGATGGCGAGTGCAGATGATGCACTAGTCAGCATGACTGTTCCCCTTATCTGCTTGCTTGAAAGAACACTGCAAGCGCTAAGGGATGAGGTGGTGGAAGAGGTGGAGGATGAGGAGGAAGAAATGCCATCTGCTTCTGGACAGTCTGCGCCAAGTTGTTCCTCACAAAGGCCTAGGCAGGGAACACTTTGTGAGGAGGATGAGGAGGAGTCAATGGAGGAGGAAGAGATCAGTCCAGAGGAGGGAGTTACACAAATCTCCAGTAGTCAGTATGTAGAGCGAGGGTGGGGTGATGCAGAGCAGGCAGAGATCACACCTCAGGCAGAAGACAGCGTTTCTTGGCCAGTTGGCAGTCTACAGCACATGGTTGATTTCATGCTGCAGTGCCTGAGAAACGACCGCCGCATCGCCCACATTCTTACCATGGCTGATTATTGGGTGTAGACCCTCCTAGATCCGCGCTACCGTGACAACTTACAAACCCTCATAACACCATTGCAGCGGGAGCGTAAACTGCGGTAGTACCAAGACAAACTGGTGCAGTCCATCATCTTCGCCAGTCCAATCGAGAGAAGTGCTGCTAGTGCTTTACAAAGCAGTTCAGTGCATCGAGGCAGTGGAGGAAGCTCTGCACAAAGAGGGAGCAGAAGCACTGCCTCAGCACAAGGCAAGACCAGTCTGGCCCAACAGTGGCAAAGTTTTGTGTGCCCGCCACAAATGTCTACACCATCACAGACGGGTCCACTCAGCAGAAGGCCACGTTTCCACAGATGGTGACAGACTACATGTCTTGCCCTCTCAGCGTACTCCCAGACGGCTCTTCCCCCTTCAAATTTTGGGTCTCTAAGCTGGATACATGGCCAGAGCTTAGCCAGTATGCATTGGAGGTGCTGGCTTGCCCTGCTGCTAGTGTATTATCGGAAAGTGTATTTAGTGCCGCAGGTGGTGTACTAACAGTCCATCGCATGCGACTATCCTCCGATATCATTGATTGGCTTACTTTTCTGAAATAATTGGTTGGCAACAGTGTCCAGGTCTCCTGTTGTGTTCATGTTTCTACCGCCTGAACTGTGGACATTACCCCGAAACACAGTGTCTGCAAATTGAGATTCTGGTTTGGCTATTATCCTAAGTCATGTGACAAGGCTCGTTAAAGGGTCGACATTGACTGTTAGGATTGTTATTTCCAATAGGTGGCACTAGAGTTCTGGTCCTTTTTCTCTCTGAAGAGACAATTTGCAAATTTCCCAGAGGAGCATTGCGGCTTTAAGTCTCCTCACCTCGACATGCTTATCATGTCACTCTCCGCAAGGAGAAACGACCGTCGCATGCAACTATCCTCCTATAACGTCGACCGGCTTACTTTTCTGAAAATGAACAAGGCCTGGATATCGCAGGAATTTGCCACTCCTCCTCCAGATTAAATACTTGGTTGGCAACAGTATCCAGGTCTCCTGTTGTGTTCATGTTTCTACCACCTGAACTTTAATCCCTGGGCTCCAACACCGCCAGTTGCCGCTCAGAACTGCCAGCCGCAAAGTCAACACATGACCCAGTGTTATTGGGGTTCAGTAACGCCAGCTACTCCCCTGCTGTGTATCCGGCAATGTGTCCAGTGGCCGCCACGCTGGCACAACAACAGACATTAACCTGCTTCCATTCTGCTCCTCCATGATTCCCCGGGCTCCAATACCGCCAGTTGGTGCCCGGAAGTGCTGGCTGCACAGAGAAAAACACTCGATCATGTGTCAGTGGGGTTCAGTAATGCCAGCTGTTAACCCTGCTGTGTATCCGGCAATGTGTCCAGTGACCGCCACGCTGGCACAACAACAGCCTGCACAGTCAACAGTTGCTCCTCTGTTATTGTGGTTCAGTAACACCAGCTGTTCCCCTGCTGTTTGTGCGGCAAAAACTAAAGTCTGCTCCTCCTGCTTTCCCTGGGTTTCAACACCGCTAGTTGTTGCCCGGAAGTGCTGTCTGCACAGTCAACACTTGCTCCTCTGTTATTGGGGTTCAGTAACGCCAGCTGTTCCCCTGCTGTGTGTGTGGCAAAAACTAAAGTCTGCTCCTCCTGCTTTCCCTGGGTTTCAACACTGCCAGTTTTTGCTCAGAAGTGTCTTTGGCATTGGTACTCCCTCCAGCCCAGCCTGGTTCCAGCACGCCAGCTGTTTCCGGGTAGTGTCAAGGTCACTTAGACTCCAAAACGTTGTCCTGTCGTATTGAGGTCGGGTTAGCCGACTCCATGGTGCCTGCAGTTTAGGTGCTTCCTATGTGGGCTGCGGGAAGTGGCAATCAAGGCTGGTTCTGTAGTGCCAATAGGACAAGCTCCCCTTGTAGGACTGTGGTATTTCGGTAACAGCAGCCGACTCACGGCCTAGCTATTGTTTCTTTTCCTGTGGACCTTCTGCTGCCTATCTGAGTTCCAGCACCGTTAGCTAGTTCTTGGGAAGACAATCTTGACTAGATCCCCCTGGTTCCAGCACCGTCAGCTGGTTCCAGGCAGAGCCTTTGGCTTAGGTGCCTCCTTCTGGGTATCTGTTATGATTAGGCAACTCAGTACCACAGTGAACATAGAGGTCAGAGCACATACAGTGATCTGACAATAATCCAAAAACATAGAACAAGCTCTGAGACGTGGGAACTCTGTTGACCGCAAACCCTAATCCTATCCAACAACACTAGAGGCAGCCGTGGATTGCGCCTAACGCTACCTATGCAACTCGGCACAGCCTGAGAAACTAGCTAGCTTGAAGATAGAAAATAAGCCTACCTTGCCTCAGAGAAATACCCCAAAGGAAAAGGCAGCCCCCCACATATAATGACTGTGAGTAAGATGAAAAGACAAACGTAGAGATGAAATAGATTTAGCAAAGTGAGGCCCGACTTTCTGAACAGAGCGAGGATAGGAAAGGTAACTTTGCGGTCAACACAAAACCCTAAAAACCACGCAAAGGGGGCAAAAAGACCCTCCGTACCGAACTAACGGCACGGAGGTACACCCTCTGCGTCCCAGAGCTTCCAGCAAACAAATAGATAAGCTGGACAGAAGAAAAGCAAACAAAATAGCAAAGGAAAACTTAGCTATGCAGAGCAGCAGGCCACAGGAACGATCCAGGAGGAAAACAAGTCCAATACTGGAACATTGACAGGAAGCCAGGATCAAGGCACTAGGTGGAGTTAAGTAGAGCAGCACCTAACGACCTCACCACATCACCTGAGGGAGGAAACTCAGAAGCCGCAGTACCACTTCCCTCCACCAACGGAAGCTTACAGAGAGAATCAGCCGAAGTACCACTTGTGACCACAGGAGGGAGCTCTGCTACAGAATTCACAACAGTACCCCCCCCTTGAGGAGGGGTCACCGAACCCTCACCAGAGCCCCCAGGCCGACCAGGATGAGCCACATGAAAGGCACGAACAAGATCGGGAGCATGGACATCAGAGGCAAAGACCCAGGAATTATCTTCCTGAGCATAACCCTTCCACTTAACCAGATACTGGAGTTTCCGTCTTGAAACACGAGAATCCAAAATCTTCTCCACAATATACTCCAACTCCCCCTCCACCAAAACCGGGGCAGGAGGGTCAACAGAAGGAACCATAGGTGCCACGTATCTCCGCAACAATGACCTATGGAATACGTTATGTATGGAAAAAAAATCTGGAAGGGTCAGACGAAAAGACACAGGATTAAGAACCTCAGAAATCCTATACGGACCAATGAAACGAGGTTTAAACTTAGGAGAGGAAACCTTCATAGGAATATGACGAGAAGATAACCAAACCAGATCCCCAACACGAAGTCGGGGACCCACACAGCGTCTGCGATTAGCAAAACGTTGAGACTTCTCCTGGGACAAGGTCAAATTGTCCACTACATGAGTCCAAATCTGCTGCAACCTATCCACCACAGAATCCACACCAGGACAGTCCGAAGACTCAACCTGTCCTGACGAGAAACGAGGATGGAACCCAGAGTTGCAGAAAAATGGCGAAACCAAGGTAGCCGAGCTAGCCCGATTATTAACCCTTATCCGGCTGAATAGGTACAATTGTAACTATTCCGTTTTAAAATTGCAATAACTTTTTTTTGAAAAGACGTAGAGGGCTGAAATTTCGTGACATCTCTACATTTTTGGTCCAGAATATATTGGCCAAATTTCAATAAAATATCTCCACCCGCTTCCGAGATAAGGGGTCGAGATCTTTTTGCATCCATAACAAGCTGCATAGGTACAAATGTACCTCATATATTTTGAATGAAGATAATGCAAGGGAAAAAGCATAAATTTTTTTTTTAATGATAATGCTATTTAACTATTATAAACAAGTAAAAAACTGTTCATTTACATTATAAAAGAAAATGTAAGAAACTTTTTTTTATTGATTTTCTTTGCAAGTAATGCATGTTGGCTTTGCTACAGAGTGTTCATCGCAAATGGGTTTCACACAAACCACACAAGACTTTCTAGTCTTGCGTTGTTTTCGCCTCAGGTCTCTGCAGACATAGCAACTACCAACAACAGGGGAGGGTCCACGACTACCATGAGGTATTTTGGGGCCAGCTGCTGGCTGCGATGCTACCACAATGCATCGTCCAAGCACCATTTCTACTGCACCTCGAAGAAAATGGTTTCTCATTATCATTTTGTTTGTACTACGATCTTCAATTGCAATCATACACAGCTGATTTGCGAGATCTTTCAGGAACTTTCTTCGTTGATCCTTTGCCCTGAAGCTTGGATTGTGTTCTCTGTAGATGATGTAGGATGCTAACCCACTGACATCAATCATATTGTAGAAAAATGCCAAAGTTCGTCGTTTCACAGTGTACTCTCCCAACATTTTATCCATAACATCAACGCCACCTTTTGTTATGTTGTAGTATTTTATTATCTCTGGCTTGGCTGCTAGTGTCTCTTCAACTTCTCCCGTCATGTGCATAGATGATAGAAGCACGACTGATTTGTTCTTCTTTGGTACATATGAACAGACTGTTGCATCATGATTGTAGGCAAAATTTGTCGAGTATACAGGCCTTTCTTTGGCAGGCTGCATGTTGTTAGGTAGGAACCTTTTGTTTTTTCTCACTGTACCAACTAGTGTCATGTTCCAGGAGTTCAATACCTTAGCTAGTTCCATGGTTGTAAAGAAGTTATCGGTGGTGACATTTCTTCCAGAGCCTTTATACGAGCTCACTAGGTCCAATACTGTTCGTTCTCCAATGTTTACTTGTCGAGGACCATCAGTTGGTTTCCCAGTGTAGAGCTGACCTTGTAAAGGGTAGGCATTTGATGAGTCACAAGCCCAGAAAATCTTTATGCCATATTTAGCTGGTTTTGAAGGTATATACTGGGTAAATTTAGTATGACCTCTAAATGGAAATAATTGCTCGTCGACGGTGATACAATGATATGGCTTGTAGGCTCTCTCCAGATTACTGTTCAGCATTGTCCAGATGTCCCGTATTGGTGCAGCTTTATCTGTTTGCACACGTTCTGCACGTGTATTTTCGTTGTCAAACCTGATAAATCTGAGTATCATCTTGAAGCGGTCACGAGACATGGCTGCACGTATAAGAGGCAGAGCAGCAACATTCCACATTTCCTCCAGATTCTCTTTGTTGGCTCTGTGCACACCAGCAGCAATCAGTATGCCCAAAAATGCATGAAGTTCAGTTTCAGTAAATTGCTTGAATGTTTTTTGTGGTGGCCGTTTGGAAGAATCAGGAAAACGTTGTACCAGTTCGTTGTTGTAAGCATCACAAACTCTCTTGGCCTTTCGATTCGTTTCCCGTAATATGATGTCACACATCTCGGGAGTCATGATGGACTTGAATAGCTCTTTTGCTGTATATAGGTTGCTGATTGCTGCAGGGCCACCTCTTTGTCGTAGGACATTACGAGATTTTGTTTGTGCATTTGGCAGTGGATTACTGCACCATTGAGTTTCATCCTTAGCAGTCCAAATGTCGCCTGCACTTTGAGGCACAGAATCATCCTCAACACTTTCGTCTGATTCGTATTCATTTTCATGCTCTATGACCATTTCTTGTTCAATGTCTGAATCTTCTTCAGTAACATCCACTTGTGGTACATAGTTTTCATCATCAGATGGAACATATGGTTCATCCTCATGCTCAGAATCAGATTCTTCTAGCATTCGCATTATTTCGTCAGATGTAAATCTGTAAATATGAAAAAATGTAAAATAAATAATTTTCCGAAATACTACATTATTGGCTTTTCACAAAATTATACTAACCTGCAAACACGTTTTCTTGGATTATGGCGGAAACTAGATCCAGCATTACTATCACTCATGATTAGTGTTGAGCGATACCTTCCGATATCGGAAAGTATCGGTATCGGTTTGGATCGGCCGATATTCAAAAAATATCGGATATCGCCGATACCGATACCCGATCCCAATGCAAGTCAATGGGACCAAAATATCGGAATTAAAATAAACCCTTTCTTTCCTTGTAGGTTCATTCTACATGAAGGAAAACAACTAAGAATAATGCCGGATGTATTTGGGGAGGTGGCGGAGACATTAAAGTCATAGAGGTTTATCCCAATCAAATAGAATAGCATGTTTTTTGTTTTTTTTTAAGACGTTCGGAGTGACAAAGATATTGACTATGTAAATTTTTTTTTTATTTTGTCAGATATTGATGTTTCACTATTCCACGCCCTTCCCCTTCTTTTTTTTCTTTTTTTTTTTCTTTTCCCACACTTTCATCTTCATCATCATCAGCATCTTTGACATCAACTTCTTCACCTTATTCATCTTCTTCTTCATCTTCTACCTATTTTTTTTTTTTTATTACATTCTTCATATTCATTTTATTCAACTATTATTATTCTTCTTATTCTACATATTCTTTTTATTCCACTGTTATTATTCTTCCTATTCTACTTCTTCATCATATTCTCATTTGTGACAGGCATTCCCGTAGTTGTTATCTATAAAAGTTTGAAGATTACACCTTCCGTTCTGCCAGTCACAAAAGTTACATTTGTCCGCGTTCAGTTTGGCCTGCAGCATCAGGCTTTATCCAGGGGCACCACGAGGAGGAACGGACTCACCCCCATACACTGCTTAGTCTTCTTCTGCATATAATTTAGATAATATCTTTTGCTCTGATATTAAGTCTTATGCTTAATGTTCTTCTGCTCTTTGTTCTGCAGCCTCTTGTTCTTCTGCTTCTCGGTCTTCCATGTTGTCGTCTCCAGGGTCGTCGTCTCCAGTGTCGTCATCTCCGCCGTCGTCGTCTCCGCCGTCGTCGTCGTCGTCATCGGGGTGGTCTTCCGTGTCGTCGTCATCGTGGTGGTCTTCCGGGTCGTCGACGTTAGGGTCTTCAACTTGGAAATGTAGCAGAAGGTACAAGAAGGCTGAGAAAATGCCAAGAACCAGCTGATGGAACTGGAACTCGGATGGCTACCCGAAGGTTCAAGAGCCTATGGAACTACCGAGGACCAGCTGACGTTACTGGAACCCGGTTACTAAGCAGGAGGTACCCGTGCTAAAAAGCACTACCAAGGACCGCCTGACGTTGACGGAACTCGGATACCCAGAAGGAGGCACCTAAGCCAAAGGCTCTGCCCGGAACCAGCTGACGTTACTGGAACCAGGATGGGGAGCAGAAGGTACAAGAGCAAAAGACACTGCCGAGAACCAGCTGACGGTACTGGAACCCGGATGGGTAGCCGAAGGTCCAAGAGCCAATGGAACTACCGAGGACCAGCTGACGTTACTGGAACCCGGTTACTAAGCAGGAGGTACCCGTGCCTGAAAGCACTACCAAGGACCACCTGACGTTGGTGGAACTTGGATACCCAGAAGGAGGCACCTAAGCCAAAGGCTCTGCCCGGAACCAGCTGACGGTACTGGAACCAGGATGGGGAGCAGAAGGTACAAGAGCAAAAGACACTGCCGAGAACCAGCTGACGGTGCTGGAACCAGGTGGTGGACCCGAAGGCCCACAGGAGAGGAGAGAACAGCTAGGCCGCGAGGCAGCCGCAGTTACCGAACCCCAACAGTCCTACAGGGGGAGCTGGGCCTACTGGCACTACATAACCAGCCTTGACTACCAGTTCACGCAGCCCACATAGGAAGCTCCTAAACTGGAGGCACCCTGGAGTTGGCTAACTCGACCGCACCACGACGGGGCAAGCATAGGCGTCTCAGTGAAGTTGACACAACCCGGAAACAGCTGACGGTGCTGAAACCAGGCTTGGCACGAGGGAGTACCTGTGACAAGAACACTGCCGAGAACCAGCTGGCGGTGCTGGAACCCGGATGCGTTGCCCCAGTGTGCAAGAGCCAATGGCACGACCGAGGACCAGCTGACGGTGCTGGAACCCGGTTACTAAGCTGTAGGTGCCCGCGCTTAAAAGCACTACCAAGGACCGCCTGGCGTTGGCGGAACTCGGATACCCAGGAGGAGGCACCTAAGCCAAAGGCTCGGCCCGGAACCAGCTGACGGTGCTGGAACCAGGTGGTGGACCCCAAGGCCCACAGGAGAGGAGAGAACAGCTAGGCCGCGAGGCAGCCGCAGTTACCGAACCCCAACAGTCCTACAGGGGGAGCTGGGCCTACTGGCACTACAGAACCAGCCTTGACTACCAGTTCACGCAGCCCACATAGGAAGCTCCTAAACTGGAGGCACCCTGGAGTTGGCTAACCCGACCGCACCACGACGAGGCAAGCATAGGTGTCTCAGTGAGCTTGACACAACCCGGAAACAGCTGACGGTGCTGAAACCAGGCTTGGCACGAGGGAGTACCTGTGACAAAAACACTGCCGAGAACCAGCTGGCGGTGCTGGAACCCGGATGCGTTGCCCCAGTGTGCAAGAGCCAATGGCACGACCGAGGACCAGCTGACGGTGCTGGAACCCGGTTACTAAGCTGTAGGTGCCCGCGCTTAAAAGCACTACCAAGGACCGCCTGGCGTTGGCGGAACTCGGATACCCAGGAGGAGGCACCTAAGCCAAAGGCTCGGCCCGGAACCAGCTGACGGTGCTGGAACCAGGTGGTGGACCCGAAGGTCCACAGGAGAGGAGAGAACAGCTAGGCCGCGAGGCAGCCGCAGTTACCGAACCCCAACAGTCCTACAGGGGGAGCTGGGCCTACTGGCACTACAGAACCAGCCTTGACTACCAGTTCACGCAGCCCACATAGGAAGCTCCTAAACTGGAGGCACCCTGGAGTTGGCTAACCCGACCGCACCACGACGAGGCAAGCATAGGTGTCTCAGTGAGCTTGACACAACCCGGAAACAGCTGACGGTGCTGAAACCAGGCTTGGCACGAGGGAGTACCTGTGACAAAAACACTGCCGAGAACCAGCTGGCGGTGCTGGAACCCGGATGCGTTGCCCCAGTGTGCAAGAGCCAATGGCACGACCGAGGACCAGCTGACGGTGCTGGAACCCGGTTACTAAGCTGTAGGTGCCCGCGCTTAAAAGCACTACCAAGGACCGCCTGGCGTTGGCGGAACTCGGATACCCAGGAGGAGGCACCTAAGCCAAAGGCTCGGCCCGGAACCAGCTGACGGTGCTGGAACCAGGTGGTGGACCCCAAGGCCCACAGGAGAGGAGAGAACAGCTAGGCCGCGAGGCAGCCGCAGTTACCGAACCCCAACAGTCCTACAGGGGGAGCTGGGCCTACTGGCACTACAGAACCAGCCTTGACTACCAGTTCACGCAGCCCACATAGGAAGCTCCTAAACTGGAGGCACCCTGGAGTTGGCTAACCCGACCGCACCACGACGAGGCAAGCATAGGTGTCTCAGTGAGCTTGACACAACCCGGAAACAGCTGACGGTGCTGAAACCAGGCTTGGCACGAGGGAGTACCTGTGACAAAAACACTGCCGAGAACCAGCTGGCGGTGCTGGAACCCGGATGCGTTGCCCCAGTGTGCAAGAGCCAATGGCACGACCGAGGACCAGCTGACGGTGCTGGAACCCGGTTACTAAGCTGTAGGTGCCCGCGCTTAAAAGCACTACCAAGGACCGCCTGGCGTTGGCGGAACTCGGATACCCAGGAGGAGGCACCTAAGCCAAAGGCTCGGCCCGGAACCAGCTGACGGTGCTGGAACCAGGTGGTGGACCCGAAGGTCCACAGGAGAGGAGAGAACAGCTAGGCCGCGAGGCAGCCGCAGTTACCGAACCCCAACAGTCCTACAGGGGGAGCTGGGCCTACTGGCACTACAGAACCAGCCTTGACTACCAGTTCACGCAGCCCACATAGGAAGCTCCTAAACTGGAGGCACCCTGGAGTTGGCTAACCCGACCGCACCACGACGAGGCAAGCATAGGTGTCTCAGTGAGCTTGACACAACCCGGAAACAGCTGACGGTGCTGAAACCAGGCTTGGCACGAGGGAGTACCTGTGACAAAAACACTGCCGAGAACCAGCTGGCGGTGCTGGAACCCGGATGCGTTGCCCCAGTGTGCAAGAGCCAATGGCACGACCGAGGACCAGCTGACGGTGCTGGAACCCGGTTACTAAGCTGTAGGTGCCCGCGCTTAAAAGCACTACCAAGGACCGCCTGGCGTTGGCGGAACTCGGATACCCAGGAGGAGGCACCTAAGCCAAAGGCTCGGCCCGGAACCAGCTGACGGTGCTGGAACCAGGTGGTGGACCCCAAGGCCCACAGGAGAGGAGAGAACAGCTAGGCCGCGAGGCAGCCGCAGTTACCGAACCCCAACAGTCCTACAGGGGGAGCTGGGCCTACTGGCACTACAGAACCAGCCTTGACTACCAGTTCACGCAGCCCACATAGGAAGCTCCTAAACTGGAGGCACCCTGGAGTTGGCTAACCCGACCGCACCACGACGAGGCAAGCATAGGTGTCTCAGTGAGCTTGACACAACCCGGAAACAGCTGACGGTGCTGAAACCAGGCTTGGCACGAGGGAGTACCTGTGACAAAAACACTGCCGAGAACCAGCTGGCGGTGCTGGAACCCGGATGCGTTGCCCCAGTGTGCAAGAGCCAATGGCACGACCGAGGACCAGCTGACGGTGCTGGAACCCGGTTACTAAGCTGTAGGTGCCCGCGCTTAAAAGCACTACCAAGGACCGCCTGGCGTTGGCGGAACTCGGATACCCAGGAGGAGGCACCTAAGCCAAAGGCTCGGCCCGGAAACAGCTGACGGTGCTGGAACCAGGTGGTGGACCCGAAGGCCCACAGGAGAGGAGAGAACAGCTAGGCCGCGAGGCAGCCGCAGTTACCGAACCCCAACAGTCCTACAGGGGGAGCTGGGCCTACTGGCACTACAGAACCAGCCTTGACTACCAGTTCACGCAGCCCACATAGGAAGCTCCTAAACTGGAGGCACCCTGGAGTTGGCTAACCCGACCGCACCACGACGAGGCAAGCATAGGTGTCTCAGTGAGCTTGACACAACCCGGAAACAGCTGACGGTGCTGAAACCAGGCTTGGCACGAGGGAGTACCTGTGACAAAAACACTGCCGAGAACCAGCTGGCGGTGCTGGAACCCGGATGCGTTGCCCCAGTGTGCAAGAGCCAATGGCACGACCGAGGACCAGCTGACGGTGCTGGAACCCGGTTACTAAGCTGTAGGTGCCCGCGCTTAAAAGCACTACCAAGGACCGCCTGGCGTTGGCGGAACTCGGATACCCAGGAGGAGGCACCTAAGCCAAAGGCTCGGCCCGGAACCAGCTGACGGTGCTGGAACCAGGTGGTGGACCCCAAGGCCCACAGGAGAGGAGAGAACAGCTAGGCCGCGAGGCAGCCGCAGTTACCGAACCCCAACAGTCCTACAGGGGGAGCTGGGCCTACTGGCACTACAGAACCAGCCTTGACTACCAGTTCACGCAGCCCACATAGGAAGCTCCTAAACTGGAGGCACCCTGGAGTTGGCTAACTCGACCGCACCACGACGGGGCAAGCATAGGCGTCTCAGTGAAGTTGACACAACCCGGAAACAGCTGACGGTGCTGAAACCAGGCTTGGCACGAGGGAGTACCTGTGACAAGAACACTGCCGAGAACCAGCTGGCGGTGCTGGAACCCGGATGCGTTGCCTTGCCTATTAAAGATTGTCTTCCTAGAGCCCCAACTAGCGGTGTTGGAGCAAAGGGTAAGCAGGGGGAGATGAGTGTAGGCCGAAGCCTGCACTGGAGGCAGCTTTGTGTCTGCGTTGCGTTTGCAGGACACTTTGCCGGCTACACACTGGGGGAACAGCTGGCGTTGCTGAACCCCACTAACACAATGGCGTGTGTTTTTCTCTGTGCAGCTAGCACTTGCGGGCAAAAACTAGCGATGTTAGAGCCCGTGTTGAAGCAGGAGGAGGAGGAGAGGAGCAGAGTGTAGGCCGAAGCTTAGTTGAACCAATTTCAAAGGAAACCTTTAACCCCCCCCTCAGGTGTTACAAAGTACAAGAGACACACCTTGTGCAGTATTAATGCTGCACAAGTGAAAGGTTGCTCTATTAATTTGTCTACTTGCACACGCTGAATGAAAGACATACACAATTTACCCCATTCTACAGTCAAACTGTAGTGGATGCGTGACTTGGTTTTTTGATGAGACGCAGCACAGGTGTCCAAAATAACGCCTTGGTGCTTGGAGCAGCTTCCTGAGCGTTGTTATTTGCTGTACAGGAGTCTGCGCTCTTGTGTTATCCCTTGGCAATGCCCTGTTAGCGCTGCCCATCTTATGACATCATTTCATGTTGGCCGGTGCGGTTAACGATGGCCATAAATCCCAGACCCACAGTGTCTTTTCATAAAGCCACACTGCGGTGCTGGGATTCGTGGCCTTGAGCAGTAAATATTTTGGCCGCTCACACACGTCCTTACACCTGCTTCAGACTGGGCGGCCTCTGCTGATCCCTTCTCGCATGCCGCGGCCATGAGGCTGCACAGTCTGAAGAAGGCTGAAGGAGATGAGTTAAGACAGGCGAAGATATGCACTGCTCGTGCCCATCAATCACACCCTCGCAGTCAAAATAATTAAGACAACGAGGAGCATTTTATTCAGGCAGGGCGGACGAACAGGCGCAAGTAGCCAACCAATGATGTCAGAAGACGGGAAGCGCTACCAAGGGGGGTGCTGCGTATCATTAGAAAGGAAAGTCACACCTCAGGGACAGTGGAATGGTCTCAAAGAGACACATTTTGTACGTGTTGAGTTCCACGTGGGCAAGGAGAAAACATCAGCCACCTTGTACAAATGCAGCAGTACTGCTGTACAAGGTGGCTGTTATACATAGAAACACCTGGGGGTGGGGGCCAGGCTCCCTTCAATTTCAGTTCATGTGCCTGCGTGGCGTTTGCAGGTCACGTTGCAAGCTGCACAGCAGGGGAACAGCTGGCGGTGCTGAACCCCACTAACACATTGGCTGGTGTTTTTCTCTGTGCAGCTAGCATTTCCGGGCAAAAACTAGCGGTGTTTGAGCCCAGGGTCAGCAGGAGGAGGAGGAGAGGAGCAAAGTGTAGGCCGAAGCCTGCACTGGTGGCAGCTTTTGGTCGGTTGTGCCAGCGTGGCTTGTGCTGGACACGATGCCGGCTACACAGCGGGGGAACAGCTGGCGTTGCTGAACCCCACTAACACATTGGCTGGTGTTTTTCTCTGTGCAGCTAGCATTTCCGGGCAAAAACTAGCGGTGTTTGAGCCCAGGGTCAGCAGGAGGAGGAGGAGAGGAGCAAAGTGTAGGCCGAAGCCTGCACTGGTGGCAGCTTTTGGTCGGTTGTGCCAGCGTGGCTTGTGCTGGACACGATGCCGGCTACACAGCGGGGGAACAGCTGGCGTTGCTGAACCCCACTAACACATTGGCTGGTGTTTTTCTCTGTGCAGCTAGCATTTCCGGGCAAAAACTAGCGTTGTTAGAGCCCAGGGTCAGCAGGAGGAGGAGAGGAGCAGAGTGTAGGCCGAAGCCTAGTTGAACCAATTTCAAAGGTTACCTTTAACCCCCCCTCAGGTGTTACAAAGAACAAGAGCCACTCCTTCTGCAGCATTAATGCTGCACAAGTAAAAGGTTGCTCTATTAATTTGTCTACTTGCACAAGCTGAATGCAACACGTAGACTATTTAGCCCATTATACTGTTTAACAGTAGTGGAGGCGTGACTTGTCTTTTTAAAGAAAAGCAGCACAGGTGTCGAAAACAACACCTTTTTGCATGGGCGCAGCTTCCTGAGCGTTGTTAGTTGCTGTACAGGAGTCTGCGCTCTTGTGATCCTTTGGCCATGCGCTGTGAGCGCTTCCTGTCTTATGACCTCATTTCATGTTGGCCGTTGCGGTTAGCGATGGACATGAATCCCAGACCCACAGTGTGTTTTTAAAAAATCACACTGCGGTGCTGGGATTCGTGCCCTGGTGCAGTAAATATGTTTGCCGCTCACACATGTCCTTACACCTGCTTCAGACTGGACGGCCTCATCTGATCCCTTATCGCCTGCCGAGGCCATGAGGACACCCAGTCTGAAGAAGGCGGAAGGAGATGAGTGAACACAGGCAAACATATGCACTGCACATGCCCATCAATCACACCCTCGCTGTCCAAAAAAATAAGACACCGAGGGGCGTTGTTTCGAGCAGGGGAGATGCACAGGCGCAGCCAGCTAACCAATGATGTCAAAAGACGGGCAGCGCTAACAAGGGTGGTGCTGCGTGTCATTACAAAGGAAAGTCACACCTCAGGGACATTGTAATGGTCTCTAATGAGAAACATTTTCTACGTGTTGAGTTCCACGTGGGCAAGGAGAAAAAGTCAGCCACCTTGTACAAATGCAGCAGTACTGCTGTACAAGGTGGCTGTTATACATAGAAACACCTGTGGGTGGGGGGCAGGCTCCCTTCAATTTCAGTTCATGTGCCTGCGTGGCGTTTGCAGGTCACGTTGCAAGCTACACAGCAGGGGAACAGCTGGCGTTGCTGAACCCCACTGACACATTGACTGGTGTTTTTCTCTGTGCAGATTGCATGTCCGGGCAAAAACTAGCGGTGTTAGAGCCCAGGGTCAGCAGGAGGAGGAGGAGAGGAGCAAAGTGTAGGCCGAAGCCTGCACTGGTGGCAGCTTTTGGTCGGTTGTGCCAGCGTGGCTTGTGCTGGACACGATGCCGGCTACACAGCGGGGGAACAGCTGGCGGTGCTGAACCCCACTAACACATTGGCTGGTGTTTTTCTCTGTGCAGCTAGCATTTCCGGGCAAAAACTAGCGGTGTTTGAGCCCAGGGTCAGCAGGAGGAGTAGAGGAGCAGAGTGTAGGCCGAAGCCTAGTTGAACCAATTTCAAAGGTTACCTTTAACCCCCCCCCTCAGGTGTTGCAAGGTACAAGAGCCACACCTTGAACAGCATTAATGATGCACAAGTCAAAGGTTGCTCTATTTAATTTTGCTCCTTGCACACGCTGAATTAAACACGTACACTATTTAGCCCATTATACTGTCAAACAGTAGTGGAGGCGTGACTACTAGTCTTTTTAAGGTGACGCAGCACAGGTGTACAAATTTACACCTAGGTGCTGTGCGCAGATTCCTTACCGTTGTTATTTGCAGTACAGGAAACTGCGCTCTTGTGTTATCCCTTGGCAATACCCTGTTAGTGCAGGCCGTCTCATGACCTCATTTCATGTTGGCCGCTGCGGTTAACGATGGCCATAAATCCCAGACCCACAGTGGCTTTTCATAAAGTCACACTGCGGTGCTGGGATTCGTGGCCTTGTGCAGTAAATATGTTCGCCGCTCACACATGTCCTTACACCTGCTTCAGACTGGGCGGCCTCAGCTGATCCCTTATCGCATGCCGCGGCCATGAGGCCGCACAGTCAGAAGAAGGCGGAAGGAGGGGAGTGAAGACAGGGGAACATATGCACTGCTCGTGCCCATCAATCACACCCTCGCAGTCAAAATATATGAGACAACGGGGGGCGTTGTGTCGGGCAGGGGGACGCACAGGCACAGCCAGCCAACCAATGATGTCAGGAGACGGGCAGCGCTAACAATGGGGGTGCTGCGTGTCATTAAAAAGGAAAGTCACACCTCAGGGACATTGTAATGGTCTGTAATGAGACACATTTTGTACTTGTTGAGTTCCACGTGTGCAAGGAGAAAAAGTCAGCCACCTTGTACAAATGCAGCAGTACTGCTGTACAAGGTGGCTGTTATACATAGAAACACCTGGGGGGGTGGGGGGCAGGCTCCCTTCAATTTCAGTTCATGTGCCTGCGTGGCGTTTGCAGGACACGTTGCCAGCTACACAGCAGGGGAACAGCTGGCGGTGCTGAACCCCACTAACACATTGGCTGGTGTTTATCTCTGTGCAGCTAGCATGTCCGGGCAGAAACTGGCGTTGTTTGAGCCCAGGGTCAGCAGGAGGAGGAGAGGAGCAAAGTGTAGGCCGAAGCCTGCACTGGTGGCAGCTTTTGGTCAGTTGTGCCAGCGTGGCTTGTGCTGGACACGTTGCCGACTACACAGCAGGGGAACAGCTGGCGTTGCTGAACCCCACTAACACATTGGCTGGTGTTTTTCTCTGTGCAGCTAGCCGTTCCGGGCAAAAACTAGCGGTGTTTGAGCCCAGGGTCAGCAGGAGGAGTAGAGGAGCAGAGTGTAGGCCGAAGCCTAGTTGAACCAATTTCAAAGGTTACCTTTAACCCCCCCCCTCAGGTGTTGCAAGGTACAAGAGCCACACCTTGAACAGCATTAATGATGCACAAGTCAAAGGTTGCTCTATTTAATTTTGCTCCTTGCACACGCTGAATTAAACACGTACACTATTTAGCCCATTATACTGTCAAACAGTAGTGGAGGCGTGACTACTAGTCTTTTTAAGGAGACGCAGCACAGGTGTACAAATTTACACCTAGGTGCTGTGCGCAGATTCCTTACCGTTGTTATTTGCAGTACAGGAAACTGCGCTCTTGTGTTATCCCTTGGCAATACCCTGTTAGTGCAGGCCGTCTCATGACCTCATTTCATGTTGGCCGGTGCGGTTAACGATGGCCATAAATCCCAGACCCACAGTGGCTTTTCCTAAAGTCACACTGCGGTGCTGGGATTCGTGGCCTTGTGCAGTAAATATGTTCGCCGCTCACACATGTCCTTACACCTGCTTCAGACTGGGCGGCCTCAGCTGATCCCTTATCGCATGCCGCGGCCATGAGGCCGCACAGTCAGAAGAAGGCGGAAGGAGGGGAGTGAAAACAGGGGAACATATGCACTGCTCGTGCCCATCAATCACACCCTCGCAGTCAAAATATATGAGACAACGGGGGGCGTTGTGTCGGGCAGGGGGGACGCACAGGCACAGCCAGCCAACCAATGATGTCAGGAGACGGGCAGCGCTAACAATGGGGGTGCTGCGTGTCATTAAAAAGGAAAGTCACACCTCAGGGACATTGTAATGGTCTGTAATGAGACACATTTTGTACGTGTTGAGTTCCACGTGGGCAAGGAGAAAAAGTCAGCCACCTTGTACAAATGCAGCAGTACTGCTGTACAAGGTGGCTGATATACATAGAAACACCTGTGGGTGGGGGGCAGGCTCCCTTCAATTTCAGTTCATGTGCCTGCGTGGCGTTTGCAGGTCACGTTGCAAGCTACACAGCAGGGGAACAGCTGGCGTTGCTGAACCCCACTGACACATTGACTGGTGTTTTTCTCTGTGCAGATTGCATGTCCGGGCAAAAACTAGCGGTGTTAGAGCCCAGGGTCAGCAGGAGGAGGAGGAGAGGAGCAAAGTGTAGGCCGAAGCCTGCACTGGTGGCAGCTTTTGGTCGGTTGTGCCAGCGTGGCTTGTGCTGGACACGATGCCGGCTACACAGCGGGGGAACAGCAGGCGGTGCTGAACCCCACTAACACATTGGCTGGTGTTTTTCTCTGTGCAGCTAGCATGTCCGGGCAGAAACTGGCGTTGTTAGAGCCCAGGGTCAGCAGGAGGAGGAGAGGAGCAAAGTGTAGGCCGAAGCCTGCACTGGTGGCAGCTTTTGTTCTGTTGTGCCAGCGTGGCTTGTGCTGGACACGTTGCCGACTACACAGCAGGGGAACAGCTGGCGGTGCTGAACCCCACTAACACATTGGCTGGTGTTTTTCTCTGTGCAGCTAGCATTTCCTGGCAAAAACTAGCGGTGTTTGAGCCCAGGGTCAGCAGGAGGAGTAGAGGAGCAGAGTGTAGGCCGAAGCCTAGTTGAACCAATTTCAAAGGTTACCTTTAACCCCCCCCTCAGGTGTTGCAAGGTACAAGAGCCACACCTTGTGCAGCATTAATGCTGCACAAGTGAAAGGTTGCTCTATTTGTTTTGCTCCTTGCACACGCTGACTAAAACACGTACACTATTTAGCCCATTATACTGTCAAACAGTTGTGGAGGCGTGACTTGTCTTTTTAACGAGACGCAGCACAGGTGTCAAAATTTGCACCTAGGTACTGGGCGCAGATTCCTGAGCGTTGTTATTTGCTGTACAGGAGTCTGCGCTATTGTGATCCCTTGGCCATGCGCTGTGAGCGCTTCCTGTCTTCTGACCTCATTTCATGTCGGCCGTTGCGGTTAGCGATGGACATGAATCCCAGACCCACAGTGTGTTTTCAAAAAATCACACTGCGTGGCTGGGATTCGTGGCCTTGTGCAGTAAATAGGTTTGCCGCTTACACATGTCCTTACACCTGCTCCAGACTGGGCGGCCTCAGCTGATCCCTTATCGCCTACCACGGCCAGGAGGCCGCACAGTCTGAAGAAGGCGGAAGGAGATGAGTGAACACAGGCAAACATATGCACTGCACATGCCCATCAATCACACCCTCGCTGTCCAAAAAAATAAGACACCGAGGGCCGTTGTTTCGAGCAGGGGAGATGCACAGGCGCAGCCAGCTAACCAATGATGTCAAAAGACGGGCAGCGCTAACAAGGGTGGTGCTGCGTGTCATTACAAAGGAAAGTCACACCTCAGGGACATTGTAATGGTCTGTAATGAGACACATTTTGTACGTGTTGAGTTCCACGTGGGCAAGGAGAAAAAGTCAGCCACCTTGTACAAATGCAGCAGTACTGCTGTACAAGGTGGCTGATATACATAGAAACACCTGTGGGTGGGGGGCAGGCTCCCTTCAATTTCAGTTCATGTGCCTGCGTGGCGTTTGCAGGTCACGTTGCAAGCTACACAGCAGGGGAACAGCTGGCGTTGCTGAACCCCACTGACACATTGACTGGTGTTTTTCTCTGTGCAGATTGCATGTCCGGGCAAAAACTAGCGGTGTTAGAGCCCAGGGTCAGCAGGAGGAGGAGGAGAGGAGCAAAGTGTAGGCCGAAGCCTGCACTGGTGGCAGCTTTTGGTCGGTTGTGCCAGCGTGGCTTGTGCTGGACACGATGCCGGCTACACAGCGGGGGAACAGCAGGCGGTGCTGAACCCCACTAACACATTGGCTGGTGTTTTTCTCTGTGCAGCTAGCATGTCCGGGCAGAAACTGGCGTTGTTTGAGCCCAGGGTCAGCAGGAGGAGGAGAGGAGCAAAGTGTAGGCCGAAGCCTGCACTGGTGGCAGCTTTTGTTCTGTTGTGCCAGCGTGGCTTGTGCTGGACACGTTGCCGACTACACAGCAGGGGAACAGCTGGCGGTGCTGAACCCCACTAACACATTGGCTGGTGTTTTTCTCTGTGCAGCTAGCATTTCCGGGCAAAAACTAGCGGTGTTTGAGCCCAGGGTCAGCAGGAGGAGGAGAGGAGCAGAGTGTAGGCCGAAGCCTAGTTGAACCAATTTCAAAGGTTACCTTTAACCCCCCCCTCAGGTGTTGCAAGGTACAAGAGCCACACCTTGTGCAGCATTAATGCTGCACAAGTAAAAGGTTGCTCTATTTGTTTTGCTCCTTGCACACGCTGACTAAAACACGTACACTATTTAGCCCATTATACTGTCAAACAGTTGTGGAGGCGTGACTTGTCTTTTTAACGAGACGCAGCACAGGTGTCAAAATTTGCACCTAGGTACTGGGCGCAGATTCCTGAGCGTTGTTATTTGCTGTACAGGAGTCTGCGCTATTGTGATCCCTTGGCCATGCGCTGTGAGCGCTTCCTGTCTTCTGACCTCATTTCATGTCGGCCGTTGCGGTTAGCGATGGACATGAATCCCAGACCCACAGTGTGTTTTCAAAAAATCACACTGCGTGGCTGGGATTCGTGGCCTTGTGCAGTAAATAGGTTTGCCGCTTACACATGTCCTTACACCTGCTCCAGACTGGGCGGCCTCAGCTGATCCCTTATCGCCTACCACGGCCAGGAGGCCGCACAGTCTGAAGAAGGCGGAAGGAGATGAGTTAAGACAGGCGAACATATGCACTGCTCGTGCCCATAAACCACACCCTCGCTGACAAAATAAATATGACAACGAGGGGCGTTGTTTCTAGCAGGGCGGATGCACAGGCGCAGCCAGCTAACCATGATGACAAAAGACGGGAAACGCTACCAAGGGGGGTGCTGCGTATCATTACAAAGGAAAGTCACACCTCAGGGACAGTGGAATGGTCTCAATGAGACACATTTTGTACGTGTTGAGTTCCACGTGGGCAAGGAGAAAAAGTCAGCCACCTTGTACAAATGCAGCAGTACTGCTGTACTAGGTGGCTGTTATACATAGAAACACCTGGGGGGGTGGGGCCAGGTTCCCTTTTAATTTCAGTTCCTGTGCCTGCATGGCGTTTGCAGGTCACGTTGCCGGCTACACAGCAGGGGAACAGCTGGCGTTGCTGAACCCCACTAACACATTGGCTGGTGTTTTTCTCTGTGCAGCTAGCACTTCCGGGCAAAAACTAGCGGTGTTTGAGCCCAGGGTCAGCAGGAGGAGGAGAGGAGCAGAGTGTAGGCCGAAGCCTGCACTGGTGGCAGCTTTTGTTCTGTTGTGCCAGCGTGGCTTGTGCTGGACACGTTGCCGACTACACAGCAGGGGAACAGCTGGCGGTGCTGAACCCCACTGACACATCACCTAGTGTTTTTTTCTGTGTAGACAACACTTCCAGGTGGCAACTGACAGTGTTGAAACCCAGGGAATCAAAGAGGAGCAGAGTGTAGGCCGAAGCCTGCAGTGGAGCAAGTTGAAAGGGAACCTTTAACCCCCCCCCCCAGGCATTTGTTGCTGAAAGAGCCATCTTGTACAGCAGTAATACTGCACATGGAAAATGGTGGCTCCGAAAATTATGCTCCTTGCAAACGCTGAAGTACACACTCATATAATGTGTCCCCTCACACCGTCAAACCATCCCGGAAGTGGGACTTTCCTTTGTAATGTGACACAGCACAGCCGTCATTCCAACCCCCTTGGTGCCGGGCACCACCTCCTCAACGTTGTTTGGTTCTGTCACGGAGCCCGCACTGTAATGTTATCCCTTGGCCATGCACAGTTAGCGGTGCCCGTCTTCTGACATCATGTAGGTGTCAGGCTGGCAGTGCCTGTGCGTCCAAGCTGCCCGAGATCCAACCTTGCAGTGTCATCTAATGTAGTCCCACTGCGGGCCAGGGATCCATGGGCATGCGCAGTGCATATCATCGCCTCTCACTCACCTCCTTCCTGCTTCTTCAGACTGTGCGGCGTCACGGCCGTGGCATGCTATTAGGGATCAGCTGACGCCGCCTAGTCTGAAGAAGCGTGAAGAAGGGGAGTGAGAGGCTAGTATATGCACTGCGCATGGCCATGGATACCAGGCCCACTGTGGGATCACATTAGACGACACTGCGAGGTGTGATTTCGGGCAGCGTGGACGCACAGGCGCAGCCAGGACGACAACAAATGATGTCAGAGGACGGGCAGCGCAAACTGTGCATGGCCAAGGGATAACATAACAGCGCAGGGTCCATGACGGAATCAAACAACGCTAAGGAGGCAGCGCACGGTGCCAAGGGGGTAGCAATGACGGCTGTGCTGTGTCACATTACAAAGGAAAGTCCCACCTCCGGGACGGTTGGACGGTGTGAGGGGACACATTACATGAGTGTGTAGTTCAGCGTTTGCAAGGAGCATAATTTCAAGAGCGACCTTTCCCTTGTGCAGTATTAGTGCTGCACATGGTGGCTCTTTCAGTAACAAACGCCTAGGGGGGGGGGGGACAGGTCCCCTTACATTTTAGTTGTGCCAGCGTGGCGGTCGCATGACACGTTGCCGGATACACAGCTGGGGATCAGCTGACGTTACTGAACCCCAATAACAGAGGAGCGACTGTTGACTGTGCACACAGCACTTCCAGGCACCAACTGGCGGTGTTAGAGCCCAGGGACAGCAGGAGGAGCAGATTGGAGGTATTGCCGCACACACAGCTGGGGATCAGCTGACGTTACTGAACCCCAATAACAGAGGAGCGACTGTTGACTGTGCACACAGCACTTCCAGGCACCAACTGGCGGTGTTAGAGCCCAGGGACAGCAGGAGGAGCAGAGGAACAGAGTGTAGGCCGAAGCCTGATTGGAGCAAGTTGAAAGGAAACCTTTAACCCCCCCCCCCAAGACGTTTGTAGCTGAAAGAGCCATGTTGTGCAGCACTAAGGATGCAAAAGGAAAAGGTTGCTCTTTTAATTATGCTCCTTGCAAACACCGAAGTAAACACTAAAAATGTGTCCCTTTATACCGTTAAACCATTCCGGAGGTGCGAATTTCCTTCGTAATGGGACACAGCACAGCTGTCATTCCTATCCCCTTGATGCCGTGCGCTGCCTCCTCAGCGTTGTTTTAAGCTGCCACGGAGCCTGCGCTGTTCTGTTAGCCCTTGGCCATGCCCAATTAGCGCTGCCTGTCTTCTGACATAATTTGGTGTCAGGCTGTCAGTGCCTGTGCGTCCACGCTGCTCCAGATCCCACCTCGCAGTCTCATCTAACGTAATCCCACTGCGGGCCTTGGAACCATGGGCATGCACAGTGCATAACCTCGACTCTCACTCCCCTCCTTCCCTCTTCTTCAGACTGTGCGGTGTCACGGCCGTGGCATGCTAGGGATCAGCTGACGGCGCACAGTCTAAAGAAGGCGGAGGGAAATGAGCGAGAGCCCGAGGGGAAGATATGCACTGCGCATGCCCATGGATCCCAGGCCCGCAGTGTGACTCAATCAGAAGACACTGCGAGGCGGGATCTCGGGCACCGCGGCCGCACAGGCGCAGCCAGCCTGACACCAAATTATGTCAGAAGACAGGCAGCGCAAATAGGGCATGCCCAAGGGATAACAGAACAGCGCAGGCTCCGTGACAGCTTAAAACAACGCTGAGGAGGCAGCGCATGGCACCAAGGGGGTAGGAATGACGGCTGTGCTGCGTCACATTACGAAGGAAAGTCCCAGCTCCGGGACGGTATAACGGTATCAGTGAACACATTTTATAAGTGTTAAGTTCTGCGTGTGCAAAGAGCTAAAAAAAAAGAGCTACCTTTTCCTTGTGCAGCATTACTGCTGCACAAGATGGCTCTTTCAGTAACAAACGACGGGGGGGGGGGGGGGACAGGTTCCCTTACATTTAGGTTGTTGTGCCAGCGTGGCGGTCGCAGGACACATTGCCGGCTACACAGCTGGGGATCAGCTGACGTTACTGAAACCCAATAACACTGGGTCGTATGTTTTTACTGTGCAGCCTGCACTTCTGAGCCGCAACTGGCGGTGTTGGAGCCCAGGAATAGCAGTTCAGGTGGTAGAAAGATGAACACAGCAGGAGACCTGGATGACACCCAATTACTTAATCAGGCAGAGGAGTGGCAAATTCCTGCGAGATCCAGGCCTGGTTCATTTTCAGGAAAGTAAGCCGGTCAACGTTATCGGAGGATAGTCGCATGCGACGGTCTGTTAGTACACCACCTGCGGCACTAAAGACACGTTCCGATAAGACACTAGCCGCAGGGCAAGCCAGCACCTCCAATGCATACTGGCTTAGCTCTGGCCATGTATCCAGCTTAGAGACCCAAAACTTGAACGGGGAAGAGCCGTCTGGGAGTACAGTAAGAGGGCAAGCCATGTAGTCTGTCACCATCTGACGGAACCGTTGCCTCCTGCTGACTGGAGCCGCCGGTGATGGTGTAGACATTTGGGGCGGGCACACAAAAGTGTGCCAGAGTTGTGCCATACTGGGCTTGCCTTGGGCAGAGGCACTGCTTCTGCTCCCTCTTTGGGCAGAGCCTCCCCCACTGCCTCGACGCACTGAGCTGCTTTGTAAAGCACTAGCAGCACTCCTCTCAGTTGGACAGGAGAAGATGATGGAATTCACCAGTGTGTCGTGGTACTCCCGCAATTTACGCTCCCGGGTCAACGCAGGGATGAGGTTTTGGACGTTGTCCCGGTAGCGAGGATCGAGGAGGGTGAACACCCAATAATCAGGCATGTTGAGAATGTGGTCGATGCGGCGGTCGTTTCTCAGGCACTGCAGCATGAAATCCACCATGTGCTGCAGAGTGCCAACCGGCCCAGAAACGCTGTCCCCTGCTTGAGACATGATCTCTGCCCGCTCGTCATCACCCCACCCTCGCTGTACACACTGACCACTGGACAATTGTGTCGCTCCCTCCTCTGGACGGAGCTCTTCCTCCTCCATTGACTCCTCCTCATCCTCCTCACAAATTGGCCCCTGCGTACCCCTTTGTGAGGAACCACGTGGCGCTGACTCTCCAGAAGCTGATGGAAAAGGTGACTCCTCATCCTCCACCTCTTCCACCACATCATCCCTTAACCCTTGCAAAGTTTGCTGAAGCAGGCAGATAAGGGGGACAGTCATGCTGACTAGTGCATCATCTGCACTTGCCATCCGCGTGGAATAATCAAAAGGACGCAAAACCTGGCAGACGTCCTTCATAGTGGCCCACTCTGTGGTTGTGAAGTCTGATCGGCGCTGACTGCGACTTCTTTGCGCCTGATGCAGCTGGTACTCCATAACTGCTTGCTGCTGCTCACACAACCGCTCCAACATATGTAACGTGGAATTCCACCGGGTAGGTAGGTCACATATGATGCGGTGTTCCGGAAGGCGGAATCGGCGCTGCAGAGCAGCAATGCGGGATCTGGCCAAGCTGGAACGCCGCAAGTGAGCACACTCTAGGCGGACCTTGTGCAGCAGGGCATCAAGATCCGGATAGTCCCTCAGAAAACTCTGCACAACCAAATTGAGCACATGTGCCAGACATGGGATGTGAGTGAGGTTGCCAAGGGCCAAAGCTGCCACCAGATTTCGGCCATTGTCACACACTACCATGCCTGGCTGGAGATTCGCTGGCAGTAACCACACATCGCTCTCCTGCTTTATGGCATTCCAGAGCTCCTGCGCTGTGTGGCTTCGATGCCCCAATGAAACTAGTTTCAAGACGGCCTGCTGACGTTTGGCCACGGCTGTACTCATGTCGGTCATAGGTAAACGTTCACGGGTCCATGTGGGGGTGGACTGTGACGGATCCTGCAGAGAGGAATCAGAGGAACTGGTGTAAGAGGAGGAGTCGATGCGTACAGACTGGATTCCTGCAATCCTTGGAGTGGGCAGGACACGTCCTGCGCCACTCGCACGATCTGTACCTGGCTCAACAACATTAACCCAATGGGCAGTGAGGGAAACATATCGCCCCTGTCCATGCTGACTGGTCCACGCATCGGTGGTGAGGTGGACCTTGCTACTGACGGCGTTCAGTAGCGCATGTTTTATGTTTGCCTCAACATGCCTGTGCAGGGCAGGGACAGCCTGCCTGCTGAAGTAAAAGCGGCTGGGCACCTTGTACTGTGGGACTGCCAATGCCATCAAGTCACGGAAGCTGTCAGTCTCCACCAGCCTGAACGAGAGCATTTCCAGGGACAACAGTTTGGCAATGCCTGCATTCAGAGCCTGTGCTCGGGGGTGGTTGGCCGAGAATGCCCGCCTTTTCTCCCATGCCTGTACTACCGATGGCTGTAGAGTAGACTGGGAGTGTGAGGATGACTGGGAAGGTGGTGCTGTGGGTGGAATTACACAAGGTCTCTGGGAGGAAGCCAAACCAGCTGTGCGTGAGCTGGAGGAAGAGGCAACACGAGCTGAAGAGGTGGTAGCTGCCGCTGTTGGTTGGCCTACATCTTCAGTGTGTTTCTGTAACTCCACCGCGTGCCTGGTCCGCACATGTTTCCACATATTTGTGGTATTGAGGTTGCTGACATTTTTCCCTCTTTTTACTTTATGATGACACAGCTTGCATTTGACAAAACAAATGTCATCTGCAACTGTGTCAAAAAAGGACCAGGCACTGCAAGTCTTGGGAGCGCCCTTTTTGGCTTTGGAAAGAGACAGGCTCCTAACGGGTGCCAAAGTGGAGGCTACAGGCTCCGCAGTCTTCCCCCTCCCTCTCCCTCTTTGGCCCGTAAGAGGAAGCTCTTCCTCTGAGCTGCTCCCACCACCTTCCTGTTCCTCACGCCACGATGGGTCAAGGACCTCATCATCTCCACTACCCTCTGCCACCAACTGCTCCTCCTGGGTAGTCTCAGCAGCACAGTACGCACGAGAGAAGCGGCACCTGAGTTTCATCATCAGATGCGTACTGCGCTGTGGTCACCGGAGGCACTGGCCCACCTGCCTCTTCAGAGTCAGAGAGAAAAAGGTGTTGGGCATCACTGCACACTGCCTCTTCTTCCATTTCTCCAATGCTGCTTGGCTGGCCCCCTGTTTCCAAGCCAAGAGATTCAGAGAACAGAAGTAGAGACGGCTCCTGTCCTGGGCTCTCTGACTGCCTGGCCAATTTGGCAGGTGGTGAAGAGACAGATGGCTGCTCTCCAGTGCTCTGTGCCTGAGAGGATGTGGCACTAACTGAAGTCGATGCCGAGGCGTTAGCTGCCATCCACCCGACAACGGCTTCAATTTGGTCTTCACGCAGCAGCGGTGCACGGCGCTCTCCGACAAAGCTGCGCATGAAGGACTGTTCCCTGCTGAAACTGAGTGACGACGAGTCACCGGCGCCCGCAGCAGGCACAGAATCACCACGTCCTCTCCCTGCTCCTCTCCCTGCTCCGCGCCCACGCCCACGTGCCTTACTCCCTGCCCTCTTCATCTTGGTTGACAGATAAAGATAAGCAGAAAAGTACTAAGGCCTTAGTGTGCTTATTCCTGTAATGCTCCTCCTAACAGGTGTAAGAAACACTAATGTTGTAAATTGTGGACTAAACTTTATTATTTTTCAAATGTGGCCTACACAAGTGTAAGTTGTGTTTGGTGAACTTAACCTTTTTTTTGGTGCAGATCGGGCTACAGAGCTAGTTTAAATCACACGGAGACCGTGCAGACAGCGTAAACGGCGCTGCAAGGCCAAGAAACCCTCCTCTAGGTTATCCTATATAGTGTTTTTCCACTATTTAGCTGGATACAAGTGGAAAGACACTAATAGGAATTTTTTTTTTCAAATTTTAAACTGGCTGCACTATTTGAAAAAAAGGAAATTGTTTTTCAAGGTATGAGGCAGTAACGCACCCTGAGCTGAATCCAACCGGCTATGGCTGCACACAGACTACAGGGCGAGCTGGGCTCACACGGAGACCGTGCAGACAGCCGTAAACGGCGCTGCAAGGCCAAAAAACCCTCCTCTAGGTTATCCTATATAGTGTTTTTCCACTATTTAGCTGGATACGAGTGGAAAGACACTAATAGGATTTTTTTTTCAAATTTTAAACAGGCTGCACTATTTGAAAAAAAGGAAAATTTTTCTCAAGTATGAGCCAGTAACGAACCCTGAGCTGAATCCAACCGGCTATGGC